>NC_035439.2:53253828-53597308 GCF_002127325.2 Helianthus annuus
ACAATGATGCCTAAACATAAGGGACATGAAACATGCTAAAAAATATGTCGGATGTCGGTTCGTTTGGTCGTATGATCACGTTATTCGGTTAATTACGACAAAACACGAACATACGTGAAAAACGATCCAAATTACGCGACGAACGGAATTTTATCATGCTAATCACTAAAATAAAATATTTTAATGATTACATAAGTTTTTGGATGTCCGGATGTATTCAGAACGTAAGATATGCGCGAAAATGCAAACTTATGCACTTTTTGACGCTTTTAGTCCCTGAATGACCAAAAAGTTTATTTTAGCACACCGAACCCCTCAAAGCCTATTTCTAAGCTACGTAAAGGATATTTATGGTATGTTTAACTTATGACCATGTTCTAGATTGTCCGTTACAGTACGATTCAGCATACTTTCGCAGTTTGTCGAAATTAGTCCCTGTAAGCGAATAAAATTGATTTTGCCATACCAAAGATTTCAAAACTTATTTCTAAGTTATGTAAAGGTTATTTAAGGTATGTTAAGAATATGTTGATGTTTGTCGTGTTAAACTGATTACGTTTACGCATCAGTTCGCGTATTACTTCCCAGAAAGCGATTTAGAGCTCGAAATCGAACAAGAATTGATATGTGCAAATGATTCACATATTTATACAAATCTCAAGTATGAAATACAATATTTCATTGATTTGGTATTTGTTTTATGGCCGTAGGCGCAGGTGTCACATCTGTCCCGTTGTCTGATCGAATAGCCTTAACTTTTGTACTCGCTTGATTTTCAGCCAGAGTAATGAACTGTTTGACTAAACCCGCAGTCTCATTTTGGTGACTCAGAAAGTAAACCCAGGTGTAACGTGAATAGTCATATCGAGACAAAAGGCAAGTGATTTCTTCGCAAGGTTTCTTGTTCATATCGATGACATATGCATTTCCTCTTCGCTCAGCAGTCATCAAAAACCAATATTCAGGTATTACGATCTCTGGTTTCAACACATAAAATCCCTTCTTCGTAAAATGGACAGAATTTCCTTTATCACAAATTTGTGAAATGCTCAACAGATTGTGTTTCAGTTCCGGGACGTAGTTCACATTTTCGAAGCTTAGTACGCTGTTTTGCACTGTTCCTTTCAAAGTGATTCTGCCAGATTCTCCTCCCCCAAATGAGACATATCCTCCATCAAAGTCTTTAACATTGACGAGTTGGGACAAGTCTCCTGTCATGTGCCTGGAACAGCCACTATCCATGTACCAAAGTCGCACAATAGTTCTCCACAGCTGTTCCTGCACGATTAGCGGGATCAGTTAGATTTAGGAACCCAACCCATAGTGGATCTGGGTTTTCCTTGAGCATCGATATACGTCACTTTCTGCCAAACTTGGCTGTCTTTATTTAAAAACTTTGAAGATTTGTTATTGGCAGATTTCGGTTGAGATGTAGAAGATTGGGCAGCCATAGCTTTGGGTTTCCAATGTTTGTGTGACCATTGATAATCATGTTTACCAAAAATTTTATTTTGATTCCTTTGAAAACCATTTTGTTGACTTTGATTACTTCATTTGGCTGCATTCCAATCTTGATCAGAAGGTTTAGCTTTGCGAGAGTTATTCTTCACTGTCTCAGACTTTCCAGTCATCACAGACTCTGCCCAACATTGTCGGTTCTGCTTAACCATCTAATTTTGTGCACTCTTGCCCTTCTGTTGCACACTTGGGAAATGAACACAATTTTTGGCAATGTGTCCAGCAATTCCACAGTTGAAACATGTTTGTCGTTTCAATGTGTGGAAATTCTGATACATTGTAGCAGAAGCTGATCTGTTGGGTTTTGAAGAATGAGCTTGTTTAGTTTTCTTTGCTTGTCTTACTTGTGCCATTTCTGAGCGTTTAGATACCTATTGATCAGAACTAGCACAAGTATGAGATTCAGACTAATAATGAATTTCGTCTTTTAAATCTTTATCAAGTTTATTTTCAAAAGACGATTCAATTTTAATTTCTTTTTCAAGAAAATTCTCTTGTGATTTAACGTCTAATGTGACCACCTCTTCTTTTTCAAAATTTTGTTCAGTATTAGAAAATTTGATGGCTCAGTCTAAGGGGAGATTGTTAGGCCCTAAAGTGTGAGACTGATGCATCAAATTATCACAATGGGCTATGGTTACGAACTGGGCTATACTGGGTTAGTTAATAATAGGTATTGGACCTTTATAGGTCACTTGGGCCAAGCTTTAGGCCATGTGGACCAAGCAGGCCAAGGGGAGCCCATGTAGGGAAGTGTGCTTGAGTAGGTATATAAACAAGTTTTCAACTTGTTTTAGGTTTTTGAGCCTCATTGTTACACAAAGTTCTAGAGTTTGAGAGAGTGAGGGGATTTGGTGTGTCATCTTGTACTAGACGTTTTGCTAATTAATAGTAATAGAACGTGTGCAAGTTTGATGGTGATTCCGGTGTATTGGGATTGAACCCTGCCAAAGGAACAGATAATTAAAGCCAAACCTGGATCAGAGCAGTGGATCCAGAATAAGCAGATGTTATGCATACAAGTCTCTCCCCTTAAAGTGGTTTCAACATCTGCTGACCTCCTATCCACTGATCATACAAACTGCTGAACTATAACTGCTGATCAAGTCAAAGACTGATGAAGAACTAAAGCCCTGCTGCTCAATCTACTGCCTTGTTTTAAGCACTGCTGATCATGACAATACTGCTGGGTTCATAGCAGTGGAAGGATGCAGCAGTTGTTTTATTTACTTTATGTAATGTATTATAATATCAGCAGTTAGCATAGCAGTGTTTGTATGGGTCAGATGTTAGAGTTTGTTAGGAGGTTAGATGTCACTTTCATGGTGACGTCAGTTGAGATGCTTCAGTGGTTTGGTTTGCCTATAAATGTAACAGTACCCTGTACTGTTACATTTGATTGACTGAGCGAGTTCTTCTCCTCATGTCTAATCCTTTCATCTTGTGCAATCAACCTTGGAGTATCAGGCCGAGGGGGAGCTTAGTTTTGTAAGCATGCTTTGTAATCTTTGGCTTTGTTTTGTAATCTTTCGACTAATACAAATCATGAGTTTATCAAAACTATTTTCTTCTATGATTGTGTTTACAAAGTTGTTGTTCATTTCCGCTGCACTTAATGTTTAAATCATGCAAACAAGTACAATCATGACAGCCTCCGATCCTAACAATTGGTATCAGAGCTAGGACAGTCAAATTCGATCTAACACTCAATTTGACGTAACAGTTCAGCTCAAAATTCATTGATACTAAGGTTGATTGTATTTTGTTGAAAAACAGAGTAACGAGTAATCATGTTCAAAATGACTATTCTAAAGCTCTGTAAAACAACCAAGATGTCATAAGATACACAAATTTCAAACAACAAGTGATGTCATACACAAATCACCCATAGTTTTCATATTTGAAAACATGTTTGATAACTATGGTATGATTATTTTTTTTTCAAAATTGATTTCAACTGTTGTTATGAAATTTGTGATGATTTCATCATGTTTGTTACTAAAGTATGATCCTCAGATTAACAAGACCTATGTTCATATAAACATTAGTGTTTTGCTAACGTAAAAAGAGGGAAATAAAAACTTTAGTTGTTACATCTTATGTGTTGAAAAACAGGTTGATAATCCTGTTAAAAAGGATCAAATCAACTCTATTAAGAACGCATCGAGAAAATCAGATGAAAAACAGACTAAATCATATGCGATGAGAGATTTGACATAAGCATATGCAAAATGTCTACGTCTCTCCAAACAT
Organism: Helianthus annuus; assembly: GCF_002127325.2. Classification (NCBI taxonomy): domain Eukaryota; kingdom Viridiplantae; phylum Streptophyta; class Magnoliopsida; order Asterales; family Asteraceae; genus Helianthus; species Helianthus annuus. Next base: position 53,257,600 of record NC_035439.2, read on the forward strand.
GGCTGTAAAATGATTCTGGTCTGAGTATTTTTCCAATAAAGACCTCCCAGTAAGTATTCTAGTACTTATGAATGGGAAGGGTAAAAAGGGAAGAAGAAAAATAACAAAACTCAAAGGTGTGTTCATTTCAAAACCTTTTGAAGTCAAAAGAAAATAGTATAAACATAAAACACTTATGAGTCCAAAGTTGGGTAAACAATGGTCATCAGGCAACTGTGTGCATGTATTGATTCAGGGAAGTTCATGTAAAAATCGTATCCCAGTGATTGAACTTAAAAGAGGACTTTGCAATCAATTGATAAGAAAATGATCCCAAACAGTGGTCATAAAAACTTGAGAAGGATATGATTGTGAACTTATTTGGAAAGTTACCAGATCCTTTTGATGATATTGTCAAAACTTCCTTTAATTATTTTTTTAGAAAGGTGTTTTTCTCTAATAAAACCGGATATGTTATTCATTTTTTTTAATAATGTATTTTGCACTTTTACTCTTTTTGATAGTAAAAGCTTCTTCGCCGGTCAGGATGTAGGATGTAATTTCGTTATTTTTGTGTGAAATTACTATTCCTAAAATTGATCAAAAGGAAATAGTACACATGTCAAGGTCATATGAAGCTCAAGACTGTTTATCACAGATCAAAAAAATTGATTGCAAATAGATTAAACTACTGAGATACTCATGTTCTAATTCAAATAATTAGACACAAAAAGAGTAGCCTTAGTAAAGAAGTTTTCATCATCTGAGATACTGAACCACTGTTAGGAATTTATAAAACTGCTGACAAATTAAACTTGATAAGTTGCATTTAAAATGTAATTTGTTAAGTATAGCATTTCTGCAGATTAATAGGTGTTGGACATAATATTGTGTTTACACAAGAAAAAATAAATTACCACATCTAAACAAGCAGATGCTTAAATTTTAACTGTCAAAAGTTCAAACACTGTTGCACTAACAGTTGCTGAGCTAATGGTCTTTCATTTTTCTACCACTGTCTTTCCCTTAACTACTGTTGTGCCTCAAACATCTGCTTTCTAAAGTCTGTCAACTGCTAAAACTCAACCCCTGCTCTTTCAATTTCTTGATAAGCATTGTTGTACAAAATCAGTGCTATATCCTCTGATGTGCTATCCACTGATAGTAAAAATCACCCACTGTTTCATTTATTACCGTTGTAACTACTGATGTTTGATCCATTAGTGGTTCTCACAACAACTGTCCTCCATTATTTAATCTTTCATCAGGGGTAGGCACGTGTTCAGTTTTTAGCCCTCAGATTGTTGTAACCGCTGCCACATCAGCATTCACTTTTTCCCTAAATAAAACCCTGATCAAATCCCCAAACAGGGTTTCACTGTCGAATTGAATTCATAAAAATTCTCTTCTCAAAGCAGTTTTCATATCATTCTCTCAAATTCCTTCACAAATTTCTTCGATCATCTTCTCCATAAATGACTAAATCGAAGTCTTTCGCAAAATCATCTTCAAAAGAAGCCTCTCAAAAGGCTAAATCCACCGAAATTCCACATAAACCTTCTCACAATCTTCTGGGTCTTCTCACAAAACCCGGCACCACCAATGCTTCCGACTCCATCATTGATACCATCTCTGCATCAAAGTACAAAACTTTGTAAACAGCAGATGCACCAATTTACTTGACGACCCAAAGAGAGTTCTGGAACAACACAACCCTTGACAAACAAGGTGAAACTGTCATAGCCGTTAACTCTTCTCTAAAGGGTAAAGATGTCAAAATCACACCACAATTCATCTCAGAGGTCTTTTAACTCAAGGATCAGGAAGGTAAAAATTCTTTTCCAAAAAATGAGTTAAAAATTGACTTCATTGAAAGAGGGTATGCAAACACAATGATGAAGAGGGATACCTTACAAAAAGGTTTCTTCCCTCCTGCAACAAGATTTTTATTTCATACCATCCTAATGTGTGTTTCAAATAAAACCACTTCTTCTAAATGAAATGCCATTGAAGATTCAAAACTTGGGATATGCTATTCTACAAGAAGAAAATTTTAACTATTCCAAGGAAATCTTCAATGATTTGGTTAAAAATGTTGAAACAAAATCATTCTTAGTGTTTCCAAGATTTCTAAGCTATTATTTTGAAAAGAAATTCAGTAAGGATGATATTTCTGTAATAAACCAAGGTGAATTTTTCCAAATGCACAGCTTAACTACTGAAACTTTTACAAGAATTTCAACACCTTGCAAAACACAAGAAGAGGTGCCTGAGCAGAATTTAGCAGCAAACACTGCTCCTCAGGTATCTGCTGCTGAACCCACTGCTCAAGGTGATCAATGTAGCAAAACAACTGCTTTGAAACCCACACCTATAACCACCAAAAAGCCACAGAAAAAGAAAACTCAAAAACCCCCAAAACCTACCAAAAAGGCAACTCTGGAGGATGAGATACCAGAGCAACTGCCTGTGACAAAACAAAAGTCACAAGAAACCACTGCTGCTACTTCCTCACAGCAGTTGGTAAAAATATCTCAAACCATGGCTGAAACTCCTCTTGCTTCTTCTCAAAAAGAACAGGTTGTACAAATAGGGACACCACATCATGATGCTCTAGAAGCACTTGTTTCAATCATCCACAGCCCATTGCCCGGGGCAAATTCTCTGTCTACACCTGCCATCAGATCCACAATTCCACCAAATACAAAAATCCTGTTGGATGCAATTGATTTGAACCAGGCACAAACCAGTCCTTCTCAATCACCTGTTCATGAGAATATGCCTCAACAAAAGACTGGGCCTGATGCATCAATCTTTGCTAACCCACCAACACAACCTGAGAAGGTTACACCCCTTGAGTTACAAGTAACTCTTGGTGGTATTCCAAGTGAAGCAGCCACTACGAGTGTTGAACCCACTGGTTTACACTTGGACAGTGGTTACATCAATAAGACTTCCTTGGAGGCAATTCCTTCTATAACACCTCCGATATCTGCTAGTGAGTTTGTTTTGACCACTGGTTCCATCAAAAGATTATCAAGTGTTGAAGGAAGAAGACCCCAGTACCAAGAAAAAGGGGCATCAGTTGTTGATGTTTGGAGTACACTCCCTACCTCAACCTCTGATAAAACCACTACTAGTGGGAAATCAGATGATCCCATTAAATTGGGTGATGGTTTAAAGTACCAGGAATTGACAGCAAGAGTTGAAAAACTGGATACCTCTGTTGCAGAAATCAAAGAAATGTTGCATCAGTTGTTGACAGTTCAAATGGTACAACCCACTGCTGTTCCACCTCAAGAACCTGCTCCACCACCAACAGATGCTACAAATGAGCTATGGAACCTTTTTCAACCTTTTCTCCAACAACAAAAATAGATGGCAGATCAGCAACATGAAAAACATGTCCAAGAGCTGAGAAACACAATGGAGTCTAGGTTCAGGAACACACAAGCTGACATCAAGGCTATAAAGGCCCATCTGTTGACAACCACTGGCACTGCTCCTCCAACTGTTCTCTTTATTGATCAACTTCCCCTAGATAATGCCAAAAAGGGGGAGAAAATTCAGGAGTGGAGGAAGAAGGGGATTGATAATGGTCTGTATGTTGAGCCAGAAAAGGATGCAATGCTCAGAAAAATCCCCTTGCCAGATGGTAGCAAGAAGGTTGATGTTACCCAAAATGCACTTGATGAAGGAGTATTAAGTGTAAAAAGGGATAGAGCGGCAAAGGATATGTCAAGGTGGAATGAGGAGAAAAGAGCTTACATGGAGCTGAATGCGCAGGGTTGTTTTGGGCTAAAGGATGTTCAAAATCCTGTGCCAAAAAGAAATCCTACTAGAAAAGTAAGGGAACCCAAGTCCACACCATCCAGACTCACAAAGCATACTCCAAAACCACCATCCAAAAGCCACCAACATCAAACCTATGTGCCAAAAAGAAATCCTACTAGAAAAGTAAGGGAACCCAAGTCCACAGCATCCAGACTCACAAAGCATACTCCAAAACCACCATCCAAAAGCCACCAACATCAAACCTCCACCCAAACAGTTGTTGTAACTCCTGCTATATCAACATCTGCTGGTACTTCAGTTGTTTCAACAACTGCTATCACTACAACACACACCACTTCAACACACACAACAACCACTGTCTTACCACCACCACCATCACCACCAAAAACAACATCTCCACCATTACCTCCTGTCAAAAAGCAGAAGACAGCAGATGTTACAACATCTGTTGTAATGACAACAGTGGTTGAAACACCAGTTGTTTCAACAACTGTTAGTCAATCACAAACCACTACCACTCAAATTACCACCACTGTTCCACCCAAAACATCATCTGCCTCTCCTACAATAAAAAGGAGAAGGATTATCATTCCAGATGATGATTCTCCATCACCACCACCAACATCCTCAAAACCTCTATCACTTGTCACAATTCCAAAACCCATTCCTCTCTCTTCAGCTCAAATCCAAAAGCCATTACCTCCTGCAGGTGTTCAATTCCCTCTTGAACTCATAACAGTTAGAGAAGAAATCAAATCTTTGTATTATGAGGATGACCCTGCCAAAAGGAGTTTGCCATCAGTTGGAGGATATCCTAGGCCAAACAATATTGAAGAATATTTGAAAATCAAGGCCAAGCAAGCAGAGGATATCTCAAAGAAAAATTCACAAGGGAAATCTGATAGAGAAATTCAACAGAACTATCAATATTTGCTTACATAAGTCAGATCCCTAGAGCAATTTGCAAAAAATGTGTGTCAACAAATCTCAGAGAGAGCAGATGAAATTCTAAGAAAAGACTACATTGAAAGCATTATGGCAACCAAGAAGTACAAGGGGGAGAAACATATGTACAAAAACTGGACCATTCCTGAGCTTGAAAGTGAGGCAGCCAGGATTCAAGAAATGATAAAAAATAAGGTCAAGTAGACTCCTCCTGAAAAGTTCAAACAGTTTGAATCTGACAAAGCTTTAGAGTTGAAGAGAATGAGAGAGGAGCTGGAAGCAGCTGATTATGGGTCAAAGAATTATGTGTCAAAGTGGGGAGAAGACAGGGTCAGGGCCATCTACAAAAGGTTGGAGGAACTTAGAAAGAAAGATCCAACAGTTCCACAGAAACCTGACTACTCCAAAGTAGAGGTCTCAAAAAGACCACCAAAGCTGCAAGTCAAAAGGACCACTACTCCAGCTGGTGCTGCCATCTACAAAAGAAGGAGTCAAAACCAGTTGGATGCTGAAACAATTCAGGATCTAATTGCTGGTGATGACCTTGTAAAAGAGGGCATTAGGTTAATGATGAAAGAAGATTCTGAATTTGAACAATCTGCAAGTACTGCTCAGCCAGTCATGAATAGGTCTGCATCACCAAATACCTAATCCAATAAAAATCTCCCAAGAAACCCACCAGGCTCAAAAGTACTAAAGTGGAAAACTGATAAACAGACCCATGTACTGACAGTGTTCAAGTCTAGTGGAGAAGTGAAGAAATTAACAAGGGAACAAGCTCTTGGCCAGAGTCTTGAAGATTTGCAGGATCTCCTTGATCTTCCACTTAGCAGGGATGATGATGACACAGATGCCTTAACCTTTGAATTACAACTCAAAGGGCAAATAAGGGAACTGCTGATGAGGCCATGAAGATATACCAATAATGGAGAGTTTTGGCATTATCTGTTCCAGGGGGAGATTGTTGGGATTGAACCCTGCTAAAGGAACAGATAATTAAAGCCAAAACTGGATCAGAGCATTGGATCCAGAATAAGCACATGTTATGCATACAAGTCTCTCCCCTTGAAAGTGGTTTCAACATCTGTTGACCTCCTATCCACTGATCATACAAACTGCTGACCTACAACTGTTGATCAAGTCAAAGACTGATGAAGAACTAAAGCTCTGCTGCTCAATCTACTGCCTTGTTTTAAGCACTGCTGATCATGACAAGTACTACTGGGTTCACAACAGTGGAAGTATGCAGCAGTTGTTTTATTTACTTTATGTAATGTATTATAATATCAGTAGTTAGCATAGCAGTGTTTGTATAAGTCAGATGTTAGAGTTTGTTAGGAGGTTAGATGTCACTTTCATGGTGACGTCAGCTGAGATGCTTCAGTGGTTTGGTTTGCCTATAAATGTAACAATACCCTGTACTGTTACATTTGATTGACTGAGCGAGTTCTTCTCCTCATGTCTAATCCTTTCATCTTGTGCAATCAACCTTGGAGTATCAGGCTGAGGGGGAGCTTAGTTTTGTAAACATGCTTTGTAATCTTTCGCTTTGTTTTGTAATCTTTCGACTAATACAAATCATGAGTTTATCAAAACTATTTTCTTCTGTGATTTTGTTTACAAAGTTTGTTGTTCATTTCCGCTGCACTTAATGTTTAAATCATGCAAACAAGTACAATCATGACAACCTCCGATCCTAACACGGTGTGTTCTTCGTATTTTCTTTTTTTCTTGAATCTCACCAAGTTTGGATTCCGCACAAACTTGGTGATTGTTTGATATCATAGTTTGATCCGTTTTCGAGACTTATAAGTGGTATCAGAGCCATTAAAACCTGTTCTAGGCTCGTTTTGATATCAAATATTCAAGTTTTTTTGAAGAAATTTTTGAAAATCACCAAGAACATTCATCGTGTTCTTCACGTTCTTCATTGTGTTCATCCGGTTTTATTTAGCAAATTATCATTTTTGGTTGTTTGATCTGTTTTGAAAGCTGTTATAAGATAAACGAAAATTTTTGAAAATTTTAAAGGGTTCACTATAATCTTTCCAAAGTTACCAAAATCCCAAAAATTTCGTGACTCTTTTTTTTTTGGTAAAGGGTTACTTCGGTGAATTTTATAAATCAAAATACCACAAGTGAGGGATATGGTATCCGCTCAGTTCTCTAACAAGACATACCAAGCTAGAGTTTACACGCAAACAAAGCAAACAAGACCACCTAGCAAACTAGATAGACGCAACTATAAAAAACAGCGCACGACTCCGCTTTACCACAGTCATCATCATCCATCAACAGACCACGAGGCAAGCTCCATTCCTGAAGGATCCCGTTCACCTGATTCGTTCTCTTGAACCGCATAATATGCAGCTTGATGCTAACCGTAGCTAGAATCACCTCTACAATTTGATCCGCACTCCTTTTCTTGGTAGAAAATAGCCGGATATTCCTTTCATGCCATACAAAGTACGCTGCGACTCCAACAATTAATTTACCAATAACATGCTTTACTTAAAAACAATTACAAATCTTCTAATTTTAAATTTAAAAAGGGTAGGGGTACTTTCAAATTCAAAAATATTGGGAGAAATCATTTTCCAAAAGTAGAGTCCATTCACAGGTCCTGAGTGGCAACCACCTCAAACACCATTTCAAGTTCTGGTTTCGAGTTAAAAGGTCTTGAGTGCACGAGTCGCGATCAATACTGAGGTTTCAAGTTTACTTTTCCATGTCCAACGGTTTCGAGTCACCACGTATACCAGTCGCAATCACCGTTTCGACATAGGTTTCAAGTTTTCGGTTTCGAGTTCGATGACCATCATAATCTTCAAGCTCACGAGTCAATTCAGATTCGAGTCACCACGTATACCAGTCGCAATAACCTCCATCAACTTCACTTCTGATTCCGAGTCACTACCTCCACGGTTTCGACTCATCACGTTTCGACTTCACAATTTCATAACGATTTCGACTCATCATGGTTCCGAGTCGCAACCTCCATTCATCTTTCATAAGGTTTCAAGTCCCATCTCTCTCTCAAGGTTTCGAGTGGTGAGTTCTCGAGTCCACGAGGTGACAAGTTTTCGATAGAGATTTTGAGTCAATCATCTGCCTGTCAACACCGTTCATCCATCACCTCTGCCGCAAACATCAGACTTACAAGATACCTCCGGTCATATCCATTACTTCCGATCACCGTTAAAACGTTGTCACCGTGCATACATTAACATCATCATCGGAAATTGAATAGAGGATATTGAACGAGCGGCCGATTTTTTTAAGAAAAATAGGGTTTAATAATAACAATAATCATAATCATTTAGTAATCATTACCTAATCATTAGTTATTTATAATAATCATTTTTTAATAATTATGATAACATTAATAATAATTTTGTATTAATTTTATTTAAAGAATAATATATATATATATATATATATATATATATATATATATATATATATATATATATATATATATATATATATATATATATATATATATATATATATATATTCTAAGTAATCAAAAATGAATAAAAAATTTAAAAAGGGTTTGTTTGGTTTGTGATAAAGTTTTGGCAAGTTTTGTCACGCCCCCAAAATCCACCATGCGGAGTACCACCGCTTGGAGGCGTGACGTGACCAGGATCGAGCCACCAATCATATCGAACAACATAATTAAGTAATTAAAACCAAACACAATACGATTGGTGACCAAAAGGAAGTAAACCGATTTTAGTTAAACAGCGGAAGCATAAAACGTAAGTTCAAAACATAGTCCATAGTTCATAAGTTTAAAGTCCAAAACGTAGGTTTAATAAGTTCATAAAGTTTATTTATTAAATACGGGACATATCAGTTCGCATCCCACAACGACCACCTCCATATGCAAGCTCCAAGCATTTAACGACCTGTAAGGCATGTAACAACGAGTCAACAACAAAGTTGAGTGAATTCACAGTTGGTTGTTTAGTTATAGCATTCGTTTCGTAAATCATCTGTTCGTTTTGAAAACCATGTATCGTATGAGTTTGCATCGCGGTCTTTCTGACATGTTTGCGAAGATTAGTGGGGGTTTCCCATGTGTTACTAGACCACGCGTATCGACTGCTACGAAAATATAAGAGGTGCCCTAAGTCAATGTCTATCAGCATTGACCCTTTGCCCATAGTCCATTAGTACACGCCCGTCCGACTGGCACGGTGTGAGGTTTGTTAAACCTAATAGCGCTATTAACTAATGACCCGCTCGCCACAGGCCTCGGCAATTAAGTCGATAAATGAGGGACTTAAAGTGATAGAGTTGATGGTCTTATGATCGTGTACGTAGGTTTTACGTACGTGCCCTTCAATCCGAGGACAGTAAAAAGTAGTTTAATAGTAATGATAGTACAAGTAGTTAATCAATCCCATTCCCAAACCCCTGGGAATCCCATGCCTTAGAAAGAGTGTGAACTCACCTCGGTTTGCTCGGTTAGATTCTCAACATAGCTAACAGTCAAGGTCGGTCAATCTCGTCCTAATATAATTTACCAGTTAGTCATTTAGTGGCTTTCAAATAGAACACAAAGTTCCTACACGTATCTATCACATAACATTCATCACTTTAACGGTTTATGCCCTCTAAGTTTCCCATCCATTCCCCACTCAAAATCAAACATACGATAATGCACATAACATATATAACATGTTAGATCATTCACGGATGGCATACTCGACATTTAGACACGCAAGTCACAACTTATCTCAATTCAGCATTTATATTCAAAACCGGCTGTTTTCGGACATCTTAATAAAATATTTATATTATTCCAAAAATTCCCAAATTTCTACAAGATGTCTTAAACGTTTCATATTTTATTGTGTAAAAATATCGGAGTCCGGTTCACTACCAATATTTTATAAAAAATCATATTCCGGACTGAACTGAGATTTATGTATTTCTGACCACAGTCCATGGAACAATTTATTAAAAATTCATCGAGTGTCCGATTTACGAAATTCCAGTGGGGTAATTACGCATGCATCGGTTGTCATCTACTGTGTAAATTTCATGGTCCGATTCCTCACAAAACTCAGGTTACGATTGAAAGTACGACACCCATTTATTGCTGTCAAAATCCAGCTTAAGTTGCTGTTACAAATTAATACTTTAAAAATAGTAAACGGAGTCCAAAAATTACGATTCCGGTGCCATTAGAACCGTATTTCCTAATATCACATTTTAGAGTCAAAATATCAATTTTTCGTTAGGTTTATGACCTGTTTACAGCCAACTGAAGTTGGCTGTAAAACTTGGACAGATTCTGATTTTTAGTGTTTAACCTTCTAAATCGTGTTCGATCGATACCGTTAACAAGTTTAGTATTCACAACAACATCAAACATTAATATTATCCAGAAATACTTCAGATCATCAACCAATAATCACAATCACACAAGATTTACATGCTTTACACTAATATTCATCCATTAACCACCTTGTTCATCATTTTAGTAAACTTTTAGATTTTGATCTTGTATGTTCATAATTTTTAACCGACTAATCTCTTATTAACCACATCAAACATGAACAAGAAGTTGATTAGAAGCACTTACAACTAGCACAAGGCTAGGGAAGAAACTATGCGAAAAAGAGGTGGATAAAAGCAAGATAGAGAGGTCCTTCGCCTTCCGTTAGCTCCAAGACTCCTTATGCGTGACCCGTAACACTTGTATAACTTTGGAATGAGGAGATCAAGAGCCGAAAATGGTGGTGTGTTCAAGGGGGGTCTCGGCCGTGAGCTAGGGAGGAGAGGAGAGAAAGAGAGTTTTGGTGGAATGGTGGTATTTATAAGATCTTCCATATAGCATATTCCTAGCATATTCCAAGCATATTCCTAGCATATTCCTAGCATATTCCTATCATATTCCTAGCATATTCTTAGCATATTCCTTAGGATATTCCTTAGCATATTCCTTAGCATATTCCTTAGCATATTCCTTAGCATATTCCTTAGCATATTCCTAGCATATTCCTTAGCATATTCCTTAGCATATTCCTTAGCATATTCCTAGCATATTCCTTAGGATATTCCTTAGCATATTCCTTAGCATATTCCTTAGCATATTCCTTAGCATATTCCTAGCATATTAACAAATACTTGTAAGCATAACAAAGATATCAGAAAGCAGTTAAATAATTCCACACAGTCGTCAGACACTTTAATTATCATTAATAATTTGTACGGAATACATGGGATTTTGAGGGTTGTCACAAGTTTGGAGGTGCGGTTCAGAAAGCCGGTTCATTCAACTGCAAGGTGTTTGAGTTAGCGAGTACACGGGTTCTCGTTTTGGCTTGTGTTTAAGGAAAAGAACAAAATAGTCAACCACCTACTGACAATATGACACTCATTACTCAGATAGTTCCAGTTCATGGACTCACTGCAGAAGAGGTAAGTTCTTGTTTCTATACTCCTGAATGTAGAGTGTAACACCTCGTAAAAATCCCGTCCAATATTATAAAGACACGTGTCATGAAAAGTAAACGTGTTATAAACCCGGATCAAGTTGAAAGATGTATGGTAGGATTAAAAAGTCTCAACATGTTAATTAATATCTCTAAGTGACCTATTTATAAATCCCAAACCTTAATGTATTTTATAAACATCTGACACACACACACACACATATATATATATATATATATATATATATATATATATATATATATATATATATATATATATATATATATATATATATATATATATATATATATATATATATATATATATATGTAAGTGCATGGCAACACTCTCAAGGGCATGCAAGGCCTGATTCATGGTCCCCGCCTGCTGATAAAGACATATGATTCGAAGTTGTAAGGAATGCATGGTCAAAACCTAAGAGTTTACAAAATTTCGTCTTCTGATGAAAGCTTACGAATCGCAAAGAGACCACCTTACGGTCAGTAAGGTGGCGGAACTGGGCGATAAATTCTGAAAAGCGGATACGGACCGCAAAGCCAAAGGCTTACGGTCCGTAAGACCTGTAACTGGGCATATTTTTGGACAGTTGCCTATTATAACAGGTTACACCGCCTTAGAAAGATGGTTTTCGAAATTCAGGGACACATGGGATCATTAGGAAACATTTGTAGGCCTTGTTGGCATATGATCTTGTGAGATGAAATTCCATATATATAGAGCCCTTGTGCTAACACATGAACTTGCTCATTTCAAAATCATTCAAGGCTACTCACTGGAGCTTCCTGATCATCTCTCAAGTTTCCTTAAGTTCCAAAATTGTGCTTAAGACCTTTGTAAGTGTCCTTAACCTCCTAATTTCAGTTTTAATTAGTTTAATGACCAAAAGTCAAACTTATCGTAATTAAGGTTTGACTTAGTGATTAATCGCTAATGGTCCAGTCATTAGTTAAATTAGAAGTAGACATAAGTTGGTAATTATGTAGGTAATAAACCCTTAAGAGGGCACCTACCGATTATCACCCTAACTTGGTCAACTGTCGGGTCAAACCTAATAATAAAAAGTCAACAGAAAACTAATTTTCAAATAAACACATAATTAACAATGTAGAAGCCATGAAACCTGTTTTATCACTTGTATAACTTGTTAATTAGTATAAGAACATGTCTAAGCATGTTCAACCCGACAATTTCAAGTTTAGGATCGGTTCGCAACCGAAAGTCACAAAAGTTGACTTTTGCCTTGACTTTCAGTTCTGACCCAATTTAGACTATTTTAGAAATGCCTTAGAGCTCTATTAGGACCAGGTTATAGGTTAGTATAACCCTCTGTGATTATACAACTTGGTTCCTAATTTATCCTATTCATTTACATGTTTCCGTTATATGCCTAAATGTTGACTATTATGCTCTTTTGACCTTAAAACGAAATTTTTGAAAATGTAAAAGGAAAATAACCTTTTTTACTGATTTATAAACTTGTCCTAAAAATTTGACATCAGTTTGAGGTCTAGATTAAGAGTTATGCTCAATATCATAATTAGAAAGCTTTTTATTAATTAAACGGCATAATTAGCATAAAGCCTATCTAAACCCAAATTTTGACACCAAGCCTTTTACCCACTGATATAATATAATATTTTGGGATTTTTGAAGATTTTTATTTATTTTTAAACTGAGCATAACGTAGGTTTCTAGCTTTGATTCGGCAATTGTCGGTTATACCCTTTTCTTGAATAAAATGAGTTTTACAAAACATTTTGATACCAAACCTTTTGCTACTGATTTTATATGATAAATAAAATATTTTAAGCCTTCTGGAATGATAAAAATATCAGCTTTTCTTATATAACCCGAAAATCGCTTAAAAGCGACTTTTTACGCGTTTTAAACGCACAGTATGTATTAAAACTATTTTTATCATATAAGATCTGATACCTACTGATGTTTTTAGTAAGTTTTTATACTTTAACAGTAAGAAAAAGTTTAAACTCAGATTTCCAGATTTGACCTTTAAAGCTTATGTGAAATTACCAAAATGCCCCTTCGGTGCATAGTTTGGTTATAAATAATAAATTTCACATATATGCAATACCCTACTGATATAACTTATTAAATTAAGTATTTTTACTGATTATATCAGACCTGAACCTCAGATTAATATATAAACTCTTTTATAACCTTTAAAATGACCAAAATACCCCTACGGGGCTAAATTTGAGTTTAAATTCGTTTTGGGCATAATGGAAGGTATCTTACTGAAACGGGTCAAACCTTATCATTTTTGTCTCAAAATTCGGTACGGTTTATGTAACTAGTTTGCATAAATTAACCGAAACGGGTCAAACCTTATCATTTTTGTCTCAAAATCCAGAATGTGATTAGTTTACCCATATTGTACAAGTCTCCATGCTTGTCGGGTCTAAACCACATTCTATTCCGGTCTTCACTTAGTCATGCGTTTTGAACCGTATATCTTCCTTTAAAACTAACCGGTCTAAGCTTAGGCTTAACTAAGATCCGTTAAGAATCTAATAGGTTATTAAAACCTTTGTTCCAGATTTAGGAGCCCAGTAAAAGCTACCTGCACTTGCTTGATTGTATACGGCTGGGATAAATTGTATAAATTTGCTCAGGTAAATACTTTTAACTTATTTTCCCTTATACGGACTTGGGGTACGGTATATAAAATACCGCTTGGTCGGGTATCGAATCTTTAATCGTATGAAGGTTAAATCATTGAGATAACCCGTTTATTCTGTTATGTTTGTTTTAAGCCTTTGGGGGGGGGGGGGTTAATGACCATGTCCTGGATATTCATGGCTCATTCATTGAAATGGCCACGACTTGAGCACGGGGTGTAGGCATACACCTGCCAGTGCGTATAAAAATAATATACCGCCTGTTCGAGAATAACTCACCGCGGGATATATTATGTGGTGTATCTATTAATCTTTAACCCGGTTTTCAGCCCGGGCTACTGAACGCATAATAAACATGTAATGTCACACCCCGGCCGCGTATAACATGCAACCGCGGCGGAAACGCCGGGGAGTGTCGTGGACAGAATTAAATTGTTTCATAACCATGGCATACAAGTTGTATTTTATTTATAAACAAAGGTGTTACATTGTCTTAGAAAGAGAGTACGGAAATCAAAACATAATTATGCTAGTTCAACTTCATTTTTAGGCTCTAAGGCACAGGTCCGCCCTAGAATCATGATCATCGCCCTATGGAATAGCTCCTGAAAACACATGTGAAAGTAGGTACGTCAGCATAAAAATGCCTGTGAGATACATAGGTTTTGTGAAAATGGGATTCATGACTTGAGTTTTAAAAAATGTTTAATAACAGTCAGTCATGAACCTTGTAATTTGTTTTGCTTTTGTAAATCATTCGAAAAACGATAACATCAAACGATATGTATAGATAAGTGCAAGGTTAAACGAATAACCAAGTAAAATGAGTTGAATAAGATAAGTTGTTTGTGAAAATGATGTCTTGTGAAGAATATGTTATTTATGTAAAATGTAATGTGTCTAAACTGAAATGACTTAGATAATGCCACGATATGTAACATTATACAAACATTTATATATAGGAAGTACCAGCGGCGTATCCACCATGTTTGTATCATATTACATATGCCACGTTACTTAAATCATTTACCCAAACCAATCCACCATGTAAATTGTTCATATGTAAACCAAATGTCAAGTGTTATTGTAAACCATGTCAAATGTTTATGTTCAAATGTAAACCACCAAATGTGTATGTCAATGTCGACGTGTTTATGTTCAATGTAAATCATGTAATGTGCATCCCAAAATGTATCATGTATGGTAAGCGAAATGTATCAACTTAAACCATATGCACAAAACAAGTCGTTGAAGTAAAACGTGGTTTAAATCAACGTTATGTTCTGCGGAAAATGCATGCTCTATTGATATTAACATTTATGCGGTATTGTAAACTATGCATACATCCAAGCCTTGAGACTGCGGCGATAAACCCTTAAACAAATTAAAGGTTTATCTAAGTTATGTATATCGAATTCGGTCATTCCTTCCAGTCCTATCAACCCAGGACTTCAGAAACGGGAGTTGTCAATTCCTATGGTACCACTACCTACTAACGAACGGCGTAGCTAATGTTAATGAATGTATTGTCCCATGTTAAACAAACCAAATGTCATAACAAAATGAAGGCATGTGCCCATATGCTGAGTAAACATATGCAGCAGAAATGTTCATGTAAATCAATGTGTCCATATGCTGAGTAAACATATGCAACAGAAATGTTTATGTAAATCAATGTGTCCATATGCTGAGTAAACATATGCAACAGAAATGTTCATGTAAATCAATGTGTCCATATGCTGAGTAAACATATGCAACAGAAATGTTCATGTAAATCAATGTGTCCATATGCTGAGTAAACATATGCAACAGAAATGTTTATGTAAATCAATGTACTAAGTACGCACACAATGGGCATACATAGCATAAAATGTAATGAAATCGTGTACTATAATGTACTAACAACATAGCAGGCATATGATGTGAAAACATGGAAAGCATGAATGTAACAGGTAGGCACATGTGTTTCACCCCAAAACAGTTGGAAAACAGTAAAAGAGGGGTTCTATGTACTCACCTGAGATTGCTTTGGAGTTCTTGTGTAATAACCAGATAATGCTAGAGGTCACGGGATATCAAACGGCACCTAATAGGTAGCTATGTTAATATACCGGACCAAATCGGAAGGATCGGATAGTACGCGGGTTCGTAAACCAAACGAGTATGGAGACTCGTGTAATATGGTTTAACAAAGCCTACATACTAAAATGAAACTTAACCTAAGTGCTTACGGTCCATCACGACCCGTTTAGGTAGCTTACGCTACCCTAACGCGTCGCTCGCGTAGAACGCGTCTGGAACGCCTAACATCGTGACCACAAGGTATAACCTCGGAAGGTTATAGCTATGGTCACCTAATGTGTTTGGTCAGGTCCTAATGACCGACCAAATGGGTCGGGTTCGAAAGCATAAGCGATGGTTTAGATCGCTTACCTTACGACCCTATATAAGCACTAAACTAAAAGTGACGAGCTAAGCATGTTAGAACATGCTTAACTAAGTTTAGAAACAGGTTTGACATCAAAACAAACGGCTTTGATGCCCACGAGTAGTTTGGTTACAAAACATGCAAGAATGCACATTTTGGCCGAAACTACGACTCGTCACTGAGCCTAGATAACGTGGTGATCAGTAGGTATGGTCACTATGGACCATAACCATCGTGATCACGCTCACGTTATGAAGTTCCATGAACTTCGCATCGACCATAGGCTGGTCAATGCAGAAAGTCAACAAAACGTTGACTTTCGGACTCGAAAAGCGAATAAAAGAGCGAAAGAAGACTTACGGAGGGTCCCCGAGTGCTAATCAAGATCCAATAGCTCAGGTATGAAGCAAAAGCATCAACTTAGAGCATTTAGATCTGATTTGTGGGTTTTTACACAAAAAGGGGGGGGGTATTTATAGGAAAGGTGGAACCGTTAGGATCGTTTTATCGAATAACGTGCTTTGATCTCGTGCGTACACGTGTCCAGGGGTTAGATTCAGTGTACTTGACCCTTGGCCCTTCATTTGGGTGAAAAGGCATCGCCCTTTGATCGAACGAAAGGCCAGATTCTGCATTAAATGCAGAATCTGCTGTCAGACATGTTCACGCGGCCCGCGTGAAAGTGGGTGCAGGTCTTACGCGGGTCGCCTAGCCCCGTCTGATCTGCACCACTTGCAGAATTTACGTATTCAGCCCCTGTTGCGTTTTTAAGCTATTTCCAGCCCCTTTAAGACTTGTAAAGTCACCTTTAAGGCCCAAAAATGATGCCTAAACATTGTGGACATGAAACATGCCCAAAAATATGTCGGATGTCGGTTCGTTTGGCCGTACGATCGCGATGTTCGCTTAATTACGACGGAATGCGCATAAGCGTGAAAGATGATCCAAATGACGCGACGAATGGATTTTTCTCATGCCAAACACTAAGGCATAATATAAGGATGCTTACATAAATTTTTGGATGTCCGGATGTATTTAGAACGTAAGTTATGCGCGAAAGTGCAAACTTGTGCACTTTTTGACACTTTTAGTCCCTGAATGACCCAAAAGTTTATTTTAGCATACCAAACCCCTCAAAGCCTATTTCTAAGCTATGCAAAGGATATTTATGGTATGTTTAACTTATGGACATGTTCCGGAATGTTCGTTACAGTTCAAATTGGCATACTTTCGCAGTTTGTCAAGTTTAGTCCCTGTAAGTGAATTAACTTGTTTTTGCTATACCAAAGCCTTCAAAACTTATTTCTAAGTTATGTAAAGGTTATTTAAGGTATGTTGAGTATATGTTGATGTTCCGGAGTATTTGTCGCATTAAACTGAGTACGTTTACGCACCAGTTTGCGTATAATGCTCCAGAAAGCGATGTAGAGTTTGAAATTGACCGAAAGTCAAAACACGAAAAATGTAAAACACAATGAAACAAACATTGGGATCAAATAACATTATTTTATTGATAATTGAACTGTTCATGATGATTACAGGCACAAATGTTACAGTCTCCCCTACTTGTGGAAATTTCGTCCCGAAATTTATTTAGAGGAAACTAATTGAAAAAGATGCGGATATTTTGCTTTCATTTGATCTTCACGTTCCCAAGTAAACTCGGGTCCACGCTTAGATTCCCAACGAACCTTGACCAAAGGAATGCGCTTGCGTTTAAGCCACTTGACTTCACGTTCCATGATTTCCACTGGTTTCTCGACAAACTTCAGAGTTTTATCAACACGAATTTCGTCAAGCGGTATGTGGAGGTTCTCATCAGCTAAACACCTCTTGAGATTGGACACGTGAAAAGTTGGATGAACATTTCCAAGTTCAGGAGGTAATTCAAGTCTGTAGGCTACCTTGCCGATTCTTTCGACGATCTTGAATGGTCCAACATATCTAGGTGCAAGTTTTCCTTTCTTTCCGAATCTGATCACACCTTTCCAAGGTGAGACCTTAAGTAATACACGATCACCGACTTGAAAATCCAAGGGTTTGCGTTTTAGGTCCGCGTAACTCTTTTGACGGTTTCTAGCTGTCTGAAGGTTATCACGAACTTTCTTTACCTTTTCTGTTGTCTCTAAAATGAGGGCAGGTCCAGTAAGTTGAGCCTCGCCAATCTCATTCCAGCAGACTGGTGAACGACATTTTCGACCATAGAGAGCCTCGAAAGGAGCCATGTTGATGCTGGAGTGATAACTGTTGTTGTAGGAGAATTTAATCAATGGAAGATGTGAATCCCAACTACCACCAAAGTCTATCACACAAGCTCTAAGCATATCCTCCAGTGTCTGGATTGTTCTTTCAGATTGACCATCCGTTTGCGGATGATAAGCTGTGCTCAGATTAAGTTGAGACCCCATAGCAGATTGCATGGTTCTCCAAAAATGAGAAGTGAAACGAGCATCTCTGTCAGAAATGATGCTCAAAGGAACACCATGTCTAGCTACAATTTCATTCACGTAAATTTGAGCAAGTCTGTCAGCTGAATAATCCTCACGGATTGGCAAGAAATGTGCTGACTTGGTAAGACGATCAACGACTACCCAGATGGCATCGTGACCCTTCTTTGTGCGCGGGAGTTTAGTAATGAGATCCATAGTAATGTTTTCCCATTTCCAAACTGGGATCTCTGGTTGTTCCAATAAGCCAGAAGGACGCTGATGTTCAGCCTTAACCTTAAGACAAGTAAGGCATTTTGATACGTATAAGGCAATGTCTTTCTTCATACCAGGCCACCAATACTGAATACGAAGATCCTTATACATCTTATCTGAGCCAGGATGAATGGAATAACGAGACTTATGGGCTTCATCCATAAGCAAGGTACGAAGATCCTCTTGGCTTGGGACCCACAAACGGTCCATGAAATAGTACGATCCATTGTCTTTCAATTCAAGAGCAGGTGTTATGTGATAAGGGAATTCCTTATCCATTAAACCTTGTGAAACACAAGCTTGTTGAGCCTGAGAAATACGGGCTTGTATATCGGTTTGAACAACAGATTGGACACGTACACAATGAAGTTTAATACGTTCCTTGCGACTCAATGCATCGGCTACGACATTCGCCTTACCAGGATGGTAGCGAATCTCGCAATCGTAGTCGTTTAGAAGTTCAACCCAACGTCGTTGTCTCATGTTGAGCTCTTTTTGATTGAAGATATGCTAAAGACTTTTGTGGTCTGTGAAAACCACACATTTTGTACCATACAAGTAGTGTCTCCAGATTTTGAGAGCGAAGACAACTGCACCCAACTCTAGATCATGAGTGGTGTAGTTCTTCTCATGAATCTTTAACTGCCTTGATGCGTATGCTATGACTTTGTTTCTTTGCATCAGGACGCAGCCAAGTCCTAATTTAGATGCATCGCAATAAACGACGAAATCATCATTGCCCTCAGGCAATGTTAGGACAGGTGCGTCGCAAAGCTTTTGTTTCAAGGTCTGAAACGCTTCCTCTTGTTTGACTCCCCAATCAAATGGCTTGTTCTTCTGAGTTAGAGCAGTTAGAGGAACTGCAATCTTTGAGAAATTTTCTATGAAGCGGCGGTAATAACCCGCTAGACCAAGAAAAGAACGAACTTCAGTAGGGGTAGTAGGTGTATCCCAATCCTTGATCGCACTGATCTTGGAGGGGTCTACATGAATACCTTGTTCGTTGACAATATGTCCTAAGAATTGAACCTCTTTAAGCCAAAATTCACACTTGGAGAATTTGGCGAAAAGTTGTTCTTTCTTTAGGAGTTCCAAAGTAAGATGGAGATGTTGCTCATGATCAGCTCGCGTCTTAGAATATATCAAAATGTCGTCAATGAAAACAATGATGAACTTATCTAAATAAGGCTTGCAGACCCTATTCATTAAGTCCATGAAAACAGCAGGAGCATTAGTCAAACCGAATGGCATGACTGTGAACTCGTAATGTCCATAACGAGTACGGAACGCTGTCTTGGGAATGTCTTCTTCATGCACACGGAGCTGATGATATCCAGATCGAAGATCAATCTTTGAAAAGTATGAAGCACCTTGCAATTGATCAAAGAGATCATCAATGCGAGGTAGGGGATATCGATTCTTGATGGTAAGCTTGTTAAGCTCACGATAATCGATACACATCCTAAAAGATCCATCCTTCTTCTTTACAAAGAGAACGGGAGCACCCCAAGGTGAAAAGCTAGGACGGATAAAACCTTTGTCGGAGAGCTCCTGAAGCTGCTTAGATAACTCTTGCATCTCGGACGGTGCAAGACGATATGGAGCTCTGGCTACGGGATTTGCACCAGGTACGAGGTCAATACGGAACTCGACTTGGCGTGCTGGAGGTAGACCAGGTAAGTCTTCAGGGAATACTTCGGAATAATCCCGAACGACAGGAATATCTGAAATAGACTTACCCTTGCCTTTATCTGCTGTAACATGTGCTAAGAAAGCCACATAGTGCTTTCGCAGATACTTCCGTGCTTTAAAACAAGACATGAGTTTGAGACCACCGGCAGGCTTCTCACCACGAACCTGTAGGATCTCGCCTGTAGACAGCGGCACACGAACAATCTTCTCAGAACAAACTATCTCTGCGCGATGCTTAGATAACCAATCCATTCCCACAATAACGTCGAAGCTTCCAAGTTGCATTGGCGTGAGGTCAATAGGGAAAATATGGTCGTTAAGATTCAACTGGCAGTTGCGTAGAACAGAATTAAGAACAATGGGTTCACCACTGGCAACCTCTACTGTCAAAGGTTTACCTAGTTTCGTTCTAGACACGCGAAGCATTGTCTCGAAAGACAATGACACGAAACTCTTGTCGGCACCCGAATCAAAAAGAACAGATGCTGGCTGATTATTAATAAAGAACGTACCGTTCACCACCTCGTTGTCTGCTTGTGCTTCTTGTGCGTTCATGTTAAAGACTCGACCTCGAGCCGGTGCCGGATTCTGGTTTGCATTCTGGTTCTGGTTGACTAGTCTGGGACACCGATTTCTGTAGTGGGTCAGATCCCCACAATTATAACATGCACCTGGTGGGTAGTTTGGTCGTGCAGCCTGACCCTGTTGTTGAGCAACCTGTTGAGCAGGGTTCTGGACTGCGCGGTTCTGAGCAAACCGACAAACATCGGCAAGATGACCCGACTTCCCACAGTTAGTACAGAAACGGCACTGATATTGTGGCTGGTGGTGACTGTTGCATCGATTGCACAAAGGTGCACTTCCTGAGTAGGGTTTCTTTGCTGGAGGCTGGTTGGGAGCTGCCTGGTTTGCTTGGGCAGTGACAGCAAAATTTTGGGAAGCCTTACGCTTCTTTGACCTCTTTGAGGAACCAGAGTCCTTTCCCTTCTTGTTCTGATCTTTCTTACTATCCTCCTTGTCAGCCGACTGCTTCTTGCCCTTGTCACTCTTCCTGTGTAGTTTATTCTTTCGGATCTGTGACTCAGTCAACGTCGCCGATAACTCGATTGCCTGACGGAGTGTGGTAGGGTTGCTACCAGTAAGGATGTCTTGTACTGAGTCAGGTAGGCCGTCGATGTACCTTTCGATGGCCTTATCAAGTGGGGTAACCATATTTGGGCAAAGAAGACTCAGCTCCTCAAACCTATCTGTATAAGCCCTGTGCTCGCCACTATCTTGCTTCAACACATCAAATTCTTTCTCCAACGCTCGTTGCTCATGACGAGGACAAAACTCCCTCATCATAAGAGCTCTCAGTTGAGCCCATGTCTGAGCTAGAGCAACTTCTGCACCTTGATCTCTCATAACTCCATTCCACCACGTAAGAGCCCTCTTCTGAAACACGCTCGAAGAAAACTCGACTTTGCGATTGTCAGGACACTGCACATGACGGAAAGTGTTCTCGATGCTCTCGAACCACTGAAGAAGCCCAGTTGCTCCCTCAGAACCACTAAACTTGAGTGGCTTAGCCTGGTTAAAATCCTTGTATTTGCATGTACCATTGTTGTTGTTGGCCTGGTTCCATTGAGCAAAGAGATTCGGAAATTGAGCAGCCATCTGCTGCGCAATAATCTCCGCCAGCTCGGCAGTAGCTATCTGGTTGTCGCGTCGAGGAGGCATTCTAGAAGAGAAAAACATGAAATGAAACGAGTGAGATGATTGGATGAAGAGAATGAGATGAAGCAAAAGCAATCAAAAGCAAAGATGGCGGTTATGCATCGCAAAGCAAATAAGCGACGTGAAATGTCTAGTCAAAGTAAATGGGTCAGAATTAGTGTATCGCGAAGACATGCTCGCCTATAAGTGAACACTCACCCCAAGAGTTCCCAGGTAAGAGTGACTGGTCCGATTATGTGGATTTGTACGAACACTCTAGCCTTAGACAGAAAACTCAGGGTACAGGCATTCACCCTTCCAGTTCGCACGTGTTCACACTATTAACCCAACACTTTGACGGGATTTTTGAAAATCCAAAGGGGTTCAAAACCATATAACAGAGGGTTCAAAACCTTATAATAGAGGGTTCAAAACCTAGTAATCAATCATCCTAGATCAGATGATTAATTTTCAAAGCGGATTCGGAACCGAAGTTCCCGTTGGGGTTATCACCTAAGGATAGGTGATGTGCATGTTTTAAATTCTAAACACAAGATAACTTGTGTTAGGGTCCTAGAAAGTTATAGTCTAGGTCAAAGCATTACTAATAACCTAGTTCCCTATAACCATTGGCTCTGATACCAACTCTTCTGTCACACCCCGGCCGCGTATAACATGCAACCGCGGCGGAAACGCCGGGGAGTGTCGTGGACAGAATTAAATTGTTTCATAACCATGGCATACAAGTTGTATTTTATTTATAAACAAAGGTGTTACATTGTCTTAGAAAGAGAGTACGGAAATCAAAACATAATTATGCTAGTTCAACTTCATTTTTAGGCTCTAAGGCACAGGTCCGCCCTAGAATCATGATCATCGCCCTATGGAATAGCTCCTGAAAACACATGTGAAAGTAGGTACGTCAGCATAAAAATGCCTGTGAGATACATAGGTTTTGTGAAAATGGGATTCATGACTTGAGTTTTAAAAAATGTTTAATAACAGTCAGTCATGAACCTTGTAATTTGTTTTGCTTTTGTAAATCATTCGAAAAACGATAACATCAAACGATATGTATAGATAAGTGCAAGGTTAAACGAATAACCAAGTAAAATGAGTTGAATAAGATAAGTTGTTTGTGAAAATGATGTCTTGTGAAGAATATGTTATTTATGTAAAATGTAATGTGTCTAAACTGAAATGACTTAGATAATGCCACGATATGTAACATTATACAAACATTTATATATAGGAAGTACCAGCGGCGTATCCACCATGTTTGTATCATATTACATATGCCACGTTACTTAAATCATTTACCCAAACCAATCCACCATGTAAATTGTTCATATGTAAACCAAATGTCAAGTGTTATTGTAAACCATGTCAAATGTTTATGTTCAAATGTAAACCACCAAATGTGTATGTCAATGTCGACGTGTTTATGTTCAATGTAAATCATGTAATGTGCATCCCAAAATGTATCATGTATGGTAAGCGAAATGTATCAACTTAAACCATATGCACAAAACAAGTCGTTGAAGTAAAACGTGGTTTAAATCAACGTTATGTTCTGCGGAAAATGCATGCTCTATTGATATTAACATTTATGCGGTATTGTAAACTATGCATACATCCAAGCCTTGAGACTGCGGCGATAAACCCTTAAACAAATTAAAGGTTTATCTAAGTTATGTATATCGAATTCGGTCATTCCTTCCAGTCCTATCAACCCAGGACTTCAGAAACGGGAGTTGTCAATTCCTATGGTACCACTACCTACTAACGAACGGCGTAGCTAATGTTAATGAATGTATTGTCCCATGTTAAACAAACCAAATGTCATAACAAAATGAAGGCATGTGCCCATATGCTGAGTAAACATATGCAGCAGAAATGTTCATGTAAATCAATGTGTCCATATGCTGAGTAAACATATGCAACAGAAATGTTTATGTAAATCAATGTGTCCATATGCTGAGTAAACATATGCAACAGAAATGTTCATGTAAATCAATGTGTCCATATGCTGAGTAAACATATGCAACAGAAATGTTCATGTAAATCAATGTGTCCATATGCTGAGTAAACATATGCAACAGAAATGTTTATGTAAATCAATGTACTAAGTACGCACACAATGGGCATACATAGCATAAAATGTAATGAAATCGTGTACGATAATGTACTAACAACATAGCAGGCATATGATGTGAAAACATGGAAAGCATGAATGTAACAGGTAGGCACATGTGTTTCACCCCAAAACAGTTGGAAAACAGTAAAAGAGGGGTTCTATGTACTCACCTGAGATTGCTTTGGAGTTCTTGTGTAATAACCAGATAATGCTAGAGGTCACGGGATATCAAACGGCACCTAATAGGTAGCTATGTTAATATACCGGACCAAATCGGAAGGATCGGATAGTACGCGGGTTCGTAAACCAAACGAGTATGGAGACTCGTGTAATATGGTTTAACAAAGCCTACATACTAAAATGAAACTTAACCTAAGTGCTTACGGTCCATCACGACCCGTTTAGGTAGCTTACGCTACCCTAACGCGTCGCTCGCGTAGAACGCGTCTGGAACTCCTAACATCGTGACCACAAGGTATAACCTCGGAAGGTTATAGCTATGGTCACCTAATGTGTTTGGTCAGGTCCTAATGACCGACCAAATGGGTCGGGTTCGAAAGCATAAGCGATGGTTTAGATCGCTTACCTTACGACCCTATATAAGCACTAAACTAAAAGTGACGAGCTAAGCATGTTAGAACATGCTTAACTAAGTTTAGAAACAGGTTTGACATCAAAACAAACGGCTTTGATGCCCACGAGTAGTTTGGTTACAAAACATGCAAGAATGCACATTTTGGCCGAAACTACGACTCGTCACTGAGCCTAGATAACGTGGTGATCAGTAGGTATGGTCACTATGGACCATAACCATCGTGATCACGCTCACGTTATGAAGTTCCATGAACTTCGCATCGACCATAGGCTGGTCAATGCAGAAAGTCAACAAAACGTTGACTTTCGGACTCGAAAAGCGAATAAAAGAGCGAAAGAAGACTTACGGAGGGTCCCCGAGTGCTAATCAAGATCCAATAGCTCAGGTATGAAGCAAAAGCATCAACTTAGAGCATTTAGATCTGATTTGTGGGTTTTTACACAAAAAGGGGGGGGTATTTATAGGAAAGGTGGAACCGTTAGGATCGTTTTATCGAATAACGTGCTTTGATCTCGTGCGTACACGTGTCCAGGGGTTAGATTCAGTGTACTTGACCCTTGGCCCTTCATTTGGGTGAAAAGGCATCGCCCTTTGATCGAACGAAAGGCCAGATTCTGCATTAAATGCAGAATCTGCTGTCAGACATGTTCACGCGGCCCGCGTGAAAGTGGGTGCAGGTCTTACGCGGGTCGCCTAGCCCCGTCTGATCTGCACCACTTGCAGAATTTACGTATTCAGCCCCTGTTGCGTTTTTAAGCTATTTCCAGCCCCTTTAAGACTTGTAAAGTCACCTTTAAGGCCCAAAAATGATGCCTAAACATTGTGGACATGAAACATGCCCAAAAATATGTCGGATGTCGGTTCGTTTGGCCGTACGATCGCGATGTTCGCTTAATTACGACGGAATGCGCATAAGCGTGAAAGATGATCCAAATGACGCGACGAATGGATTTTTCTCATGCCAAACACTAAGGCATAATATAAGGATGCTTACATAAATTTTTGGATGTCCGGATGTATTTAGAACGTAAGTTATGCGCGAAAGTGCAAACTTGTGCACTTTTTGACACTTTTAGTCCCTGAATGACCCAAAAGTTTATTTTAGCATACCAAACCCCTCAAAGCCTATTTCTAAGCTATGCAAAGGATATTTATGGTATGTTTAACTTATGGACATGTTCCGGAATGTTCGTTACAGTTCAAATTGGCATACTTTCGCAGTTTGTCAAGTTTAGTCCCTGTAAGTGAATTAACTTGTTTTTGCTATACCAAAGCCTTCAAAACTTATTTCTAAGTTATGTAAAGGTTATTTAAGGTATGTTGAGTATATGTTGATGTTCCGGAGTATTTGTCGCATTAAACTGAGTACGTTTACGCACCAGTTTGCGTATAATGCTCCAGAAAGCGATGTAGAGTTTGAAATTGACCGAAAGTCAAAACACGAAAAATGTAAAACACAATGAAACAAACATTGGGATCAAATAACATTATTTTATTGATAATTGAACTGTTCATGATGATTACAGGCACAAATGTTACATGTAATTCTTTAACAAGTTTATTTTAAATAATTATCCCAAGTTATAAAAGATATTTTGTTCCTTGTGCATTCAAATCAATTTTCTTAAATGTTTTCAAAATGAGTCAGTTAATTGTATTTACCAGTGTAAACTGATGTATTTTCCAAAAAGGCTAAGTGGAGGTACTAATCGGAATAGGCTGGCCACTCCTAGCATCAATAAAGAGTTTTGCAAGCTTAGATGTTAAGAATCTGTTGAACAATTATCTTTTTATCTTTGATCCGCATGTGGATCTTTTACAACTGTTTTTGTAATACTTAATATTACTCTTCATCGGTTTGTAATGTATTTATCTTTTGCTTCCGCTGTGCATTTAATTGTGTTGTTTGACTATGACGATATCAACTACGTCACGATACTCCCCACCGGGCCCATCGGTAATACGTGGAAATATCGGGGTGTGACAGGTTGGTATCAAAGCCAACATTGAGTGAATTAAACACTAGCCTTTTGTGTTTAATCTCAATGACACAGTTTGCACATTCCTCGATTTTCGAGTCTAGACAAAGAACATAGGACTAATCCTAATTCTTTTATTTTGCTCTTTATATGTTTCTTTGTTGTTCTCCTTGTTTATGTTGATTGGATCAAAAATACCGCCACGAAGAAGAGGAGGAAGAGGAAAGGCGCCAATTACTGGCCACGACCCTGAAGCCGGGCCTTCTCACAGGCGAACTCCGTCGGTGACAATGAGCACGAGTCCCCAAGAAGATTAGAGGACATATCTAGAGCCCGCGAGGTGTTCGGTCTCGCTAAGCTCTTCGCCATCATACCATGACTCCTTCGGACTCCATCAAGGCGAGGAGTCCGATCATTCTCGCCGTTCCTACCTTCCACTACAGCGGTCAAGGTCGTACCGCGCCTTTGAAGACCCGACCCCGTTCTTCCAGAGCCGGTTCAACCCGGCCAACCAGGTGCAAGAACCAATGGGTTTTAACCCATTGGAACCAGAAGATCACTTCTCCAGTGACCATGCCCTGGACATGGATGAAGACACCGATCCTGCCGAGCCACCGTCCGGAACACCTAATCACCCCATCGAGATTTCGGATTGGTCATCCTTTCATGGATCACCTTATCGTGGTCCAGACAGCTACGAGACGAGATTCGCCCAATATGACTGGGTGTTTACTCCCTCCTACCACTCAGCAACACAACAGCAGCAACAGGATCCCTCTGAGGATTCACGTTTTGTAGCGGTCACGCCACCGCCACCACCGCCGCCAGAGCAGCAGCCGCCTCCTGAGCCACCGAGGCAGAGAAGATCAGGAGCACGGATGTCCGTGAGAGGGGGATTCCATTTCAGCACCCCTTAACATTCAAGTGGCAGTCATTACCCGCCACTTTATAAATACCCACAGATGGGAGGGCCTTCAAACCCCATTTCTGAGGTGAATTCTTCGCCAGTCGCACCGCCACCAGTGGGTTATGATAACCCGATTCCTGCATACGCCGATTCAGCGGCGTACAACCCTTTTGAGCAGCCGGCCCACACCAACTACAACTATGCTGCAGTTGACCCATACCTGGTAGCGTCAAACTACAATGCTCTTCATCCTGAAGGACCTTATGGAGCTCCCTGGGGAGTTGGATACCCAGCTTATGGGTACCAACACCCGCCACCTCCTCAACCTCTGCAGCCGCAGCCACTGCAGATCCAGCTGCCACAACAGCAGGAGATTCTTCAAAGGTTGATCCAGGTGGAGCGAGAGGTTCGAGAGGAGCGTAGAAGCCACCGGGGATTTTTGAAGGGTTTAGCAAGTTTGATCAAGGGGAAGAGCAAGAGAGATTTTTGAAGATTCCTTATTTATTTATTTGTATTGTAATTTCCTTGTTTAATCAAGTCCCTGCGTGGACATCTATTTCTGTATTCAGTCCCTGTAAGGACTTGTATTTCCAGTTTAGCCCCTGCGTAGGCATGTCATTTCTGTTAATGTCCCATTTAGGGCATTTATGTACTCTTTTTATTTAAATTATGGAATGTGTTGAATTTAAAATTTGAATTATCATAAGATGAATGAATATAATATATAAAATAAAATAAAAATGTCGTTCCTTTTAAAGATAAATCTGCCATTGATAGTAAATAAATCTTAAAGGCAAAACCTAGTCCATATGTCATATTAAGACAGGGCCATGATGGAAGTTCCTTATTAAGATTCAAATTCTTGTTAACATCTGAAAACATGATAACACTCCTGGTAAAATGTAATTCTATAAAATCACATAAGTCATCCTTATATTGGATTCTTCCAATCCCTATCTCTAATTTACTTAATCATCCATTAGTGGTGAAGTGCCTACGAGCCATAGTTAAGGTCCTTTGAGACTAAAGACAGTGGTGGTCTGCGACTCCCTGTCAAGAAGAGGTGATAAACTATGATTCAAGCCTCAATGCCTCGATCCTATAAAATCTTGGCTTATAATCTAAATTTGTCCATGTGACTTGGCCTTTTGTGCTATTATTATTATGTTTTAATTATAACTAAGGATTATTATAATGAAATCCTGAATGAATATATTTAACAAATTAACCAATATGGTTTATTAATACCATGGTTAATAAATCATGATAGTACTGTTATAGACTTCTGAATAAATTATTGTCATCATTTTATGTAGCAATCAAGCTACATGGTTGAGTCTGAAGAAGTTAACAGTCACCCTCTAGAAAACCATGAGGCTACTAGGATCAACATAACCAGGGAAGAACTTCGAACATTAATTGATACTGCTGTATCTGAAGTCGTGGATAGGCAATTCAGGGAATCGAGTGGTACGCATAGTAAAACCTCATCTGTACCCCATTCTAAATCTCACCCTAAGACTCATTCTGAGGCTCATAGTAAGCGACCTTCTAAACAACATGAGTCAAAGAAGGATGATATTCAACACTCCTCGAATCAGCACAGTGTTCCATCAAAGAAGATTGTATTTGATCGTGAACCACGTACAAAGACCTGTACCTATAAATATTTTGTCTCCTGCAAACCCAGGGACTTCACTGGCGAAAAAGGAGCTATTGACTGCATGACATGGTTAGACGAAATGGATACTGTGGTTGACATCAGTGGTTGCGCTGATAGAGATGCGGTGAAGTTTGTATCTCAGTTGTTCAAAGGTGAGGCACTAGCTTGGTGGAGGTCTTTGATCCAAGCTACTGGAAAGATCCCATTGTACAATCTGTCTTGGGATCAGTTTGTGACGTTGATCAAGGAAAATTTCTGTAGTCAACACGAGGTAGAGAAGATCGAGACTGACTTCCTGAAATTGGTGATGAGAAATTTGGACTGTCAGGCCTACCTTACAAGTTTTAATACAATATCTCGATTGGTTCCATATTTAGTGACACCAGAACCACAACGGATAGCTCATTTCATTGGGGGTTTAGCCCCAGAGATCAAAGCCAGTGTGAAGGCATCTTGACCTACTACCTTTAGGTCTGTAGCTGATTTGTCATTGTGTCTCACCCTTGATGCGGTCAGGCAGAGATCGCTTAGGAATTCTGACGAAGGAAAGAGGAAGCGTGAGAATGACGACTCACGACGTTCAGACAAGAAGCACAAGGGGAACTCTGACCACAAGAAGAGTTCCGGGTTTAAATGGGATGATCAGCAGTCGGGTGAAAAGCCCAAATGTAAAACTTGCAAGAAACGTCATCTGGGAAAATGCAGATACGAATCAAAATCCCAATCACAGCCCAGGGCTTGTGGGATTTGTAAGTCATCGGGGCACAAGACATTAGACTGCAAGAAGATAAAGGATGCGACGTGCTATAACTGTAATGAGAAGGGGCACATCAAGTCTAACTGCCCAAAGTATGCGAAAAAGACCGAATATGGTAAGAAGACCAATGCCAGGGTCTTCCAGATGAGTGCACGGGAAGCAGTTCAGGATGATAATGTGATAACAGGTACCTTCCTTATAAATGATGTTTATGCAAGCGTGTTTTTTGATTCGGGTGCGGATAAGTCATTTGAAGATGATAAGTTTTGTAAGTTGTTAAATTTACCTGTTAAAACCCTAAGCGTGAAATAAGAAGTAGAGTTGGCCGGTGGTAGCTTAGAAACTGCCACAACTGTGTTAGATGGATGTCTTATATCCATTAGGGACCACTCTTTTCCGTTATCCTTGCTTCCTTTGAAATTAGCTGGTTTCGACATAGTAACAGGCATGGATTGGTTATCTCAAAACCAAGCCCAGATTGTTTGCGATAAGAAGCAAGTGGTGATCAAGACTCCGTATGGTGAGCCACTTACCATACAAGGAGATACTCAGTATGGGTTGCCTAAGAAAGTGTCTATGCTTAAGGCGTCAAGGTGTATGAAGAAGGGTTTTGTCATTTACATGGCACAAGTGACTATTGATGAGCCGAAGCCCAAGATTGAAGACATCCCCGTCATTTCTGAATATCCAGAAGTTTTCCCTGAAGAACTACCTGGTTTACCACCAGATAGGCAAGTAGAATTCAGAATTGACATCATTCCTGGAGTAGCGCCTATTGCAAGAGCACCTTACAGGTTAGCACCAACTGAGATGAAAGAGTTGAGGACTCAACTAGATGATTTATTGGCAAAAGGATTTATTCGGCCCAGTTCATCTCCTTGGGGAGAACCAATCCTGTTTGTAAAGAAGAATGATGGATCGATGCGTCTATGCATCGATTATCGCGAGCTTAACAAGGTTACAATCAAGAACAGATATCCACTGCCCAGGATCGACGATCTGTTCGACCAACTGCAAGGGGCAAGTTATTTCTCCAAGATTGACTTAAGGTCAGGTTACCATCAGCTGAAGGTTAGAGATGAAGATATGCACAAAACTGCATTTAGGACTTGTTATGGTTACTAGGAGTTCTTAGTGATGCCTTTTGGGCTCACTAATGCACCAGCAGCATTCATGGACCTCATGGATCGCGTTTGCAAGCCCTACTTAGACAAATTTGTTATTGTCTTCATTGATGACATTCTTATTTAATCAAAGAATCAGGCTGACCATGAGAAGCACCTTTGTTGTATTCTTAAACTCCTTCAGCAAGAAAGGCTTTATGACAAGTTTTCAAAGTGTGAATTCTGGCTTCGTGAAGTCCAATTCCTTGGACATGTGGTTAGTGAGCGTGGTATCCAAGTGGATCCTGCTAAGATCGAAGCTATCATGAATTGGCAGGAACCAAAGACGCCCACAGAGATTCGTAGTTTCTTGGGTTTAGAAGGATACTATAGGCGTTTTATTGAAATCTTCTCAAGGATTGCAGCGCCCCTAACTTCATTAACTCGTAAGAATATCAAGTTTGATTGGGGACCTAAGCAGCAAGAATCCTTTGACATTCTCAAACAGAAGTTTAGCAATGCTCCTGTGTTGACATTACCAAAAGGTATTGAAGAATTCGTAGTTTACTGAGATGCATCACACACTGGTAAGGGTGTGTGCTCATGCAGAAGGGCAAGGTCATTGCCTATGCTTCCTGACAACTAAAAGTGCATGAGAAGAATTACACCACCCACGATTTGGAGTTGGGTTCCGTTGTGTTTGCACTCAAACTTTGGAGGCATTATCTATATGGTACCAAGTGTGTGATCTATTCTGATCACAAAAGCCTTCAGCATTGTTTAATCAGAAGGACTTAAACATGAGACAGCGTCGATGGATTGAGACTTTAAATGACTATTATTATGAAATCCGATACCATCCAGGCAAGGCGAATGTAGTCGCCGATGCTGTTGGTGCATACATCTGTCGACTTCGTCTTGTATCGAGTCTTAGATTGCATTGTATAGATTAGGGCACGTTTTACGAGAAAACAAGAAGAGTATAGAGTTTAGTAGGCTGATTTCGCTAATAAGTGTCAGCTAGGTGATTTCGAGCGAAATCACTATGGCTGATTTTGCTCATGTGGTCAGATGGTCATCTGGAGCGAAATCTGGACACTATATATATGTGTTCCTGAGCGAAATTAGTAGAACAGTTGTACGATTTCCATACCAAGGTGCTGCCTGTGTGAAGACTGAGTGTAATTGAGCTTCTAATCAATACAATCAGTAGTTAAAGTGAAGAATCAGCTGTTTCTAGCTTTGTTTCTTGTTTTCCGCACCTGAAACAGAGTAAAACTCCTCTGAATGACTCATTCGGGTCAGATCACGATCCTACAATTGGTATCAGAGCTCAGGAGGAGGAGTTCTGCAGAGATTAGCTGGAATCTATCAAGATTTCTTACTTCTACACCTTCTTTCTTCACCAGAATGAGTTTTAACGGACAAAATCTGTTCAAAATTTCACAGATCATAGACAATTGGACATTAACAAATCCCTGAAAGTTTCACACCTAAAATCGGTCTAAATGGACTAAAATTGACTCCGAGTTGATTTCGCTCATATGAACACTCTGTGATTTCGCTCAAAGTTCACATTAGATTTCGCTCAAAGTTCACATCAGATTTCGCTCCAACTGGTAATTTCACTCAAGTTTGTGGTTAATTTCGCTCCTAGGAGACTTATTTTGGGATTTCGCTCCAAACAGTCAGTTAATTTCGCTCCAGATACTTCTGATTTCGCTTTTGGGAGACAACTATTGAGATTTCGCTCCTGATTGAGTATTGATTTCGCTCCATTGTGCCATAGTCAGTAATTTCGCTCCAAATACAAGTGCAATTTCGCTCCAATGTCATTGTTTTTAAAATACGTGATAAGTCATCATGGATAACGATTTCTATAACGCGTTTGCTACACCGTCTGCTCCAGCTGCTATTGCTCAAGCCATGAGTTTAGAAAATGAGACGGGAACTACCCAAAAGCCCCCGAAATTGATGAGTATTGAAGAATACTACGGGTGGAAAGACAGATTCGAGAACTGGGTTCAGGCAAACCATCTTAGGTCTTCGGAATGTATTCTGAAGAAATATGTGTTGCCTAGAACAGATTTGCAGGTTATCAAAGATCTATCAGAGTTTACTGATCAAGAACGGATTATGTATAAAGCCGAAAAGATGATGACAGACTGCTTCAACAAGCCATCAAAGAAGACATCTTCATTCTGCTACAGCATGACAAGACTTCAAAGTCAATCTGGGATGCTCTTCGTGTTAAATTTGAGGGTAGTGAGAATATGATAAAGAGCAAAAAGGCACTTCTCAAGAAAGAGTTTGATTTGTTTAGCAGTCTACCGGGTGAAGACATGAAGAAGCTGATTGAATGCTACTGCCACCTAGTGCGATCAATGTCAATGTTGAGTATTACAAAAGATCGTTAAGAATGGGTAGACAAGTTAGCTGATGCGCTACCATAAAAGGAGTGGGGAACGTATTTGATGATTCTAAAGAATACGGGTGTGTATGATGGGCTAACAATTTCTCAGTTTATTGAAAAGATCGAGAGTCAGGATCTGGAACAGTAGAAGATCGCTAGGATGAACAGTCCAAGTGGTCAATAGGACGTAAAGATGTACTACAAAGGTAGTGTTCCAGTTCCAGAATCTGAGAGAAGTCCGAAAATACAAACTGCGTTCAGTGCTGGAGATTCAACAGAATAGGTTGATCAGGGTTTAAACAGCAGCAGCAGTGGATTCTCATCATTTCCGAGTGTCAATCCAAAAGAGTCAAACACGAATTTTCATTCTCAAAGCACAAAGATAGGAAATGGTTATGTGATTCAGTGCAACATCGCTCTAAATCTTCCAGAAGGTTAAAGTTTTTCGGAAGAAACTGCTAAAGACCACATGGCTTTACTTGGTTCTGTGTTGCTATCTTATGAGGGTCTAGTAGCTGGTCGGATCGGGAATCTGATGCTCACCAAAGAGGATTACGATCAAATAGATGCCGAAGAGATGGAACTGATGGATATCAAATGGTGTCTTGCGAGTGTTCTCAGACGAGCTGAAAAGTTCAAGCTTATTACTGGGAGAAATGACTTTCTCGATGCTCATGTATCTACTTTAGGTTTTGATAAATCTAAAGTTACTTGTTTTCGATGCAGGGAGAAAGGCCATTTCAAGCGAGAGTGCAAGTGTCACACCCCCAAAATCCACCTGCGGGGTATCACCGCTTGGGAGCGTGACTGACCAGGATCAAGCCACCAATCATACAGAACATTGTATAAAGTAAAAGTAAATGCAATATAAACCAAACCAATTCCATATGAAAGGTGTTTCCAAAACATAAGTAAGTTGTCATTGTTTAGCGGAAGCGTATTATTGTGAAACCCATAGCAAATAAGTATCAAATATCAAAAGTGTTTAACAAGATGATCAAGATCCAAGCCCCATAACGACCAGCTCCTCCGTGTGCAAGCTCCATATACCTAACGTCCTGCAAGGCATGTAACAGAGGGTCAACAACTAGTTGAGCGAGTTCACAGAAAGTAAATGTGTAATAGTAAGTTCGTTTGTAACAGGTGGCTCTACTGGGCCGTTAGTACGTTCTATTGGTGGGGGCTTCCCACGTTGTATAACCACTAGACTATTCGTATCTATAAGTATCCTTCACAACCGAGGATAGTGATCAGTATAAGTATCCTGCACATCCGAGGATAGTGATCAGTATAAGTATCCTTCACAACCAAGGATAGTGATCAGTATAGGTATCCTTCACATCCGAGGATAGTGATCAGTATAAGTATCCTTCACAACCGAGGATAGTGATCAGTATAAGTATCCTTCACATCCGAGGATAGTAATATAGTAGTCTAGTCATAGTGTCAGTAGTGTATCTATTCATCCTTATCCTTTCAATCCCATTCCCAACACCCCGGGAATCCCATGCCTTGGTAAGAGTGTGAACTCACCTTGGTTTGCTCGGTATGTTATTGCTTCTAGGGTTTATTAGTCTCTAAGTCCGTTACACACGACCTAGGATATATTGCACATGATTCGTTCCATTAGGGTTTACAAATCCTCGATATTCAAACAACGGTGCTTTGTGTGTGTTTGTTGTGTACACGACGATATTACATACAATGTTCACGCATGCCGAATCATACCGTTGCACACAATTATTCACATAGAATCATACGTCACACAGGCTTAACAGGACTAACATAATATCATGTAGCTACTTGTTTCAATTTGACAATTACACAGCATCAAACAGTTACACAATATCAGACAAGTGTGTGTGGGGGGGGTTCCCCTGTTTGAGACTCGGATAACACATGACATAGCATACAACCTCGGGCATATAATTAACATACAAATTCGGACATGGGTGATCATGTTTTAAACTCGGTCCACTAAATAGTCATTTAAACTCGGTCCACTTAGATAGTCACTTAAACTCGGCCCAACCGACTACCATTAAACTCGGACCAAACAAGCTACCCTAAACTCGGTCATACTAACATCATTAAACTCGGACCATTGTTTAATCAATAAACTCGGTCCATTCAAATAACCAACATACTCGGACCTTTAACAAATAATAAACTCGGTCCAAATCAATTCTTTATACTCGGACCTTTATTAATCCATTATACTCGGACCAAATCAATACATTATACTCGGTCCATATGTTTATTAAACTCGGGTAGATCAAAGGGACAAGAACCTCGGACCTTCTTGATTATCACAAAGTCGGACCATGTTCACAAATAAACTCAGACATGTTTCTATTTAATAAACTCGGACACATGATATAACATTAAACTCGGACATATGATATAACATTAAACTCAGACGTATGATATAACATTAAACTCAGACAGTTACATGCGTGAACTTCAATTTGCACAGAATCAATATGATCAGAACAGTTACGTTTTGCTATCATACGAACATGAAAACCCTAAATTCATACGTTTGTACAGTGCAATGATCAATCATCAATCTATCATTCAACCTATCTTGCTTCTAAATCATCAAGCAATGATTCCACAACAACTCAAATCATTTTCATGAATCAGAAACAATCAATCATGCAGAGATTATCATATGAGAAACTAGGGTTTTGACACCCATCAATCAATCAACAATTTAACATCACACAATGATTAAACAATTACCTTGATTCGATTCTAGATGGATTGGCAAACAAACTTGATGCAAAGAACTTGTGAATCCAAGAATGATGAGAAGTGGTTGTAGAGAGGATTAGGGAATGTGGGTATACGTGCTTTGATTCTTGTGATGATTAGAGAATGATTAGTGAAAGAGATTAGGGTTAAGTATCACTAGAATTCCACTAATTGTCCTCTACATCCTCAAGTATTACATTTTACAATAGTGCACTATCTCAATTAATTTCACAGTTTCACCACCAAGTTTACACATTTGACAAGTTTATCACAATTAACACATAGTCATGCACAATCACACAATACACTTCATTATACCAAAACGTATACAATTCTATAGTAAACAATTGTGCAAATAAACAGCTAAACAATACTTGAACGTGCAATAAATGCGAAATAGAAATCTTGGAAATTCGAGTTGTCACATTATCCCCAACTTAAAAGAAATTTCGTCCCGAAATTTGGTACGCACTCACTGAGGAAGCTAGGTAAGCTGTACTGTTCACTGGTTTTCCTGGGGTGTCACATCATCCCCCCGTTGATTTGGAATTTCGTCCCGAAATTCAGTAGTAGTAGCTTCAGCCTCAGTAGTGGATGTATTGGTTTCGAATAACTGGGGGTGCTTTTCTTTCATTTGGTCTTCGCGTTCCCAGGTGTACTCTGGGCCACGTTGGGAGTTCCAACGAACTCGAACAAGAGGGATTCTCTTGTGTTTGAGGACCTTAACATCCCGGTCCGTGATTTCAATTGGTTCCTCGACGAACTGCAACCGCTCGTCGATAGTGAGTTCCTTAAAAGGAATGATGAGGGTTTCATCTGATAAGCACTTCTTTAAGTTCGACACATGAAAGACATTGTGATCTGCTCCGAGTTCAGCTGGTAAGTTCAACTTGTAGGCTACTTTGCCAATCTTTTCTAAGATTTCGAATGGTCCGACGTACCGCGGATTCAGTTTGCCCCTTTTGCCAAAACGTACCACACCCTTCCAGGGTGAGACTTTCAATAATACCCGGTCCCCGACCTGAAATT
The DNA here is from genome assembly GCF_002127325.2 of Helianthus annuus. Taxonomy (NCBI): domain Eukaryota; kingdom Viridiplantae; phylum Streptophyta; class Magnoliopsida; order Asterales; family Asteraceae; genus Helianthus; species Helianthus annuus. The sequence continues at coordinate 53,295,289 of NC_035439.2, forward strand.
CCAAAGGATTTCTACGCTTGTCCGCGTAGGCTTTCTGACGGTCGCGTGCTGCCGCCATGCGTTGTCGTATCTGTGCTATCTTTTCTGTGGCGTCCACTACAATCTCTGGACCCGTAATTTGACTATCCCCCACCTCTGCCCAACAGAGAGGTGACCGGCATTTACGTCCGTACAATGCCTCGAATGGAGCGGCTTGAATGCTGGTATGGTAACTGTTATTGTACGAAAACTCCACCAATGGGAGGTGTTTTTCCCAGCCGTTGCCGAAATCGATAACGCATGCCCTAAGCATGTCTTCAAGTGTTTGAATCGTTCGCTCAGACTGCCCATCCGTCTGAGGATGATATGCTGTGCTCATGTCTAATCGTGAGCCGAAAGATTTATGCATTGCTTGCCATAGCTCTGACGTGAATCGTGCATCGCGATCCGAAATAATAGAGGTGGGCACTCCGTGCCTCGAAACAACTTCTTTAAGATAGACGTCTGCGAGAGTGGAGAACTTGTCCGTTTCCTTAATCGGCAGGAAGTGTGCAGACTTGGTGAGTCGTCAACTATGACCCATATTGTATCATTCCCACGCTGAGATCTAGGTAAACCTGTAACAAAATCCATGGAAATTTCTTCCCATTTCCATTGCGGTATCTTAGGCTGCTGAAGTAGACCAGCTGGTTTCTGATATTCAACCTTGACTCTCGCACAGGTTAAGCATTTTCCAACGTACGTAGCGATGTGGGCCTTCATACTAGGCCACCAATAAGTAGTGCTGATGTCGTGGTACATTTTATCCGACCCTGGATGTACCGAATAGCGAGACTTGTGAGCTTCATCCATTACAAGTTCGCGTAGACCGCCATAAAGTGGGACCCAAATACGCCCCGTTACATAGTAGGCGCCGTCTGCCTTCTGTTCCATTTGTTGTCGTGAGCCGCGTAAGGATTCAGCCTTGACGTTTTCGGGCTTCAGTGCTTCTGTCTGAGCAGCTCGTATCTGTGCAGGAAGGCTAGACTGAATCGTAAGCTGTAGCGCTCGCACGCGCCGAGGTAAAGTGTCCTTTCGACTGAGGGCATCAGCCACAACATTGGCTTTGCCTGGATGGTACTTGATGGCGCATTCGTAGTCGTTAAGTAACTCGACCCATCGTCGTTGACGCATGTTCAAATCCTTCTGCTTAAGGATATGCTCGAGACTCCTGTGATCGGTGTAAATCGTGCACCTGGTACCGTACAGGTAGTGTCGCCATATCTTAAGCGCGAAAACAACAGCTCCCAGCTCTAGATCGTGCGTCGTGTAGTTTCGTTCGTGAACCTTGAGTTGCCGAGAAGCGTAGGCTATCACTTTATCCCGCTGCATCAATACGCAACCCAGACCCTGTATTGATGCGTCACAATATACTACGAAGTCATCTGTGCCTTCTGGCAAAGAGAGAATAGGTGCGCTGCAAAGCCTATCCTTTAGATACTGAAAAGCAGTTTCGTGCGTGTTGCCCCAACGGTAGGTGACACCCTTCTGTGTCAGTAGTGTAAGTGGTTGCGCGATCTTCGAGAAATCCTTGATAAACCGTCTGTAGTAACCTGCCAAACCCAAGAATTGGCGTATTTCTGTCGGTGTACGCGGTGCAGGCCAATTTCTGATCGAATCTACCTTGGATGGATCGACGTGAATCCCATCCTTGTTTACCACGTGGCCTAGGAAGTGGACTTCACGAAGCCAGAAGTCGCATTTTGAAAACTTTGCGTACAGTTGCCCTTTTCGAAGAAGTTCCAAGATAAGACGTAAGTGCTGCTCGTGCTCCTCCTGACTCTTGGAGTAGATTAGAATGTCGTCGATGAAAACAATGACGAACTTGTCTAGATAGGGTTTACACACCCTGTTCATAAGATCCATGAAGACTGCAGGCGCGTTCGTAAGCCCGAATGGCATGACAAGAAACTCGTAATGTCCGTAACGAGTTCTGAAAGCGGTTTTGGAGACGTCCTCATCCCGGACTCTCAGCTGATGATACCCTGACCTTAAATCAATCTTGGAGTAATAACACGACCCTTGCAACTGGTCGAATAAGTCATCTATGCGCGGAAGAGGATAACGGTTCTTCACCGTCACCTTGTTGAGTTCACGGTAGTCGATGCACATTCTGAACGTACCGTCTTTCTTCTTTACAAATAACACTGGAGCTCCCCAAGGCGAAGAGCTTGGACGAATAAATCCCTTTTCCAAGAGCTCTTGCAGTTGCTTCGACAGTTCTTTCAGTTCGGTTGGAGCTAAACGATACGGTGCACGAGCTATAGGTGCTGCTCCAGGAGCCAACTCAACCTGAAACTCGACTTGACGATGAGGCGGTAAACCGGGTAAATCTTCAGGAAACACCTGAGGGAAGTCACGTACAACTGGAATATCCTCCAGCTTCTTTTCCTTTGCTGCTGCATCAGTAACGAGAGCCAAAATGGCAGTATGCCCCTTTCGTAAACATTTCTGAGCCTTCAAGTAAGAGATGATGCTAACCACAGCACCACTCTTGTCGCCTTTAACTTCGAGAGGTTCCTGACTGGAGCGAGGAATACGAATAACTTTTTCCTTGCATAAGATCTCCGCGTGATGTTGGGATAACCAATCCATACCGATGACGACGTCAAAGCTACCCAATACTATGGGTATGAGATCAATCGAGAAAGTCTGACCCGCTAGAACAATACCACAACCCTTGACTACATGAGCGGCTTCTACACTTTTACCATTGGCTAGTTCTACGACGTGTTTGGTGTCTAGGGGTGTTGGTGTACGTTTTAATAATTTACTCATTTTCAAGGACATATAACTTGTATCAGCACCCGAATCAAATAAGACAGTAACATAAATATCGTCGAGAAGGAACTTACCCATAACCACATTGGGATCATTCACTGCATCTCCCCGACCCAACAAAAATGCACGACCACGAGCTTCATTGCCATTGTTGTTGTTGTTTCCCCCGTTGTTGTTGTTACCATTACCCTGATTGTTGTTATGGTTGTTGTTCTGATTTCTGTTCAGCTGAGGGCAATGCCTTTTGAAGTGACCCTCTGCACCGCACTGAAAACACCCTTTGTTACCCTGCTGCTGATTCTGCTGTGCTGGTGGCTGCTGCTGATTCTGGTTCGCAGGTCGAGCGCTTCTACAATCTTTGGCCTCATGACCCATCTTGAGGCATCTTTGACAACGAACCTTATTACACTGGCCACTGTGATGTTTGTTGCAGGTGTTACACTTTGGGAGGTTTCCTCGATACCCTCCCTGTCTGTGGCTGCCTGAGGAGTGCTGACTGGGACTCTGGTAACTGTCTGTCTTTCGTTGCTGGGCTTGCGACTGCGCTGAAGCTGACCCCTTGCTAGAATCCCCATCCCATTTTCGCTTACTTTCACTGGGAGTAGCAAGTGTAGTAGAAGTAGTAGTGGTAGTAGTAGCACTGATACGCTTTGGCAGTCTGTTCTGGTCCACTGCCTGATTTGTGATGCGGTGAGCGAGGCGTTGGATGGCCTGAAGGTCGTCAAGATTTGCCGATGTTACATGGCTCTGGATTTCTGGTGCCAAACCCTTGAGATACAACTCAATACGCTTGTATGGAGGGTCCACCATAGTTGGACATAACACAGCCAACTCATTTGATCTCTTGGTGTAAGCTTCGATTTCCGACCCAACCATTTTCAAGTTATACAGCTCGTTTTCCAACTTGTGAATGTCTTCTCTAGTGCAGTATTCCCTCTTAATCAGTTCCTTGAAATCATTCCAGGGTGTAGCGTTAGCAGCTGCCAACCCTAAGATCTGCACTTGTGCGTTCCACCAAGTGAGCGCAATCCCTTCAAGTGTGCCAGTGGCGAACTTCACCCTGCGAGCCTCAGGGCATTCACACATCTCGAAAACCGACTCGAGCTTTTCAAACCAGTGAAGGAGTCCAACTGCTCCCTCCGTGCCACTGAACGTGTTAGGACGACAATCCATGAAATTCTTGAAGGTGCACACAGGCTGCTGCGCGTGTTGACCTATTATGTACGAATAGGACAAAGTTAAATACGAGAGTTAATGTAGGATCTAAAGATCCTAGTGTCTATACTGCAGGGTATACTACCTGCTTGAGCAGCTGCAACTGCCGCAGCAACTTGAGCCTGAACAAGAGCCTCTAGCTGGGCTTGGGTCATGTTGATACGTCCGGCCATTGATCTTCACATCAAAGGCATCATAAGTGAGAAAAGTTCGCGAATAGTGCGATGACAGAAGAGTGTAAGCACGTAAGTGTTCTTAAGCAATAACAAGTAGTGAGCAAAGTAATGTAAGCATACTACGAGCAAAGTTCTATGCAATTCTAGCAAGCAGGTAATAAACATAAACCTTATTACCTAGAATGTCGAGTCTTGCACGTGGAGCGAAGCGTCGTTGTGGATCGTTGAGAGCACTGTTCTGGTTATAGTCTGGTTTTAATAAAAACGTTTTCCCCATATTAAAACCAAGTTCTCTATAACCAATGGCTCTGATACCAATCTGTCACACCCCCAAAATCCACCTGCGGGGTATCACCGCTTGGGAGCGTGACTGACCAGGATCAAGCCACCAATCATACAGAACATTGTATAAAGTAAAAGTAAATGCAATATAAACCAAACCAATTCCATATGAAAGGTGTTTCCAAAACATAAGTAAGTTGTCATTGTTTAGCGGAAGCGTATTATTGTGAAACCCATAGCAAATAAGTATCAAATATCAAAAGTGTTTAACAAGATGATCAAGATCCAAGCCCCATAACGACCAGCTCCTCCGTGTGCAAGCTCCATATACCTAACGTCCTGCAAGGCATGTAACAGAGGGTCAACAACTAGTTGAGCGAGTTCACAGAAAGTAAATGTGTAATAGTAAGTTCGTTTGTAACAGGTGGCTCTACTGGGCCGTTAGTACGTTCTATTGGTGGGGGCTTCCCACGTTGTATAACCACTAGACTATTCGTATCTATAAGTATCCTTCACAACCGAGGATAGTGATCAGTATAAGTATCCTGCACATCCGAGGATAGTGATCAGTATAAGTATCCTTCACAACCGAGGATAGTGATCAGTATAGGTATCCTTCACATCCGAGGATAGTGATCAGTATAAGTATCCTTCACAACCGAGGATAGTGATCAGTATAAGTATCCTTCACATCCGAGGATAGTAATATAGTAGTCTAGTCATAGTGTCAGTAGTGTATCTATTCATCCTTATCCTTTCAATCCCATTCCCAACACCCCGGGAATCCCATGCCTTGGTAAGAGTGTGAACTCACCTTGGTTTGCTCGGTATGTTATTGCTTCTAGGGTTTATTAGTCTCTAAGTCCGTTACACACGACCTAGGATATATTGCACATGATTCGTTCCATTAGGGTTTACAAATCCTCGATATTCAAACAACGGTGCTTTGTGTGTGTTTGTTGTGTACACGACGATATTACATACAATGTTCACGCATGCCGAATCATACCGTTGCACACAATTATTCACATAGAATCATACGTCACACAGGCTTAACAGGACTAACATAATATCATGTAGCTACTTGTTTCAATTTGACAATTACACAGCATCAAACAGTTACACAATATCAGACAAGTGTGTGTGTGGGGGGGGGGGTTCCCCTGTTTGAGACTCGGATAACACATGACATAGCATACAACCTCGGGCATATAATTAACATACAAATTCGGACATGGGTGATCATGTTTTAAACTCGGTCCACTAAATAGTCATTTAAACTCGGTCCACTTAGATAGTCACTTAAACTCGGCCCAACCGACTACCATTAAACTCGGACCAAACAAGCTACCCTAAACTCGGTCATACTAACATCATTAAACTCGGACCATTGTTTAATCAATAAACTCGGTCCATTCAAATAACCAACATACTCGGACCTTTAACAAATAATAAACTCGGTCCAAATCAATTCTTTATACTCGGACCTTTATTAATCCATTATACTCGGACCAAATCAATACATTATACTCGGTCCATATGTTTATTAAACTCGGGTAGATCAAAGGGACAAGAACCTCGGACCTTCTTGATTATCACAAAGTCGGACCATGTTCACAAATAAACTCAGACATGTTTCTATTTAATAAACTCGGACACATGATATAACATTAAACTCGGACATATGATATAACATTAAACTCAGACGTATGATATAACATTAAACTCAGACAGTTACATGCGTGAACTTCAATTTGCACAGAATCAATATGATCAGAACAGTTACGTTTTGCTATCATACGAACATGAAAACCCTAAATTCATACGTTTGTACAGTGCAATGATCAATCATCAATCTATCATTCAACCTATCTTGCTTCTAAATCATCAAGCAATGATTCCACAACAACTCAAATCATTTTCATGAATCAGAAACAATCAATCATGCAGAGATTATCATATGAGAAACTAGGGTTTTGACACCCATCAATCAATCAACAATTTAACATCACACAATGATTAAACAATTACCTTGATTCGATTCTAGATGGATTGGCAAACAAACTTGATGCAAAGAACTTGTGAATCCAAGAATGATGAGAAGTGGTTGTAGAGAGGATTAGGGAATGTGGGTATACGTGCTTTGATTCTTGTGATGATTAGAGAATGATTAGTGAAAGAGATTAGGGTTAAGTATCACTAGAATTCCACTAATTGTCCTCTACATCCTCAAGTATTACATTTTACAATAGTGCACTATCTCAATTAATTTCACAGTTTCACCACCAAGTTTACACATTTGACAAGTTTATCACAATTAACACATAGTCATGCACAATCACACAATACACTTCATTATACCAAAACGTATACAATTCTATAGTAAACAATTGTGCAAATAAACAGCTAAACAATACTTGAACGTGCAATAAATGCGAAATAGAAATCTTGGAAATTCGAGTTGTCACATTATCCCCAACTTAAAAGAAATTTCGTCCCGAAATTTGGTACGCACTCACTGAGGAAGCTAGGTAAGCTGTACTGTTCACTGGTTTTCCTGGGGTGTCACATCATCCCCCTGTTGATTTGGAATTTCGTCCCGAAATTCAGTAGTAGTAGCTTCAGCCTCAGTAGTGGATGTATTGGTTTCGAATAACTGGGGGTGCTTTTCTTTCATTTGGTCTTCGCGTTCCCAGGTGTACTCTGGGCCACGTTGGGAGTTCCAACGAACTCGAACAAGAGGGATTCTCTTGTGTTTGAGGACCTTAACATCCCGGTCCGTGATTTCAATTGGTTCCTCGACGAACTGCAACCGCTCGTCGATAGTGAGTTCCTTAAAAGGAATGATGAGGGTTTCATCTGATAAGCACTTCTTTAAGTTCGACACATGAAAGACATTGTGATCTGCTCCGAGTTCAGCTGGTAAGTTCAACTTGTAGGCTACTTTGCCAATCTTTTCTAAGATTTCGAATGGTCCGACGTACCGCGGATTCAGTTTGCCCCTTTTGCCAAAACGTACCACACCCTTCCAGGGTGAGACTTTCAATAATACCCGGTCCCCGACCTGAAATTCCAAAGGCTTTCTACGCTTGTCCGCGTAGGCTTTCTGACGGTCACGTGCTGCCGCCATGCGTTGTCGTATCTGTGCTATCTTTTCTGTGGCGTCCACTACAATCTCTGGACCCGTAATTTGACTATCCCCCACCTCTGCCCAACAGAGAGGTGACCGGCATTTACGTCCGTACAATGCCTCGAATGGAGCGGCTTGAATGCTGGTATGGTAACTGTTATTGTACGAAAACTCCACCAATGGGAGGTGTTTTTCCCAGCCGTTGCCGAAATCGATAACGCATGCCCTAAGCATGTCTTCAAGTGTTTGAATCGTTCGCTCAGACTGCCCATCCGTCTGAGGATGATATGCTGTGCTCATGTCTAATCGTGAGCCGAAAGATTTATGCATTGCTTGCCATAGCTCTGACGTGAATCGTGCATCGCGATCCGAAATAATAGAGGTGGGCACTCCGTGCCTCGAAACAACTTCTTTAAGATAGACGTCTGCGAGAGTGGAGAACTTGTCCGTTTCCTTAATCGGCAGGAAGTGTGCAGACTTGGTGAGTCGTCAACTATGACCCATATTGTATCATTCCCACGCTGAGATCTAGGTAAACCTGTAACAAAATCCATGGAAATTTCTTCCCATTTCCATTGCGGTATCTTAGGCTGCTGAAGTAGACCAGCTGGTTTCTGATATTCAACCTTGACTCTCGCACAGGTTAAGCATTTTCCAACGTACGTAGCGATGTGGGCCTTCATACTAGGCCACCAATAAGTAGTGTTGATGTCGTGGTACATTTTATCCGACCCTGGATGTACCGAATAGCGAGACTTGTGAGCTTCATCCATTACAAGTTCGCGTAGACCGCCATAAAGTGGGACCCAAATACGCCCCGTTACATAGTAGGCGCCGTCTGCCTTCTGTTCCATTTGTTGTCGTGAGCCGCGTAAGGCTTCAGCCTTGACGTTTTCGGGCTTCAGTGCTTCTGTCTGAGCAGCTCGTATCTGTGCAGGAAGGCTAGACTGAATCGTAAGCTGTAGCGCTCGCACGCGCCGAGGTAAAGTGTCCTTTCAACTGAGGGCATCAGCCACAACATTGGCTTTGCCTGGATGGTACTTGATGGCGCATTCGTAGTCGTTAAGTAACTCGACCCATCGTCGTTGACGCATGTTCAAATCCTTCTGCTTAAGGATATGCTCGAGACTCCTGTGATCGGTGTAAATCGTGCACCTGGTACCGTACAGGTAGTGTCGCCATATCTTAAGCGCGAAAACAACAGCTCCCAGCTCTAGATCGTGCGTCGTGTAGTTTCGTTCGTGAACCTTGAGTTGCCGAGAAGCGTAGGCTATCACTTTATCCCGCTGCATCAATACGCAACCCAGACCCTGTATTGATGCGTCACAATATACTACGAAGTCATCTGTGCCTTCTGGCAAAGAGAGAATAGGTGCGCTGCAAAGCCTATCCTTTAGATACTGAAAAGCAGTTTCCTGCGTGTTGCCCCAACGGTAGGTGACACCCTTCTGTGTCAGTAGTGTAAGTGGTTGCGCGATCTTCGAGAAATCCTTGAAATCCTTAAACTCGGGTAGATCAAAGGGACAAGAACCTCGGACCTTCTTGATTATCACAAAGTCGGACCATGTTCACAAATAAACTCAGACATGTTTCTATTTAATAAACTCGGACACATGATATAACATTAAACTCGGACATATGATATAACATTAAACTCAGACGTATGATATAACATTAAACTCAGACAGTTACATGCGTGAACTTCAATTTGCACAGAATCAATATGATCAGAACAGTTACGTTTTGCTATCATACGAACATGAAAACCCTAAATTCATACGTTTGTACAGTGCAATGATCAATCATCAATCTATCATTCAACCTATCTTGCTTCTAAATCATCAAGCAATGATTCCACAACAACTCAAATCATTTTCATGAATCAGAAACAATCAATCATGCAGAGATTATCATATGAGAAACTAGGGTTTTGACACCCATCAATCAATCAACAATTTAACATCACACAATGATTAAACAATTACCTTGATTCGATTCTACATGGATTGGCAAACAAACTTGATGCAAAGAACTTGTGAATCCAAGAATGATGAGAAGTGGTTGTAGAGAGGATTAGGGAATGTGGGTATACGTGCTTTGATTCTTGTGATGATTAGAGAATGATTAGTGAAAGAGATTAGGGTTAAGTATCACTAGAATTCCACTAATTGTCCTCTACATCCTCAAGTATTACATTTTACAATAGTGCACTATCTCAATTAATTTCACAGTTTCACCACCAAGTTTACACATTTGACAAGTTTATCACAATTAACACATAGTCATGCACAATCACACAATACACTTCATTATACCAAAACGTATACAATTCTATAGTAAACAATTGTGCAAATAAACAGCTAAACAATACTTGAACGTGCAATAAATGCGAAATAGAAATCTTGGAAATTCGAGTTGTCACAGCAAGAACAGGGAAGCTAGTGGTGCTCAGAATCCATTTGGAAAAGACGACTACTACCGGAAAGCCATTTATCAACAGGTTGGTCAACAACAAGATTCACAGACGGCTCATGGTAGGAAGATTGAGGATTCAAAGAGAGCATGTTTGGTAGACTTCAACTGGAACAATTATATATCACCTGAAAGCAAAGCATGTTTGTGGATGAAAAGACTACCTGAAGGCTTCAGCTGCGATATGTTTGTGGATCAAAAGGGAGGTTTCAAAGCTTTCATTGCTAAGATTATGAGAGAACCAGACATGTTTGCCACATGGATGAAGTCTATTGGTGAGACTGTGAAGAGGGTGGATGAAGAGTCTGTTGTTTCTGAAGAAAGCTCAGTAAGTGATGATGAAGGTTCACAGAGTTCAGATAAGAGTGTACAGAATGATGTTACTCTAGAAAAAGAAGTTGTTTTTGATCAAACACCGTCTGATTCTGGTTTATCAGATGCTAGTTCTGAAAAATCTGCACAGTTTGATCAGTCACCTCCAGATGACGGCAGTGATGATGAGGAAGACAAACATATTAATATTGCTAAATCTCATCTTTCGCTTGAAAGTTTTCATTTCGGTTTTGCAGATCGCATGGAGAAACTAAGAGTGAAACGAGCTGCTAAAGAACAACAACAAATTAAAACTGAAGATGTTATTCAGATTAAGAAAGTTGAGAATGTTACTAAGGAGATTGCTGAAGATGAGAAGGTGATTGAAGCAGAGAAAGTGGTAGAAGTGGTGAAAACAATTGAAGTTGAAAAGATTGTTGAAGTTGTCAAGCCTTGCACAAAGTGTTTGGAAGCATGCAAGGAATGTGAAGCAAAAGACGATATAATTGCTGAGTATGAGAAGAAGAAGGAGCAGTTGATGTTCAATCTAAACTATGTAAAAGAATCTTATGATGTCTTGAACAAAACAGTAACTGGTCTCCAAAAGACAAATTCAGAAAGAGAACAAGCACTAACGATGATGAATGCAGTAATGATGACAAAGCAAAAAGCAATAAATTTCTACATCGAAGAGAGTGCTAAGTGGAAGCAAGAGTTGGAGACAGAAAAGATCGAGAATGAGAGAATCAGACGTTTATTACAAAGTTATTCTAGTTCAGATTATCTCATTGATCGTATTTACCCAACTGTTGCAGGTATGGAAGTTTTTCAAGATGAGAAGCTGAAAAAGAAAGATACTGGTAAGAAACCGACTGTTAGCTATAACAAGTATCCGCCTCCAATTTGGGAAGGGTATTCTCCTAGAAAACCAAACGAGTAGCAACTTGAAAAAGCAGTCAATATAAAGCTAAAAACCGACACAACTGATGAATTACCAGAAAACATTGACGTCACGTTTACCTCGTCTGACACTGATCATGAGTCTGAGTTAACCAAAAAGGTGGTCGATCAGGTGTTGGATACTGATGAGGAGTTCGAGTCAAAGTCTGAGTCTGGAGGGTCAAGTCATCAGTCAACAGTCAAAAGTCGTTGGTTAAACGGTCTTATAGTAAAGAATTTTTGTTATCAAAGGCAAATTTGGATGATGAAACATTTGAAGTCACATACACTTTAAATGATTCGGACAAATTATACTCTGACAAAGAGTTTCTAGTAAGAAGTGTCAGATTTGAAATGATCAAAAAGGTTTTCAAAATGAAAGAAATCAATATTTCTGAAATAAAAGATTTAAATCTTACTGGAAAACCTAAAAAATACACTTCAAGAGTGCAACAAAGTTTAAACAAGAAAAAGGGTTACAATTCTGGTTCGGGTTTTCAAAAGAAACCAAACCAAAATCGTAGCTACAAAAAGAAAGGTTTAGGCTTTATTCCACCAGAAAATCATAAAAATGAAAAAAATTCTAAAACAAAAACAGAATTTGTTTCAGGTGGAAGTGCTAAAGAGGAACAGAAGAAACCATTCTGGAGACAATCAAACCAAGAGTTTCTTGCTGAAAAGAAGAAGAATGGAACTGAAGTGTTTCTTCCAAAGGAAACTCGAACCTGTTACAAATGCAATGAAGCTGGTCACATTGCATGGAACTGTCCGAAAAAGGTCAAGACAAAACAGGGAGTTTCTAACAAATTAAAAGAAAAAGTTGTTGATGTTGAACCACCAACCAAAAAACTTAAAGTTTTTGAAAACTCAAATTATGAGGTTGGTGAGTGCTCTAAAAAGAATGTTTGTAAACAAAAAGCTGAGAACAACCAAGTGTGGGTTGTTAAAAAGGTTTGTGAGAAAAACGACGATGAATCTGGTTCCACAAAGCCAGAAGAGCCACAGGTTGAGGTGAAAATTTCAGTGAATGATGATGAGTTTCCATCACTGAAATTTGAAGAGGTTAAACAGAAAATTGGTAAAGTTGAAATCTCGAATCAGTTTTACACTAAAACTAAGTTTGATGTCGAGAAAACATTCAATGGGAATGTTAAGAAAATTTTTTGGAAAATGCTTAATGGGAAGGCAAAGGGGGTTATAGATTTTTATGCAACTAAAAAGGCAACTTACAACCCTACTGCGCAAGAATTGAAAGCCATCAACTCTGAGAAGACTTGGATGGAAGTCTATTTCCCTTGAAGTCTTAGGACTATGCCGGAGATCCCAAGTTTTTATCGTGGATCAGGAATCGGCATCATTCATGGTGTTAATGAGTTTGTATGAAAGTTTTAAAAGTGTTTGAATTTTACAGGTCAAAGGACTACACGGGAGCTTCCAGGTTGGTAAGTGCGAAGCAGGAATCGGCATCCTGATTGGTAAAATGATTTATGTAGACGTAATATTCCTACAATTGGTATTGTTTGGTTATACCTACAAGTGGTTTTTCTTACAATTGGTATAGAGGTTGCTTAATTGCAAACGGTAAATCAGGGACATTAAGTTGTACTTGATTTACTACATTTGATAAAACTAACAAGATGGTGAATCATATCCCCGTACCTAACACCTACAATTGGTAAAAACAAATTCATTTTCCGGAAAAAATCATTTTGATTAAAACAAACTTAAGTGTTTTGAGATCTAAATGAGAAAATGGTTTGTTGAAAGGGGGAGTTCTGATTGTTTATGCCAGTGAATGGCGACTTGATGCGATTCGATGTCAGTTGTCAAGTTTCTGTATAGTTTTGTTTTTCAAGTGGGTCAAGAGTTTAGTTTGTTTTCAATTTTCCTTTAATGTGTTTGAATTTTAGGGGGAGTAGAAATTTTCAGAAAATCCAAAAACATTAGAAAATTTGAAAAATACAAAAACATGATAAAATCAAAAATAAGTTTTGTTGTGAAAAGAGGAAATGATAGTACATGAGTGGACTGTCACAACATGCTAAAGAATTGGAATGTAAAATGTGATAAACAATCTCACTGCGGATATGCCAGCAGGTTTTTACACACTTAGTAAATTGTGACGAGATATAAACCTAAAAATTCGAACTTGCTTATTCTGTGGGTAACAACATGTTGGATATATAGGTAACCCCTGAAATCTTGTTTGAAAGGTCCCTTATTCTGAGATACTAGGTCTTTATGCTCAGTGATATCTGGGGTATCATCCCGGGACTTCTGCTGTATGGAAGTACTGATCTAGTCCCCGGATAATGCTTTCTGCAAAAGCTTGAAACATAGCTACGCCCTCAGCAAGCTGATGAAACAATAAAATTGATAGTCACTGCTGTTGTAATCAAAAGATCCTCTAAAGGGGACACACCGATAAGTCGAAGCCGTCATCTCTTTGCGTATACGGAAGTATCCACCTGAGCTCTCACGGCCCTCGCACCTAACCCCTGAACAGATATCATCTGTGGTATACTCACCTGTAAGACTGAATATTGGGATCTGGATACGGGAGTATATTCAAGTTGCGGGACACACGAATAATGTGACAACCCTCAATTTACATGTATTCCGTACAATTCATTAATGATAATTAAAGTGCTTGACGACTACGTGGAAATACTTAACTGCTCTCTGATTTCTGTGTTATATTCACATGTGCGTGTTAACATACTAGTAGTATGCAGAAAACCTGACTAAATGGTCCTGAATATTTTCCTGAGTGTTAGGAATAACCGTGTTACGAAAATATATTTAAAAGACACATTACGGTATAATTAAACGCTTTAACGGAACAGTATCCGACAGGATAACCGGACATTACCTGGAACACTAAATTTTTGTCATGGACATAGTTTTATTATTGTTGGCTAGTCATGGGTCTTGTATACCACAGCAACCACTATTTTCCCTAATAGCTAGTATATGGAAATATATACTTGCTATCTAACTAAGACTTGCCATTTAGTTACAAACTTTGCAAATAGACCCCCCCCCCCCCCACCGAAAATTGGTCCATGTGGACCCACCATATCATCCCTCCATACTTCCATATATTTGTTTAGATTTTAATTCAATTGCTTAATTGATTTCTTGCTTGTAGATGTGAGTAAATCATTCCCTCCATACTTCCATATATTTGTTTAGATTTTAATTCAATTGTTTAATTGATTTCTTGCTTGTAGAAGTGAGTAAATCATTCCCTCCATACTTCCATATATTTGTTTAGATTTTAATTCAATTGTTTAATTGATTTCTTGCTTGTAGAAGTGAGTAAATCATACATAAGTATGGCTACCTCTTACACACATCATTCTCATCCTTACACACTCCATCTCACTACTCCTTTCTCTCTCATTTGGTTCCCCTATGACCGAAACCCATAACCACCACTTCATTCATCCATCTCTTCCATTAACAAGTGCATTCTAAGCTTTGAAGGTGAATCTTTGGAGGTTGCCTCTTGAAGGGTTTCTAAGGAGCTTGTTCTAGTCTTTTTCACCATCATATTCTCAATAGATTCTAAGAGCTATAAGCTAGTAGTAAGCTCTCGTTTAACCCTTGATTATCTTACTTTTATGGCTAATATTTGTAGAATGATGTTTATTTCACAAGAACACTAAAAAGGGTTTAACCAAGAAGATGAAACATGATGTACTTGTGTTAGTATGAAGTTGTTTTGATATGTACTGAGTATTTGCAGATTTACTTGTTGATATTGATGTGGGATGTTGTTACGATCACTAAATATGATTAACGGGATCAACCGAACACAAACTAGTAAGCTAGAGACTAAAAACAGCAATCTGTCCATACTTTACAGCCAACTTCAGTTGGCTGTAACCAGGTCATAAACTTAACGAAAAACCGTTATTTTGAATCTAAAATATGTTATTATGAAATACGGTTCTAATGGCACCGGAATCGTAATTTTTGGACTCCGTTTACTATTTTTAAGGTGTTAATTTGTAACAACAACTTAAGCTGAATTTTGACAGCAATAAATGGGTGTTATACTTTCGGTCATAACCTGAGTTTTGTGATGAATCGGACCATGAAATTTGTACAGTAGATGACAACCGATGCGTGTGTAATTACCCCACTGGAATTTCGTAAATCGGACACTCGATGAATTTTTAATAAATTGTTCCGTGGACTGTGGTCAGAAATACATAAATCTGAGTTCAGTCCGGAATATGATTTTTTATAAAATATTGATAGTGAACCGGACCCCGATATTTTTACAATATCGAAGGTTTAAGACATCCTGTAAAAATTTGGGAATTTTTGGAATAATTTAACTATTTTATTAAAACGTCCGAAAACAGCCGGTTTTGAATATAAATGCTGAATTGAGATAAGTTGTGACTTGCGTGTCTAAATGTCGAGTATGCTATCCGTGAATGATCTAACATGTTATATATGTTATGTGCATTATCGTATGTTTGATTTTGAGTGGGGAATGGATGGGAAACTTAGATGGGCATAAACCGTTAAAACGATGCATGTTGTGTGATAGATACGTGTAGGAACTTTGTGTTCTATTTGAAAGCCACTAAATGACTAACTGGTAAATTATATTAGGACGTGATTGACCGACCTTGACTGTTAGCTATATTTGAGAATCTAACCGAGCAAACCGAGGTGAGTTCACACACTTTCTAAGGCATGGGATTCCCGGTGGTTTGGGAATGGGTTAAAGAATTAAAACGGAATCTACATATCCTACTTAGGTAGGATATGTATGGCCATCCTCCTCGGGTAGGATGCCAGTATTAATCCTGCGTATTCTCTTTGGGAGAACTACGTACGTTCGTCCTCCTTGTGTAGGACAACAACCTTAAACTTACTAGACAAAACTCTATCATAAGTCCCTCATTTTATATCGACTTAATCGGCGAGGCCAACGGCGAGCGGGTCATTAGTTAATAGTGCTATTAGGTTTAACAAACCTCACACCGTGCCAGTCGGACGGGCGTGTACTAATGGACTATGGCAAACCATCAGTGATGATAGACACTGGTGTAGGGCACAACTTACTTGCGTAGTAGTCGATACCATACGGTCTAGTAGTTCACATGGGGAAGCCCCCACTAATCATGGAAATGGTTTGGGTAATAAAGAATGAACTGGTTAATCTTACTTTCAACTATGGGGTAACCCCCACGGCAATTACGCCAACGAAAGACAAACCACGTTTTCAGAAACAACTTAAAACTAAACAACTAGACGTGAACTCACTCAACTTTGTTGTTGACTCGTTGTTACATGCCTTACAGGTCATTAAATGCTTGGAGCTTGCACGAGGAAGGAGTCGTTGTGGGATACGGACTGTCATGTTCCGTAATAAACACTTAATCCTTATGAACTTATTAAATCTACGTTTTGGATTTTAAACTTATGGACTATGAACTTATATTTTTGGTATCACGTATTATGCTTCTGCTGTTTAATTTAAAACTTGGTTAACTGGCTTTTGGTCACCAATTGTATTGTGGTTGGTTTTATTTACTTAAATACGTTGTTCAATATGATTGGTGGCTCGATCCTGGTCACGTCACGCCTCCAAGCAGTGGTACTCCGCATGATGGATTTTGGGGGTGTGACAGATAGGTATCAGAGCCATTGGTTATAGTGAACCTGGTTTTAAAAAGGGAAAAGATTTTTGATAAAACCAGACTATAACCTGTACAGTGCTCAACGATCCACAACGACGCTTCGCTCCACGTGCAAGACTCGACACAAAAGGTGGTATGATATATGTTATACTTTCAGTTAGATAGTTCACACTGTGCATTGGATAATGTGATAATTGCTATTTGAACCTTGTGTGCTTACTCTCTACTATCGTCCCACACTTATGCACTTTCGCGACACTTCCTCACTTACGTTGCTTCATTATGAAGATCATGAGCGGACGCGGAGGACGTATCAACCTAACTCAAGCCCAGCTGACGGCTTTGATCAACGAACGAGTTGCTGAGGCACTCGCAGTTGTTCCTGCAGGAGGTATAACCTGCCATATCAACCCATCTTAGGACGTTTAGATCCCACCTTCGCGAACCAACTATTGTGCTTAACCTTGTCCTTTATTATCGCACCACAGGTCAACATGCCCAACCTCCCGTTCCTTCGATCCGCAACCGATATAACGAAACGCTAACAACCACATCGCGATTTCCACCAATCACAAGATTACCCCCTCATTACCTTGTTGGGTAGTTAATTATCTTATTTTGATCTACACCCTCGTATACCCAACTTCGCAAGCGGATGCCTCCTAATGATGGGATAGTCTTCGGGACATTCGAGGACGGCGATACGGATTACTCAACTTACATACGGACACGACGAGCTACACATTTACCTCACCCCTTTTTCCCCCTTACACTACAAGAGTCGCACTTTGATCCTACGATGGTTTATCATAATTATGTGAAATCTTTTCGCTAGCCTTTGTACCGACCTATGCTTGTCGAATAATGCAATATTTCTACTATTGACTTACACAGAACCATCATTCCTTTACCACAGTGACGCTAGACACTAATGCGAACACAATCTAGTTTAGAGGGTTTGGAAGGCTCGAATTCCTATCATTGGTGATCACGTATTGAAACCTTGAGAGTGATGATGTGTTGTTGGTACGATTATACTCTCTCGAACACATTTTCGCGTCCTTTCTTTGGAACCTCACGATTACACAAACGTATTTTTTTTAATTCATTCGCACGACCTAAGGAAACTCCTCTAAATTTGGTTGCTTACCGACTCGATAAATGCAAACTCATCTAAGTTCATCGATCAAGGTGAATTATTTCCCCTTCGCATAAGGGGAGCCCAACAACTTTGATGGGAACCTTAACACTACAAACCTGTATGACGGTCATCCTTCTTCAGCTAGTTCTTGTGGTGCCAACCATATCAATGTAACACTCCTATCAGTGAATGACGTTATTATTAGGATGGATTGGTTATCTCATCAGCAAGCAGAAATTCTTTGCAACAAGAAGATTGTCCGCATCCCTCGTTCTGGTGAAGAACCCCTCGTGATTCGTGGCGATAAGAGTGGTGCTGTAATAGGCATCAT
Organism: Helianthus annuus; assembly: GCF_002127325.2. Lineage (NCBI taxonomy): Eukaryota > Viridiplantae > Streptophyta > Magnoliopsida > Asterales > Asteraceae > Helianthus > Helianthus annuus. The sequence continues at coordinate 53,313,752 of NC_035439.2, forward strand.
CTCTTTCCTTAAGGCCTAGAGATGGTTGCGAAAGGGCCACACTGCTATCCTAGCCCTCGTTTCCGATACATCCTCGAAGGAAAAGAAGAGTGAAGACATTCCTATTGTACGCGACTTTCCAGAGGTATTTCCTGAGGAATTACCTGGTCTTCTGCCTCATCGATAAGTCGAGTTTCAAATCGAGCTAGCTCCTAGAGCAGCACCAATAGCTCGTGCGCCTTATCGACTTGCTCCATCAGAACTCGAAGAACTGTCTACGCAACTACAAGAACTTCTGGAAAAGGGTTTTATACGTCCTAGCTCTTCGCCTTGGGGAGCTCCAGTGTTATTTGTGAAGAAGAAAGACGGTACTTTCAGGATGTGTATAGATTATCGCAAACTTAACAAGGTGACCGTGAAGAATCGTTATCCTCTTCCACGTATTGACGACTTGTTCGACCAGTTGCAAGGGTCGAGCTATTACTACAAGATTGACTTGAGATCGGGATACCATCAGCTGAGGGTCCGAGATGAGGACGTCTCCAAAACAGCATTCAGAACTCGTTACGGCCATTACGAGTTTCTGGTTATGCCATTCGGGCTGATGAATGCACCAGCGGTCTTCATGGACCTCATGAACCGAGTGTGCAAGCCTTACTTGGATAAATTTGTCATAGTCTTCATCGACGACATCCTGATCTATTCTAAGAGTCAGGAGGAACACGAGCAACACCTGAGGCTTATTCTGGAACTACTTCGTAAAGAGCAGCTGTATGTCAAGTTTTCAAAATGTGACTTCTGGCTTCGCGAAGTCCATTTTCTGGGCCATGTGGTAAACAAGGATGGGATTCATGTTGATCCATCCAAGGTTGACTCGATCAAGAACTGGCCTGCACCCCGTACACCAACAGAAATCCGCCAATTCTTGGGTTTGGCAGGATATTACAGAAGGTTTATCAAGGATTTCTCAAAGATTGCGCAACCTCTCACTTCACTGACTCAGAAAGGTGTTACCTATCGTTGGGGTGATGCACAGGAGTCCGCATTTCAGCACTTGAAAGATAGACTCCGTAGCGCACCTATCCTCTCATTGCCTGAAGGCCCAGATGATTTTGTGGTTTATTACGATGCTTCCATCCAAGGACTTGGTTACGTGTTGATGCAACGCGACAAGGTCATTGCCTACGCATCACGCCAACTTAAAGTTCACGAAAGGAACTACACTACTCATGATCTGGAACTGGGAGCAGTTGTTTTCGCGCTTAAGATATGGAGACACTACCTGTTGGTACCAAGTGCAACATTTACACCGATCACAGGAGTCTCGAGCATATCTTCAACCAAAAGGAGTTAAACATGCGTCAACGTCAATGGGTCGAACTCTTGAATGATTATGAATGCGCAATCAAGTATCATCCGGGCAAAGCCAATGTTGTGGCTGACGCCCTCAGTCGAAAGGATACTATACCTAGGCGGGTACGTGCGTTACAGCTTACCATCCAATCTAGCATTCCCACTCAGATTCGTGATGCTCAGGTTGAAGCATTGAAAGCAGAGAACATCAGGGCTGAGTCCCTACGAGGATCGAGGCAACGGCTAGAACAAAAGGAAAACGGCGCCTACTATGTTAACGGACGCATCTGGGTTCCGCTGTATGGAGGCTTAAGCGAGCTTGTGATGGATGAAGCACATAAGTCTCGTTATTCAATACATCCTGGTTCGGATAAGATGTACACGATCTAAAGACTACATACTGGTGGCCTTGTATGAAAGCCAGCATAGCGACCTATGTCAGTAAATGCTTGACTTGTGCTAGAGTCAAGGTCGAATACCAGAAACCATCAGGCCCACTCCAACAACCAGAGATACCTAAATGGAAATGGGAGCAAATTTCCATGGATTTCGTTACTGGTCTGCCCAGATCTCAACGCGGAAACGATACCATTTGGGTGATCGTGGATCGACTGACCAAGTCTACACATTTTCTGCCTATCAAAGAAACAGATAAGTTTTCTACTCTAGCAGACATATACTTAAAAGAAGTGGTATCAAGGCACGGAGTGCCAACCTCCATCATTTCTAATCGTGACGCTCGTTTTACCTCTGAACTGTGGCAAGCTATGCATAAGTCTTTTGGCTCACGTTTAGATATGAGCACCGCTTATCATCCACAGACAGATGGGCAATCTGAACGCACCATCCAGACTCTTGAAGACATGCTTAGGGCATGTGTAATCGATTTTGGTAACGGCTGGGAAAAGCATCTCCCGTTAGTGGAGTTTTGATATAACAATAGCTACCATACCAGCATCCAGGCCGCTCCATTCAAGGCATTGTATGGACGGAAGTGCCGATCACCTCTTTGTTGGCAGAAGTTGGTGACAGTCAAATCACTGGTCCAGAACTCGTAGTAGATACAACCGAGAAGATTGCTCAGATACGACAGCGAATGGCGGCAGTTCGTGACCGTCAGAAAAGCTATGCCGATAAGCGAAGAAAGCCACCCGAGTTCCAGGTTGGGGATCGGGTACTACTCAAAGTTTCACCTTGGAAAGGTGTAGTTCGTTTCGGAAAACGAGGCAAACTCAACCCGCGATACGTTGGACCCTTTGAAATCACCAAGAGAATTGGCAAGGTCGCCTATAGGTTAAATCTACCTGAAGAACTCAGCGGAGTTCACAACGTATTCCATGTGTCGAATCTGAAGAAGTGTCAGTCAGATGAGACCTTTATAGTTCCTCTCAAAGAGCTCACAATCGACGACAAGCTGCGATTCGTTGAGGAACCAGTAGAGATTACGGATCAAGACGTTAAGATTCTCAAGCACACCAGAATACCTCTCGTCCGAGTTCGTTGGAATTCCCGTCGTTGCCCAGAGTATACCTGAGAACGAGAAGACCAAATGAAACTCAAGTATCCCCAGCTGTTTAAGAAAAATGCAACCACTACTGAGGCTGAAGCTACTGCAAAATTTCGGGACGAAATTCCAAATCAACGGGGGGATGATGTGACACCCCAGGAAAATCAGGAAAAACAACGCAACTTAACTAGCTTCCTCAGTAACCACGTGCTAAATTTCGGGACGAAATTTTCTTAACAAGGGGAGAATGTGACAACCCTCAATTTACATGTATTCCGTACAATTCATTAATGATAATTAAAGTGCTTGACGACTGGTGGAAATATTTAACTGCTCTCTGATTTCTGTGTTATATTCACATGTGCGTGTTAACATACTAGTAGTATGCAGAAAACCTGACTAAATGGTCCTGAATATTTTCTTGAGTGTTAGGAATTAACCGTGTTACTAAAATATATTTAAAAGACACATTACGGTATAATTAAATGCTTTAACGGAACAGTATTCGACAGGATAACCGGACATTACCTGGAACACTAAATTTTTGTCATGGACACAGTTTTATTATTGTTGGCTAGTCATGGGTCCTGTATACCACAGCACCCACTATTTTCCCTACTAGCTAGTATATGGAATTATATACTTGCTATCTAACTAAGACTTGCCATTTAGTTACAAACTTTGCAAATAGACCCCCCCCAACCGAAAATTGGTCCATGTGGACCCACCATATCATCCCTCCATACTTCCATATATTTGTTTAGATTTTAATTCAATTGTTTAATTGATTTCTTGCTTGTAGAAGTGAGTAAATCATTCCCTCCATACTTCCATATATTTGTTTAGATTTTAATTCAATTGTTTAATTGATTTCTTGCTTGTAGAAGTGAGTAAATCATTCCCTCCATACTTCCATATATTTGTTTAGATTTTAATTCAATTGTTTAATTGATTTCTTGCTTGTAGAAGTGAGTAAATCATACATAAGTATGGCTACCTCTTACACACATCATTCTCATCCTTACACACTCCATCTCACTACTCCTTTCTCTCTCATTCGGTTCCCCTATGACCGAAACCCATCACCACCACTTCATTCATCCATCTCTTCCATTAACAAGTGCATTCTAAGCTTTGAAGGTGAATCTTTGGAGGTTGCCTCTTGAAGGGTTTCTAAGGAGCTTGTTCTAGTCTTTTTCACCATCATATTCTCAATAGATTCTACCCTAGCTATAAGCTAGTAGTAAGCTCTGGTTTAACCCTTGATTATCTTACTTTTATGGCTAATATTTGTAGAATGATGTTTATTTCACAAGAACACTAAAAAGGGTTTAACCAAGAAGATGAAACCTGATGTACTTGTGTTAGTATAAAGTTGTTTTGATATGTACTGAGTATTTGCTGATTTACTTGTTGATATTGATGTGGGATGTTGTTACGATCACTAAATATGATTAACGGGATCAACCGAACACAAACTAGTAAGCTAGAGACTAAAAACAGCAATCTGTCCATACTTTACAGCCAACTTCAGTTGGCCTTAAACAGGTCATAAACTTAACAAAAAACCGATATTTTGAATCTAAAATATGTTATTATGAAATACGGTTCTAATGGCACCGGAATCGTAATTTTTGGACTCCGTTTACTATTTTTAAAGTGTGAATTTGTAACAGCAACTTAAGCTGAATTTTGACAGCAATAAATGGGTGTTATACTTTCGGTCATAACCTGAGTTTTGTGATGAATCGGACCATGAAATTTGTACACTAGATGACAACCGATGCATGTGTAATTACCCCACTAGAATTTCGTAAATCGGACACTCGATGAATTTTTAATAAATTGTTCCGTGGACTGTGGTCAGAAATACATAAATCTGAGTTCAGTCCGGAATATGATTTTTTATAAAATATTGGTAGTGAACCGGACCCCGATATTTTTACACAATAACATATGGAACGTTTAAGACATCCTGTAAAAATTTGGGAATTTTTTGGATAATTTAACTATTTTATTAAAACGTCCGAAAACAGCCGGTTTTGAATATAAATGCTGAATTGACATTAGTTGTGACTTGCGTGTCTAAATGTCGAGTATGCTACCCGTGAATGATCTAACATGTTATATATGTTATGTGCATTATCGTATGTTTGATTTTGAGTGGGGAATGGATGGGAAACTTAGATGGGCATAAACCGTTAAAACGATGCATGTTGTGTGATAGATACGTGTAGGAACTTTGTGTTCTATTTGAAAGCCACTAAATGACTAACTGGTAAATTAAATTAGGACGTGATTGACCGACCTTGACTGTTAGCTATATTTGAGAATCTAACCGAGCAAACCGAGGTGAGTTCACACACTTTCTAAGGCATGGGATTCCTGGTGGTTTGGGAATGGGTTAAAGAATTAAAACGGAATCTACATATCCTACTTAGGTAGGATATGTACGGCCATCCTCCTCGGGTAGGATGCCAGTATTAATCCTGCGTATTCTCTTTGGGAGAACTACGTACATTCGTCCTCCTTGTGTTGGACAACAACCTTAAACTTACAAGACAAAACTCTATCATAAGTCCCTCATTTTATATCGACTTAATCGCCGAGGCCAACGGCGAGCGGGTCATTAGTTAATAGTGCTATTAGGTTTAACAAACCTCACACCGTGCCAGTCGGACGGGCGTGTACTAATGGACTATGGCAAACCATCAGTGATGATAGACACTGGTGTAGGGCACAACTTACTTGCGTAGTAGTCGATACCATACGGTCTAGTAGTTCACATGGGGAAGCCCCCACTAATCATGGAAATGGTTTGGGTAATAAAGAATGAACTGGTTAATCTTACTTTCAACTATGGGGTAACCCCCCCCCCCCCCCGGCAATTATGCCAACGAAAGACAAACCACGTTTTCAGAAACAACTTAAAACTAAACAACTAGACGTATGGATTTTGGGGGTGTGACAAATAAGTTCAAGTGCTTAAAACATTAACATGGTATCTCGAATCAATTGAAATTTGTGTGAAAATTTAAGTGGATAAATATACTGACAATCTAGGTGAATTGTTTAGAACTTAAAATGAAATCTAGCTTAACGGTGTTAGTGACATGTCTCGTTAACTGATATGATCCTCTTACGCAAACTCACAAAAATATTGTTTGTAAATATTTCATTTCTACATTTTTTTTAATTCTTCAAGTGGTGTCATTGATTTTTTCTGAAAATCCAAAAAGATTTTGTGTGTGTTTTAGCATAAATTTTGAAAAAGTCAAAAAGATTTTCGACAACTGACGTTGGAAAGCTGATTTTCAAAATTCCAAGTGCTAAACATGATGACATTGTTGTGAGGGGGAGCGTCTTTTGAAAGACAAATTGTGTTTTTAAATCAATAAGTGGTTCATTAAAGAGAATAGTTATTTTTGAGTGGGAGTTGGTGTTGGGGCATACGTTTATATTGGAATTGTTAAATTGAGAAAATTTATTTCTAGGTTGAGATTGTGCAGGGGTAGCCAGTTTCGATCTTGAACCTGAAGATAGAGTGCCATGTTTCGATACCTGAGGTTTTTGTGATTATAACAAGCCAGGCTGCGATCCAAACAAATCGAGAAGGGGTGTCTGAAGACATCCGAGTAGTCAAGTTATGAGCCAGGCTGATCGATCCTGACGATATCGATAGAGCTTGAGACAGGTTCTGATTCTGTGGTAAAAATTAAAGCCTGGCAACAAGTTTGAACCTGTGAAAGCCAGACAACGATCCTGATACAAATGTTGCTGAAGAACAAAGAAATGCTAGCAAAATGTTAAAGGGGAGTCTGTTGATGTAGACAGAGAGAGAGAAGCCCAGAGACTGATCAAGACTGAAGAAGTGTAGACATGGCATTGTCGAAGACTCGATGGACGACTCGTCAACATCTGAGGGGGAGTCTGTTGGTGCATACTGTAACATTTGTGCTCGAAATCATTATGAACAGTTCAATTATCAATAAAACAATGTTATTTGATCCCAATGTTTGTTTGGTTGTGTTTTACATTTTTCATGTTTTGACTTTTGTTCGATTTTAAACTCTACATCATTTTCTTGAGAATTGTACGCAAACTGGTGCGTAAACATACTCAGTTTAATGCGAAAAATACTCCGGAACATCAACATATACTCAACATACCCTAAATGACCTTTACATAACTTAGAAATAAGTTTTGAAGGCCTTGGTATGGCAAAAACAAGTTAATTCGCTTACAGGGACTAAACTTGACAAACTGCGAAAGTATGCCAATTTGAACTGTAACAAACATTCCGGAATATGACCATGAGTTAAACACACCTTAAATATCCTTTACGTAGCTTAGAAATAGACTTTGAGAGGTTTGGTGTGCTAAAATAAACTTTTGGGTCATTCAGGGACTAAAAGTGTCAAAAAGTGCACAAGTTTGCACTTTCGCGCATAACTTACGTTCTGAATACATCCGGACATCCAAAAATTTATGTAAGCATTATAATATTATGCCTTAGTTTTTGGCATGAGAAAAATCCATTCGTCGCGCAATTTGGATCATTTTTCGCGCTTATGCGCATTCCGTCGTAATTAAGCGAATATCGCGATCGTACGGCCAAACGAACCAACATCCGACATATTTTTGAGCATGTTTCATGTTCACAATGTTTAGGAATCATTTTAGGGCCTTAAAATTGGCTTTACGGGCCTTAGAAGTGTTGGAAATGGCTTAAATATGCAACAGGGACTAAAACTGTCATTTCTGAAAGTTTGTGCTGATCAGACAAGGCCAGGCGGCCCGCCTGAGTTTTGTGTGCATCCTGACGCGGGCCGCGTCAGCCCTGCAGATGCAGAAACTCGTTTTTTTGCTGATTTTGGCCTTTCAATCACTCCAAAGGGCAATGCCCTTTCACAGTCTCTGGAGTTAGGGTCATTATATGATACCACAACATCTTGACAAGTGTACGGATTAGATCGTGGCACGATATTCAAGAAACGATCCTAAAAGACTTGCTTTTCCTATAAATACCCCCCCCCCCCATTTATGTTAAAACCCACAAAACTAATCAAAGAGCTCTAAGTTGATGCCATTGCTTCATACCTGAGCTCCTGGATCAAATTTAGCTTTCGGGGACCTTTCGTAAGTGTTCTTTCGTTCTTTTAATCGCTTTCTAGTGCTAAAGTCAAACTTTGTTTGACTTTCTGCGTTGACCTGCTTATGGTCAACACGAAGTTCATTGGAGCTTCATAACGTGAGCGTGATCACGATGGTTATAGTCCGTAGTGACTATACCTACTGATTACCACGTTACCTAGGCTCAGTGACGAGTCGTAGTTTCGGCCAAAATGCAAATTCTTGCGTATTTTGTAACCAAACTACTTGTGGGTATCAAAACCGTTTGTTTTGATACCAAACCTGTTTTCTAAACTTAGTTAAGCATGTTTTAACATGCTTAGCTCGTCACTTTCAGTATAGTGCTTGTATAGGGTCGTAAGGTAAGCGATCTAAAGATTCGCTTATACTTTCGAACCCGACCCATTTGGTCGATCATTAGGATCCGACCAAACACATTAGGTGACCATAGTTGTAACCTTCCAAGGTTATACCTTATGGTCACGATGTTAGGCGTTCCAAACGCGTTTTACGCGAACGACGCGTTAAGATAGCATAAGCTACCTAAACGGGTCGTAATGGGTCGTAAGCACTTAGGTTAGGTTTCATTTTAGTATAAAGGATTTGTTAAACCATATTACCCGAGTCTCCATACTCGTTTGGTTTACGAACCCGCATACTATCCGATCCTCTGATTTAGGTCCGGTGTATTAACGTAGTTACCTATATTAGGTGCCGTTTGATATCCGTGATCTGTAGCAGTATTTGGTTGTTATACAAGAACTTCAAAGCAATCTCAGGTGAGTACATAGAACCCCATCTTTCAAATGCTTTCAAGGTGTCTATGTGAGTATATAGACCCCTCTTTTACTGTTTTCCAAACATTTTGGGGTGAAACACATGTGCCTACTTGTTACTTTCATGCTTTCCATGTTTTCACATCATATACCTGCTATGTTCATTAGTACATTATAGTACATGATTTCATTACATTTCATGCTATGTATGCCCATTGTGTGCGTACTTAGTACATTGTTTTACATTACATTTCGTGCTATGTATGCCCATTGTGTGCGTTCTTAGTACATTGTTTCACATTACATTTCATGCTATTTATGCCCATTGTGTGCATACTTAGTACAATTGTTTACATCACATGCTTTCATTTTGATATGACATTTGGTTTGTTTAACATGGAACAATACATTCATTAACATTAGCTACGCCGTTCGTTAGTAGGTAGTGGTACCATAGACATTAACAACTCCCGTTCCGGACATCATAGGTTGGTTTGGATGAAAGGAATGACCGAATTCGATACACATAACTTAGATAAACCTTTAATTTGTTTAAGGGTTTATCGCCGCAGTCTCAAGGCTTGGATGTATGCATTTTCACAATACCGCATGAATGTTTGTATCAGTATAGCATGCATTTGTTCCACAAAACATAACTTTGATTTAAACCATGTTTTACTTCAATACCTTGTTTTTGTGCATTTTACATATGGTTTAGTTGATATATTTCACTTACCATACGTGATATATTTTGGGTACACATTACATGATCTACAGTAAACATAAACATTTTGACATTGATATACACATTTGGTGGTTTACATTGAACATAGACATTTCGACATGGTTTACACAATAACACATGACAATTGATTTATACATGAACAATTTACATGGTGGTTGGTTTGGGTAAATGGTTTGAGTAACGTGGCGTAGGTAATATGATACAAACATGGTGGATACGCCGCTGGTACTTCCTATATATAAATGTTTGTATAATATTACCTATCGTAGCATTATTTAAATCATTTCAGTATAGACATGTTACCTTTTTCACAAATAACATACTCTTCACAAGACATTGTTTTACAAACAAACTTATCTTATACAAACTCATTTTTACTCTCATTTAACCTTACGTTTTACTTATACATATCATATGATCTTATCGTTTCTCATATGATTTACAAGACTAAACAATTTACAAGGTTCATGACTGACTGTTATTAAACGTTTTCTTTAAACTCAAGTCATGAATTCCTTTTTCACAAAACCTATGTATTTCACAGGCATTTTTATGCTGACGTACCTACTTTCACATGTGTTTTCAGGAGCTGTTGCTTAGGATGATGATTGTGATACTAGGGCGGACCTGTGCCTTAGAGACATAAAACGAAGATAGACTTAGTTTGAATATGTTCTAAACACTTTATTTCCTGTTTTGAAACAATGTATCACTCGTGTTTAATAAATAAAATATAACTTTGTTTGCCATAGTTGTGAAACAATTAATTCTGTCCCAACACTCCCCGACATTTCCGCCCCGGTTGCATGTTATACGCGGTCGAGGTGTGATAGAAGAGTTGGTATCTGAGCCAATGGTTATAGGGAATTAGGTTATTAGTAATGCTTTGACCTAGACTATAACTTTCTAGGACCCTAACACAAGTTATCTTGTGTTTAGATTTTAAAACATGCACTTCACCTATCCTTAGGTGATAACCACAACGGGAACTTCGATTCCGAATCCGCTTTGAAAATTAATCGTCTGTTCGAGGATGATTGATTACTAGGTTTTGAACCCTCTGTTATAAGGTTTTGAACCCCTTTGGATTTTCAAAAATCTCGTCAAGGTTTTCGGGTTTTAATAGTGTGAACACGTGCGAACTGGAAGAGTGAATGCCTGTACCCTGAGTTTTCTGTCTAAGGCTAGAGTGTTCGTACAAATCCACATAATCGGACCAGTCACTTTAACCTGGGAACTCTTGGGGTGAGTGTTCACTTATAGGCGAACACGTCTTCGCGATACATTATTTTTGACCCATTTACTTTGACTAGACATTGCGTGTCGCTTGTTTGCTTTGCGATGCGTAACCACCATCTTTGCTTTTGTTAATTTTGTTTCATTTCATCCTCTTCACCCAATCATCTCACTCGTTTCCTTTCATGTTTTCCTCTTTTAGAATGCCTCCTCCACGCGAAAACCAGATAGCTACTGCCGAGCTGGCAGAAATTATTGCACAGCAGATGGCTGCTCAATTCCCAAATCTCTTTGCTCAATGGAACCAAGCCAACAAAAACAACAATGCTCCATGCAATTTCAAGAATTTTAACTCGGCTAAACCACTCAAGTTTAGTGGTTCTGAGGGAGCAACTTGGCTTCTTCAATGGTTCGAGAGCATTGAGAATACTTTTCGCCATGTTCAGTGTCCGGATAATCGCAAGGTCGAGTTTTCTTCGAGCGTGTTTCAGAAGAGGGCTCTTACATGGTGGAATGGGGTAATGAGAGACCGTGGTGCAGAAGTTGCTCTAGCACAGACATGGGCTGAACTTAGAGCTCTTATGATGAGGGAGTTTTCTCCTCGTCATGAACAACGAGCGTTGGAGAAAGAGTTTGATGTTTTGAAGCAAGATAGTGGCGAGCACAGGGCATATACTGATAGGTTTGAGGAGTTGAGTCTGCTTTGCCCGACTATGGTTACCCCACTCGACAAGGCTATCGAAAGGTACATCGACGGCCTGCCTGACTCGGTACAAGACAACATTACTGGTAGTAACCCTACCACACTCCGTCAGGCGATCGAGTTATCAGCGACATTGACTGAGTCGCAGATTCGGAAGAATAAATTACACTGGAAGGGTGACAACGACAAGAAACAGTCATCTGACAAGGAAGATAGCGAGAATGGTCTAAACAAAAATGGAAAGGATTCTGGTTCATCGAAAAGAGCAATGAAGCGTAAGGCTTCCCAAAACTATGTTGTCACTGCCCAAGCTAACCAGGCAGCTCCCAACCAACCCGCACAACCTCCAGCGAAGAAGCCCTATTCAGGGAATGCACCTATGTGCAATAGATGCAACAGTCACCATCAGCCGCAACATCAGTGTCGTTTCTATACTAACTGTGGGAAGTCAGGTCATCTTGCCGATGTGTGTCGGTTTGCTCAGAATCGCGCAGTTCGGAACCCGGCTCAACAAGTTGCTCAGCCTCCTGCTCAGCAACAGGGTCAAGCTGCACGACCACACTACCCACCAGGTGCTTGTTATAACTGTGGGGATCTGACCCATTACAGAAATCGGTGCCCAAGGCAAGCCAACCAGAATCAGAATGCCAATCAGAATCAGGCTCAGGCTCGAGGTCGAGTCTTCAACATGAACGCACAAGAGGCACAAACAGATGATAATGTGGTGAACGGTATGTTCTTTATTAATAATCAGCCAGCATCTGTTCTTTTTGATTCGGGTGCCGATAAGAGTTTTGTGTCGTTATCTTTTGAACCAGTGCTTCGAGTGTCTAGAACGAAACTAGGTAAACCATTGACAGTAGAAGTGGCGAGCGGTGAACCCATTTGTGACACCTGTGTCACCGCGACCATCAAACAAATACCAAGCCGATGAAATATTGTATTTCATACTTGGGATCTTGTATAAATATGTGTATCTTTTGCACATGTTAATTCTTGTTCAATTTCAAACTTTATATCGCTTTCTGGAGAATTATACGCAACCTGGTGCGTAAACGTACTCAGTTTAATGCGACAAATACTCCAGGACATCAACATATACTTAACATACCTTAAATAACCTTTACATAACTTAGAAATAAGTTTTGAAGGCTTTGGTATGGCAAAAACAAGTTAATTCGCTTACAGGGACTAAACTTGACAAACTGCGATAGTATGCCAATTTGAACTATAACGAACATTCCAGAACATGTCCATAAGTTAAACATACCATAAATATCCTTTACATAGCTTAGAAATAGGCTTTGAAGGGTTTGTTATGCTAAAACAAACTTTTGGATCATTCAGGGACTAAAAGTGTCAAAAAGTGCATAAGTTTGCACTTTCGCGCATAACTTACGTTCCGAATACATCCGGACATCCAAAAATTTATGTAACCATCCTTGTATTATGCCTTAGTGTTTGGCATAAGAAAAATCCATTCGTCGCGTCATTTGGATCGTCTTTCGCGCATATGCGCATTTCGTCGTAACTAAGCGAATATCGCGATCGTACAGCCAAACGAACCAACACCCGGCATATTTTTGAGCATGTTTCATGTCCACAATGTTTAGGCATCATTTTAGGGCCTTAAAGTTGGCTTTAGGGGCCTTAGAAGTGTCGGAAATGGCTTAAATGCGCAACAGGGACCAAAACTGCCATTTCTGAAAGTATGTGCAGATCAGACAGGCCCAGGCGGCCCGCCTGAGTTTTGTCTAATCCTGATGCGGGCCGTATGGCCCCTTCAGTAACAGAAACTTTGTTTGCTGGATAAGATTGGCCTTTCAAACATCCCAAATGGCAATGCCCTTTCACCATCTGAAGAGTTAGGGTCAATTTGAGCCACCACAACTTTGCGACAAGTGTACGCATAAGATCGTGGCACGATATTCAAGAAACGATCCGAACGGCTTTACTTTTCCTATAAAACCCCCCCCCCCCTTGGTTAAAACCCACAAAAATCTGATCAAAAGCTCTAAGTTGGAACCTTTGTTTCATACCTGAGCCATTTTGATCTAGATTAGCATTCGGGGACCCTTCTTAACTATTCTTTCGTTCTTTTATTCGCTTTTCGAGTCCGAAAGTCACAGTTTTTTTGACTTTCTGTGTGACCAGCTTATGGTCAACACGAAGTTCATTGGAACTTCATAACGTGAGCGTGATGACGATGGTTATAGTCCGTAGTGACTATACCTACTGATTATCACGTTATCTAGGCTCAGTGACGAGTCGTAGTTTCGGCCAAAATGCGCATTCTTGCGTATTTTGTAACCAAACTACTCGTGAGCATCAAAGCCGTTTGTTTTGATGCCAAACCTGTTTTCTAAACTTAGTTAAGCATGTCCTAACATGCTTAGCTCGTCACTTTTAGTTTAGTGCATATTTAGGGTCATAAGATAAGCGATCTAAACAATCGCTTATACTTTCGAACCCGACCCATTTGGTCGATCATTAGGATCCGACCAAACACATTAGGTGACCAAAGCTATAACCTTCCGAGGTTATACCTTGTGGTCACGATGTTAGGCGTTCCAAACGCGTTCTACGCGAACGACGCGTTTAGGTAGCATAAGCTACCTAAACGGGTCGTAATGGATCGTAAGCACTTAGGTTAGGTTTCATTTTAGTATGTAGGCTTTGTTAAACCATATTTCACGAGTCTCCATACTCGTTTGGTTTACGAACCCGCATACTATCCGATCCTTCCAATTTTGGTCCGGTATATTAATATAGCTACCTATTAGGTGCCATTTGATATTACGTGATCTCTAGCATTATCTGGTTATTATACAAGGAATTCAAAGCAATCTCAGGTGAGTACATTGAACCCCATCTTTTACTGTTTTCCAAACTGTTTTAGGGTGAAATGCATGTGCCTACTTGTTACTTTCATGCTTTCCGGTTTTCACATCATATACTTGCTATGTTCGATAGTACATATATAGTACATGATTTCATTGTGTTTATGCTATGTATGTCCATTGTGTGCATACTTAGTACATCACTTTACAATACATTACATGCTATGTATGCCCATTGTGTGCGTACTTAGTACATTGCTTTACATTACATGCTATGTATGCCCATTGTGTGCGTACTTAGTACATTGCTTTACATTACATGCTATGTATGCCCATTGTGTGCGTACTTACTACATTGCCTTACATTATATGCTATGTATGCCCATTGTGTGCGTACTTAGTACATTGCTTTACATTACATGCTATGTATGCCCATTGTGTGCGTACTTAGTACATTGTTATACTTTACATTTCATGCTATATATGCCCATTGTGTGCATACTTAGTACATGGTTTTACATTGCATTTTTGTTGCATATGCTCATCCAGCATATGAACACATTATGCTACATTTTGAACCGTTGTAACCATTTGACTATGTGAACCGTCTTACCCATTTGATTACATGAACCGTCTGTAACCGTTGAACCGTGTGAACCAGTTGTATCTGTTGACATGATTTACATTTGACAATTGACATTTGACTATACATGAACATTTCTACAATTGTTAAACACTTCATCTCGATGGTTTGGTTTGAGTAAGTGATTAAGTAACGAGGCGTGTGTAATATGATACAAGCATGATGGATACGCCGCTGGTACTTCCTATATATAAGTGTTTGTATGGTATTACATATCGTAACGTTATTTGAATCATTTCAATTTGAGACATATGACATTTTATACAAATAACACACTTTTCACGAGACATTATTTTACAAACGACTTATCTTATACAAACACATTTTACATGGTTATCCGTTTAACCATACAGTGTCCTCTTATTTATACATATCATCTGATTTTATCGTTTTTCAAATGATTTACAAGACAAAGCAAATTACAAGGTTCATGACTAAACATTTTCTCAAACACAAGTCATGAATTCCATTTTCACAAAACCAATGTATCTTACAGGCATTTTTATGCTGACGTACCTATTTTCACATGTGTTTTCAGGAGATGATGCATAGGACTTATCAAGACATACTTAGGCGGACCTGTGCCTTAGTGACTTAAAACGAGACAAGAACTAGTTAATTCATGTTATGTACTCTTCGGTTCTTGTTTAAACAATGTATACTTTCATATTTGATCAATAAAACGAAACTTCATTTGCCATGGATTTGAAACAATTGATTCTGTTACAAACACTCCTCGACGTTTCCGCCACATTTTGTATGTCCTACGTGGTCGGGGTGTGACAGAAAAGTTGGTATCAGAGCCAATGGTTATAGGGAATTAGGTTATTAGTAATGCTTTGACCTAGTCTATAACCTTCCTAGGACCCTAACGCGAGTTTACTTGCGTTTAGTCACAAAACAATACCGTCACCTATCCTTAGGCGACGACCACAACAAGAACATAAATTTCAAAACCGCTTTGAAAATTAATCATCTGTTCTAGGATGATTGATTACTAGGTTTTGAACCCTCTGTTATAAGGTTTTGAACCCCTTTGAGTTTTCAAAACTCTCGTCAAAGTCTTGGGTCCTAAATAGTGTGAACACGTGCAAACTGGAAGAGTGAATGCCTGTACTCTGGGTTTTCTGTCTAAGGCAAGAGTGTTCGTACAAATCCACATAATCGGACCAGTCACTCTTACCTGGGAACTCTTGGGGTGAGTGTCCACTTATAGGCGAGCATGTCTTCGCGATACACTATGAGGATCTATTTGCTTTGACTCAGCCTTGGTGTTGTTTGTTTGCTTCGTGGATTCAAACAAATGACCATCAACCATGATTATGGCCAGTAATTGTAACATCATATTCTTACCCAATGCCATTTCATTTGTTTTCTTTCTTGTCTCTCATTTAGAATGCCTCCTTGACGCGAAAACCAGATAGCGACTGCAGAACTGGCAGAGATCATTGCGCAGCAAATGGCTGCTCAATTCCCAAACCTCTTTGCTCAATGGAACCAAGCCAACAACAACAATAATGCCCCCTGCAATTTCAAGACGTTCAACTCGGCTAAGCCATCAAAGTTTTCTGGATCTCAAGGAGCGACTGCACTTCTGCAATGGTTCGAGAGTTTAGAGAACACCTTCAGACATGTTCAATGTCCAAACGAGCGAAAGGTAGAATTCGCATCTAGCGTCTTTGAGAAACGAGCTTTGACATGGTGGAATGGTGTGATGAGAGATAGGGGTGCCGATGTGGCACTGGCTCAAACATGGCAAGAGCTTCGAGCTCTGATGATGAAGGAATTCTGTCCTCGTCACGAGATCAGGGCTTTGGAAACGGAGTTCGACGATCTTAAGAAAGTTAGCGGTGAGCATCGAGCCTACACAGACCGTTATGAGGAGTGAAGTTTGTTATGCGCGGATATGGTTACACCTTTGGATAAGGCAATCAAAAAGTACATTGATGGCCTCCCCAACTCAATACAGGACATTGTGACTGGTAGCAACCCTACTACAGTTAGACAGGCCATTGAGCTATCTGCAACCTTGACTGAATCAAAGATCATGAAAGGTAAACTTTTCCGAAAAGGTGACAAGAAACCGGTCGGGGAATCGAACCCAATCGAGGAATCAAAGACCATGGATGAACAGACTGAATCCTCTAAGAAGTCAAAGAAGCGAAAGGCTTCTCAGAACTTCGCCGTGGTCACTCACAATGGTCAAGCCGTCCCCAACCAACCAGCTCAACCCCCTGCTAGAAAACCATACAATGGAACTGCACCCTTGTGCAACCAATGTAGCCTCCATCATCACGCCAATGTACAGTGCCGCAAATGCCAAACTTGTGGACTTATAGGCCACACAGCAAGAGTCTGCCCAGCTGCAGCTGCGCCAAACCAAGCTGGCAACAATCCTGCTTAAGGTCGTTTTCTACCAGGCTCTTGTTTCAACTGTGGCGAGATGGGTCATTTCCAAAGAAATTGCCCAAAGCTTGCTAATGCAAATCCAGCACAGAGATGAGCATCTGACTGACTAGAAGACAACATCGTTTAGAAATAATCACGTCTTATATAATATTTTCTTTTGTTGTCAAGGTCCAAGAAACAGTTGTTATCGTTGTTTATAAATAAATCTTTTATTGCAATGTATTTATGTGGTTGCATGTATAAACGACATATCCCTTACAATACCGACAATCAAGGAACCGTAGAACAGACTACCCCCAAAATTCTCCCATTCTATGATCTCTTGCGTCTTCCACGAAATTCCTAAGTACCCGTTTCTTCTAAGAAAAACGAAGTACAAGGCGCAAGTTACAACACGTGACGAATACCCAAAGTACCACTATAAATCCTTAATAGGGTACCTAAGGATTTCCCGTAAGTCCTTAATTGTTGTATACCTTAATTCGAATGTGGTGATTCCTTGTAAACAAAAATCAAATTTTGGGAGATCTTCCTATCTTCTCAGATAGATCCCAGTGGACATTGTAGCCTGTCGACTGGTTTCCATATCCGTATTCAATCAGTAATAAGTTAATAACAAATTATAATCAAGTTAAACAATTATGTGACTTTGTGCTTATGTGTTCCCTTATGTGTTGTTGTGTGATCCAAATTATGTTATCCAAATCCTCGTAGAATCCTACATCCTTGTACAAGAGTTTCATCGTAGGATACCCAAAGGTATTACTGAAAATCCTTAATGGACTTCTACGTTACAGTTAAGTCCCTTGGATTATAAAGTGCTACTTCATAAATTAGACCCCTTGAGTGGTCTAGTTAAACAAATTGATCTAAAAATCTGGCTAGGGATATCATGTGATGAATAGCTGAAAGAACTCCTTGGTGGCCTAACTAAGAAGATCCCCTGTCGATCTAATTAAAAGGAACCGATGGAAGTCTAGTCACCCTCATCACAAGATTGCTATCCTTCCCCAAAACATTACAAAACAAACTGTGCGGACTGTGCAAGGGATTACGTAATTATGGATGCATACATAACTATGGAATTTAGTGCACAGAAATCACAACAAGTTCTGTCATGTGTCTAGAGTTAACCCTATTCATTTCCAACTCTGAGGAAGCAACCGTTGAAAATGACTCCGTTAGTTCATTTTCGTTTCTGACGATTTATCCGTTGGGGAAATGAATATCCGTTGTATAATCCTTCATTTCCAACTCTGAGGAAGCAACCGTTGAAAATGACTCCGTTAGTTCATTTTTGTTTCTGACGATTTATCCGTTGGGGAAATGAATATCCGTTGTGTAATCCTTCATTTCCAACTCTGATGAAGCAACCGTTGAAAATGACTCCGTTAGTTCTTTTTCGTTTCTGACGATTTATCCATTGGGAAAATGAATATCCGTTGTGTAATCCTTCATTTCCAACTCTGATGAAGCAACCGTTGAAAATGACTCCGTTAGTTCATTTTCGTTTCTGAAGATTTATCCGTTGAGGAAATCAATATCCGTTGTGTAATCCTTCATTTCCATTTCTGATGAAGCAACCATTGAAAGTGACTCCGTCTGTTCATTTTTCGTTTCTGAACATTTGTCTGTTGAGGAAATGAACATTCGTTTGCTTATTCCGTCACTTCCATTTCTGAAGAATACCCCTTGAGGAAAATGACTCCGTCTGTTCATTTTCGTTTCTGAAGAATGACCGTTAAGGAAATGACAGGATATTGCCTTGCATATCGCTGGTGGTTATTTGGCAAAGTCACAAATAGACTCCTACGAATAAATTTCGGGACGAAATTTCCTAAAGTAGGGGAGACTGTGACACCTGTGTCACCGCGACCATCAAACAAATACCAAGCCGATGAAATATTGTATTTCATACTTGGGATCTTGTATAAATATGTGTATCTTTTGCACATATCAATTCTTGTTCAATTTCAAACTTTATATCGCTTTCTGGAGAATTATACGCAACCTGGTGCGTAAACGTACTCAGTTTAATGCGAAAAATACTCCGGGACATCAACATATACTTAACATACCTTAAATAACCTTTACATAACTTAGAAATAAGTTTTGAAGGCTTTGGTATGGCAAAAACAAGTAAATTCGCTTACAGGGACTAAACTTGACAAACTGCGAAAGTATGCCAATTTGAAGTATAACGAACATTCCGGAACATGTCCATAAGTTAAACATACCATAAATATCCTTTACATAGCTTAGAAATAGGCTTTGAAGGGTTTGGTATGCTAAAACAAACTTTTGGATCATTCAGGGACTAAAAGTGTCAAAAAGTGCATAAGTTTGCACTTTCGCGCATAACTTGCGTTCTGAATACATCCGGAGATCCAAAAATTTATGTAAGCATCCTTATATTATGCCTTAGTGTTTGGCATAAGAAAAATCCGTTCGTCGCGTCATTAGGATCGTCTTTCGCGCTTATGCGCATTTCGTCGTAACTAAGCGAATATCGCGATCGTACGGCCAAACGAACCAACACCCGGCATATTTTTTAGCATGTTTCATGTCCACAATGTTTAAGCATCATTTTAGGGCCTTAAAGTTGGCTTTAGGGGCCTTAGAAGTGTCGAAAATGACTTAAATACGCAACAGGGACCAAAAGTGCCATTTCTGAAAGTATGTGCAGATTAGACAGGCCCAGGCGGCCCGCCTGAGTTTTGTCTAATCCTGATGCTGGCCGCATGGCCCCTTCAGTAACAGAAACTTTGTTTTCTGGATAAGATTGGCCTTTCAAACATCCCAAAGGGCAATGCCCTTTCACCATCTGAAAAGTTAGGGTCAATTTGAGCCACCACAACTTTGCGACAAGTGTACGCATAAGATCGTGGCACGATATTCAAGAAACGATCCTAACGGCTTTACTTTTCCTATAAATACCCCCCCCCTTTGGTTAAAACCCACAAAAATCTGATCAAAAGCTCTAAGTTGGAACCTTTGTTTCATACCTGAGCCATTTTGATCTAGATTAGCATTCGGGGACCCTTCGTAAGTATTCTTTCGTTCTTTTATTCGCTTTTCGAGTCCAAAAGTCACATTTTTGTTTGACTTTCTGTGTGACCAGCTTATGGTCAACACGAAGTTCATTGGAACTTCATAACGTGAGAGTGATCACGATGGTTATAGTCCGTAGTGACTATACCTACTGATTACCACGTTATCTAGGCTCAGTGACGAGTCGTAGTTTCGGCCAAAATGCGCATTCTTGCGTATTTTGTAACCAAACTACTCGTGAGGATCAAAGCCATTTGTTTTGATGCCAAACCTGTTTTCTAAACTTAGGTAAGCATGTCCTAACATGCTTAGCTCGTCACTTTTAGTTTAGTGCATATTTAGGGTCGTAAGGTAAGCGATCTAAACAATCGCTTATACTTTCGAACCCGACCCATTTGGTCGATCATTAGGATCCGACCAAACACATTAGGTGACCATAGCTATAACCTTCCGAGGTTATACCTTGTGGTCACGATGTTAGGCGTTCCAAACGCGTTCTACGCGAACGACGCGTTAAGGTAGCATAAGCTACCTAAGCGGGTCGTAATGGATCGTAAGCACTTAGGTTAGGTTTCATTTTAGTATGTAGGCTTTGTTAAACCATATTCACGAGTCTCCATACTCGTTCGGTTTACGAACCCGCATACTATCTGATCCTTCCAATTTTGGTCCGGTATATTAATATAGCTACCTATTAAGTGAAGTTTGATATTCTGTGATCTCTAGCATTATCTGGTTATTATACAAGGAATTCAAAGCAATCTCAGGTGAGTACATTGAACCCCATCTTTTAATGTTTTCCAAACTGTTTTGGGGTGAAACGCATGTGCCTACTTGTTACTTTCATGCTTTCCGGTTTTCACATCATATACTTGCTATGTTCGATAGTACATATATAGTACATGTCCATTGTGTGCATACTTAGTACATCACTTTACAATACATTACATGCTATGTATGCCCATTGTGTGCGTACTTAGTACATTGCTTTACATTACATGCTATGTATGCCCATTGTGTGCGTACTTAGTACATTGCTTTACATTACATGCTATGTATGCCCATTGTCTGCGTACATAGTACATTGCCTTACATTACATGCTATGTATGCCCATTGTGTGCGTACTTAGTACATTGCTTTACATTACATGTATGTATGCCCATTGTGTGCGTACTTAGTACATTGTTATACTTTACATTTCATGCTATATATGCCCATTGTGTGCATACTTAGTACATGGTTTTACATTGCATTTTTGTTGCATATGCTCATCCAGCATATGAACACATTATGCTACATTTTGAACCGTTGTAACCATTTGACTATGTGAACCGTCTTACCCCTTTGATTACATGAACCGTCTGTAACCGTTGAACTGTGTGAACCAGTTGTATCTGTTGACATGATTTACATTTGACAATAGACATTTGACTATACATGAACATTTCTACAATTGTTAAACACTTCATCTTGATGGTTTGGTTTGAGTAAGTGATTAAGTAACGAGGCATGTGTAATATGATACAAGCATGGTGGATACGCCGCTGGTACTTCCTATATATAAGTGTTTGTATGGTATTACATATCGTAACGTTATTTGAATCATTTCAATTTGAGACATATGACATTTTATACAAATAACACACTTTTCACGAGACATTGTTTTACAAACGACTTATCTTATACAAACACATTTTACATGGTTATCCGTTTAACCATACAGTGTCCTCTAATTTATACATATCATCTGATTTTATCGTTTTTCAAATGATTTACAAGACAAAGCAAATTACAAGGTTCATGACTAAACATTTTCTCAAACACAAGTCATGAATTCCGTTTTCACAAAACCAATGTATCTCACAGGCATTTTTATGCTGACGTACCTATTTTCACATGTGTTTTCAGGAGATGATGCATAGGACTTATCAAGACATACTTAGGCGGACCTATGCCTTAGTGACTTAAAACGAGACAAGAACTAGTTAATTCATGTTATGTACTCTTCGGTTCTTGTTTAAACAATGTATACTTTCATATTTGATCAATAAAACGAAACTTCATTTGCCATGGATTTGAAACAATTGATTCTGTTACAAACACTCCCCGATGTTTCCGCCACGTTTTGTATGTCCTACGTGGTCGGGGTGTGACACCATTGTTCTTGATTCTGTTCTCCACAACTGCCAGTTGAACCTTAACAACCATCTTTTTCCTATTGACCTCACGCCTATGCAACTTGGAAGGTTCGACGTTATTGTGGGTATGTATTGGTTAGCCAAGTATCGCGCAAAGATAGTTTGTTTTGAGAAGATCATACGCATGCCGCTTTCGTCAGGTGAGATCTTACAGGTTCGTGGTGAGAAACCTGCTGGTGGTCTCAAACTCATGTCTTGTTTTAAAGCTCGGATGCATATGCGAAAGAACTATGTGGCATTTTTGGCACGTGTTGTAGCAGATAAGGGCAAAGGTAAGTCTATTCAAGATATTCCTAACGTTCGGGATTATTCAGAGGTTTTCCCTGAAGAGTTACCTGGTCTACCCCCAGCACGCCAAGTCGAGTTCCGTATTGATCTCGTACCTGGTGCAAATCCCATTGCCAGAGCTCCATATCGTCTTGCACTGTCGGAGATGCAAGAGTTGTCAAAGCAGCTACAGGAACTCTCTAACAAAGGTTTTATCCGTCCTAGCTTTTCACCTTGGGGTGCTCCTGTTCTCTTTTTCAAGAAGAAGGATGGATCTTTTAGGATGTGTATCGATTATCGTGAGCTTAACAAGCTTACCATCAAGAATCGATATCCCCTACCTCGCATTGATGATCTCTTTGATCAATTGCAAGGCGCTTCTTATTTTTCAAAGATTGATCTGCGATCTGGATATCATCAACTCCGTGTGCATGAAGAAGATATTCCAAAGACAGCGTTCCGCACTCGTTATGGACATTATGAGTTCACAGTCATGCCATTCGGTTTGACTAATGCTCCTGCTGTTTTCATGGACTTGATGAATAGGGTCTGTAAACCTTATTTGGATCAGTTCGTCATTATTTTTATTGACGACATCTTGATATATTCTAAGACACGAGCTGATCATGAGCAACATCTTCGCCTTACTTTGGAACTCCTAAAGAAAGAGCAACTTTTCGCCAAATTCTCCAAGTGTGAATTCTGGCTTAAGGAAGTTCAATTCTTAGGACATATTGTCAACGAACAAGGTATTCATGTAGATCCCTCCAAGATCAGTGCGATTAGGGATTGGGATACGCCTACTACCCCTACTGAAGTTCGTTCTTTTCTTGGTCTTGCGGGTTATTACCGCCGCTTCATAGAAAATTTCTCGAAGATTGCAGTTCCTCTAACTGCCCTAACTCAGAAGAATAAGCCATTTGATTGGGGATACAAGCAAGAGGAAGCGTTTCTGACTTTGAAACAAAAACTTTGCGACGCGCCTGTTCTAACTTTGCCCGAGGGCAATGATGATTTCGTCGTTTATTGCGACGCATCTAAATTAGGTCTTGGCTGCGTCCTGATGCAAAGAAACAAAGTCATAGCATACGCATCAAGGCAATTGAAGATACATGAGAAGAACTACACCACTCATGATCTTGAGTTGGGTGCAGTTGTCTTCGCTCTTAAGATTTGGAGACACTATTTGTATGGTACAAAATGTGTGGTTTTCACAGACCACAAAAGTCTTCAACATATCTTCGATCAGAAAGAACTCAACATGAGGCAACGACGTTGGGTGGAGCTTCTAAACGACTATGATTGCGAAATTCGCTACCATCCTGGTAAGGCGAATGTCGTAGCCAATGCATTGAGTCGTAAGGAACGTACTAAGCTTCATTGTGTTCGTTTCCAATCTGTTATTCAAGCTCAATCCGATATCCAAGCCCGTATTTCTCAGGCTCAACAATCTTGTGTTTCACAAGGTTTGATGGATAAGGAATTTCCTTATCACATAACACCTGCTCTTGAACTAAAGGACAATGGATCGTATTACTTCATGGACAGTTTATGGGTCCCAAGCCAAGATAATCTTCGTACCTTGCTTATGGATGAAGCCCATAAGTTCCGTTATTCTATTCATCATGGCTCAGATAAGATGTATAAGGATCTTCGTATTCAGTATTGGTGTCCTTCCGGTTTATTGGAGCAACCAGGGATCCCAGTTTGGAAATGGGAAAACATTACCATGGATCTCATTACTAAACTCTTGTGCACAAAGAAAGGTCACGATGCCATCTGGGTAGTTGTTGATCGTCTTACTAAATCAGCGCATTTCTTGCCAATCCGTGAGGATTTTTCGGCTGACAAACTTGCTCAAATCTACGTGGATGAAATTGTAGCTCGACATGGTCTTCCTTTGAACATCATTTCTGACAGAGATGCTCGTTTCACTTCTCATTTTTGGAGAACCATGCAATCTGCTATGGGGTCCCAACTTAATCTGAGCACAGCTTATCATCCACAAACGGATGGTCAATCTGAAAGAACAATCCAGACACTGGAGGATATGCTTAGAGCTTGTGTGATCGATTTTGGTGGTAGTTGGGATTCACATCTTCCGTTGATTGAATTCTCCTACAACAACAATTATCACTCCAGCAGCAACATGGCTCCTTTCGAGGCTCTATATGGTCGAAAATGTCGTTCACCAGTCTGCTGGAATGAGATCGGTGAGGCTCAACTTACTGGACCTGCCCTCATTTTAGAGACAACAGATAAAGTTAAGAAAGTTCGTGATAACCTTCAGACAGCTAGAAGCCGTCAAAAGAGTTACGCGGACCTAAAACGCAAGCCCTTGGATTTTCAAGTCGGTGATCGTGTATTACTTAAGGTCTCACCTTGGAAAGGTGTGATCAGATTTGGAAAGAAAGGAAAACTTGCACCTAGATACGTTGGACCATTCAAGATCGTCGAAAGAATCGGTAAGGTAGCCTACAGACTTGAGTTAGCTCCTGAACTTGGAAATGTTCATCCAACCTTTCACGTGTCCAATCTCAAGAGGTGTTTAGCTGATGAGAACCTCCACATACCGCTTGACAAAATTCGTGTTGATAAAACACTGAAATTTGTTGAGAAACCGGTAGAAATCACGGAACGTGAAGTCAAGTGGCTTAAACGCAAGCGCATTCCTTTGGTCAAGGTTCGCTGGGAATCTAAACGTGGACCCGAGTTTACTTGGGAACACGAATATCAAATGAAGGCAAAATATCCGCATCTTTTTCCACGAGTTTCCTCTAAATAAATTTCGGGACGAAATTTCCACAAATAGGGGAGACTGTAACATTTGTGCTTGAAATCATTATGAACAGTTCAGTTATCAATAAAACAATGTTATTTGATCCCAATGTTTGTTTGGTTGTGTTTTACATTTTTCATGTTTTGACTTTTGTTCGATTTTAAACTCTACATCGTTTTCTGGAGAATTATACGCAAACTGGTGCGTAAACGTACTCAGTTTAATGCGACAAATACTCCGGAACATCAACATATACTCAACATACCCTAAATAACCTTTACATAACTTAGAAATAAGTTTTGAAGGCCTTGGTATGGCAAAAACAAGTTAATTCGCTTACAAGGACTAAACTTGACAAACTGCGAAAGTATGCCAATTTGAACTGTAACAAACATTCCGGAATATGACCATAAGTTAAACACACCTTAAATATCCTTTACGTAGCTTAGAAATAGGCTTTGAGAGGTTCGGTGTGCTAAAATAAACTTTTGGGTCATTCAGGGACTAAAAGTGTCAAAAAGTGCACAAGTTTGCACTTTCGCGCAGAACTTACGTTCTGAATACATCCGGACATCCAAAAATTTATGTAAGCATTATAATATTATGCCTTAGTGTTTGGCATGAGAAAAATCCATTCGTCGCGCAATTTGGATCATTTTTCGCGCTTATGCGCATTCCGTCGTAATTAAACGAACATCGCGATCGTACGGCCAGACGAACCAACATCCGACACATTTTTGAGCATGTTTCATGTCCACAATGTTTAGGCATCATTTTAGGGCCTTAAAATTGGCTTTACGGGCCTTAGAAGTGTTGGAAATGGCTTAAATATGCAACAGGGACTAAAACTGTCATTTCTGAAAGTTTGTGCTGATCAGACAAGGCCAGGCGGCCCGCCTGAGTTTTGTGTGCATCCTGACGTGGGCCGCGTCAGCCTCGCAGATGCAGAAACTCGTTTTTTTGCTGATTTTGGCCTTTCAATCACTCCAAAGGGCAATGCCCTTTCACAATCTCTGGAGTTAGGGTCATTATATGATACCACAACATCTTGACAAGTGTACGGATTAGATCGTGGCACGATATTCAAGAAACGATCCTAACGGTCTTGCTTTTCCTATAAATACCCCCCCATTTGTGTTAACACCCACAAAACTGATCAAAGAGCTCTAAGTTGATGCCATTGCTTCATACCTGAGCTCCTAGATCAAGTTTAGCTTTCGGGGACCTTTCGTAAGTGTTCTTTCGTTCTTTTAATCGCTTTCTAGTGCTAAAGTCAAACTTTGTTTGACTTTCTGCGTTGACCAGCTTATGGTCAACACGAAGTTCGTTGGAGCTTCATAACGTGAGCGTGATCACGATGGTTATAGTCCGTAGTGACTATACCTACTGATTACCACGTTACCTAGGCTCAGTGACGAGTCGTAGTTTCGGCCAAAATGCACATTCTTGCGTATTTTGTAACCAAACTACTTGTGGGTATCAAAACCGTTTGTTTTGATACCAAACCTGTTTTCTAAACTTAGTTAAGCATGTTTTAACATGCTTAGCTCGTCACTTTCAGTATAGTGCTTGTATAGGGTCGTAAGGTAAGCGATCTAAACAATCGCTTATACTTTCTGTCACACCCCCAAAATCCACACGCGGAGTACCACCGCTTGGGAGCGTGACTGACCAGGATCAAGCCACCAATCATATTGAACATGTAATTAATATCAAGTAAAATAAATGTAAACCATACATCCAATACGATAGGTGTTCAAAACATAACCATAGTTTCAAAGTGTAGCGGAAGCATAGTAAATAATCCAACACTAGTTAATAGTTTTAAATGTCATAATAGTTCAACGTAGAAACCACGATCCTTGCCCACAACGACCCGCTTCTCCAGTGCAAGCTCCATAAGTACCTAAGGTCCTGCAAGGCATGCAGCAGAGAGTCAACAACTAGTTGAGCGAGTTCACAGTTAACAGTTCAGTAATAATATGGTATGTGTAATAGTAAGTTCGTTCGTTTATATCATGTTTCATATTTCCATCGCGGCCTCCCAGGCAGGTGTGCGAAGATATTAGGGGATGTTCATCCCAAGCATTCTAGACTAGGTTTATTTGTATCGCGGCCTCCCAGGCAGGTGTGCGAAGGTTAGTAAGTTTAGTTCGCGGCCTTCCAAAGGCAGGTGTGCGAAGATGTCATAGTATCGCGGCCAACCCGTGGCAGGTGTGCGAAGATCAGTTCAATAAGTGTTACTAGTCTAGTAGGTTCGTATTCATTAAGTTCTACCATCTGAGAATGCACAACAATCTACCAAATCCCATTCCCCACCCGGGAACCCATGCCTTGGCTGTGTGAACTCACCTTGGGTTTGCTCGGTATGCTAAGTATGTGCTCAAAGTAAATCAATCACGTACTAGAGTTTGCACGTATTCAAATCAGTTTATATCCAAGTTGTGCACGTATAAAAATCATACAAGTACCAGCATGTATTCGTTACCACATAAGTTAGGTACAACACTTAACAGCAGTTAGATAATCCAGTTATCATTTAACAGAGTTACTATGTTACTGTGCAAGTTATCCTGGTTGGCGAAACACTGGTTGACGAAACACAATGTGTTTCGTCAACTACCCTTTGGCGAATCTAAATTCTGTTTCGTTAAAGACCTTTGGCGAAATACGTTTTCTAATTCGTCGACATCCTTGGCGAAACACATTCTGTTTCGCCAAGACTTTCACATTCATCGAGCATTCACATTCGTCAAGCATTCACATTCGTCAAGCATTCAGATTTGTTAAGCAGTAATTACGTCAACATATCAGTTACAGAAAATCATGCAATCAATCATGGAAACCCTAATCATTCTAGTAGCCACCTAGAACACCATCAAGAACAATCATCATACTATCATCAGGTCGACGCACCATTATCGTAACCCAGAAATCATAATCAACAAAGTTTAATAACATTAAACCGACATGAACATCGTTAGATCTAGATCCACCCATCACGTAATCATATCAATCCGATCAGTTAATAGTATTCCTAAATCAACATCATAATCCGCATAAGAATACGTAACCGATTAATCATGCATACGAATCAAGATTATCTAATGCATGTACTCACATCCGATCGTAAATCAAGCATACACAATATGTATAGAGAAATCCAGGAACATCCAGCATAGATATAGCATAAATCAAGAAATCATGAACACATAAACGACTAACCGAAAGGATTAAGGAAGCAACTAAGTCTCGGTTCTAGGCTTCTGGTATGCAAGATCGCCGTCACAGAGAAAGGGAGTTCTTAGGGTTTTGGTAGTTTTGATAAAAGTGAGAAACAGAAAGTCGTTTCACATTTTACACACATACAGGCGGTTTGGGCCCGTAATGGGCTTGGCGAATCTAGGCTCGGCGAGACATTCTGTTTCGTCGGGGCTGAAGTTGGCGAAGCATGCATTTGTCTCGTCGGGTTGCTATTGGCGAAACACAGCTTGTGTTTCGTCGAGCCTGGTCATGCTTATACTACTAAGTCTCATATTATATTACAATCACACACACATGCAATAATCCCAACGCATTTATTATAACACAACATATACAGCTGTACATTAAACAAGTAAACAACCAAATAGTCAAAGTCAATGGTCAAAGTCAACGTGCATTTAAAGTCGAAAGGTCGAGTTGTCACATTATCCCCAACTTGAAAGAAATTTCGTCCCGAAATTTGGTACGTACCTACTGAGGAAGCTAGATAGGTTGCATCGTTCACTGGTTTTCCTGGGGTGTCACATCCTCCCCCCGTTGATCTGGAATTTCGCCCCGAAATTCCGTGGTAGTAGCTTCAGCCTCAGCAGTGGTTGTATTGGTTTCGAATAACTGGGGATACTTTTCTTTCATTTGGTCTTCGCGTTCCCAGGTGTACTCTGGGCCACGTCGGGAGTTCCAACGAACTTGAACAAGAGGGATTCTCTTGTGTTTGAGGACCTTCACATCCCGATCCGTAATTTCAACAGGTTCCTCGACGAACTGCAACCGCTCGTCGATAGTGAGTTCCTTAAAAGGAATGATAAGGGTCTCATCTGACAGACACTTCTTCAGATTCGACACGTGAAAGACATTGTGAACTGCCCCGAGTTCTGCTGGTAAGTTCAATCTGTAGGCTACCTTGCCGATTTTCTCAATGATCTCGAATGGTCTAACATATCGCGGATTTAACTTACCCCGTTTGCCAAAACGTACCACACCCTTCCAGGGTGAAACTTTTAACAATACCCGGTCCCCGACCTGAAATTCCAAAGGCCTTTTACGCTTATCCGCGTAGGCTTTCTGACGGTCGCGCGCTGCCGCCATACGTTGTCGTATCTGTGCAATCTTTTCTGTGGCGTCCACTACAATCTCTGGACCCGTAATCTGACTATCCCCCACCTCTGCCCAACAGAGAGGTGACCGGCACTTACGCCCGTACAATGCCTCGAATGGAGCGGCTTGAATGCTGGTGTGATAACTGTTATTGTATGAGAACTCCACCAAAGGGAGGTGCTTTTCCCAGCCGTTGCCGAAATCGATAACACATGCCCGGAGCATGTCTTCAAGAGTTTGGATCGTTCGCTCAGACTGTCCATCCGTCTGAGGGTGATATGTCGTGCTCATGTCTAACTTTGAGCCGAAAGATTTGTGCATTGCTTGCCATAGCTCTGACGTGAATCGTGCGTCGCGATCTGAAATGATGGAGATGGGCACCCCGTGCCTCGAAACAACTTCTTTGAGATAAACGTCTGCGAGAGTGGAGAACTTATCTGTTTCCTTTATAGCCAGAAAGTGTGCAGACTTGGTGAGTCGATCCACGATCACCCATATGGTATCATTCCCGCGCTGGGATCTAGGTAAGCCTGTAACGAAATCCATGGAAATTTCTTCCCATTTCCATTGCGGTATCTTGGGTTGCTGAAGTAGACCCGCTGGTTTCTGATTTTCCACTTTGACCCTTGCACATGTCAAACACTTGCCGACGTAGGTGGCGATGTGGGCCTTCATGCTTGGCCACCAATAAGTAGTTCTGATGTCGTGGTACATTTTGTCCGACCCTGGATGTACCGAATAACGGGACTTGTGACCTTCATCCATTACAAGCTCTCGTAGACCGCCATAAAGTGGAACCCAGATACGTCCCGTTACATAGTAGGCGCCGTCTTCCTTTTGTTCCATTTGTTGCCTCGAACCACGTAAAGCTTCAGCCTTTACGTTTTCTGGTTTCAATGCTTCCACTTGAGCATCTCGTATCTGTGCAGGAAGACTAGACTGAATAGTGAGCTGTAAAGCTCGTACGCGTCTAGGTAGAGTGTCTTTCCGACTAAGGGCGTCAGCCACAACATTGGCCTTGCCTGGATGGTACTTGATGGCGCATTCATAATCATTCAGTAGTTCGACCCATCTTCGCTGACGCATGTTCAAATCCTTCTGCTTAAGGATATGCTCGAGACTCCTGTGATCGGTGTAAATCGTGCACCTGGTACCGTACAGGTAGTGTCGCCATATCTTAAGTGCGAAAACAACAGCTCCCAGCTCTAAATCGTGCGTCGTGTAGTTCCGTTCGTGAATCTTGAGTTGACGAGAGGCGTAGGCAATCACTTTATCCCGCTGCATCAATACGCAACCAAGACCCTGTATTGATGCGTCACAATAAACCACGAAATCTTCTGTGCCCTCTGGCAATGAGAGAATAGGCGCACTGCAAAGCCTATCCTTTAAGTACTGAAAAGCGGTTTCCTGGGACTCTCCCCAGCGATAGGTGACACCCTTCTGTGTCAGCAGTGTAAGCGGTTGAGCGATCTTTGAAAAGTCTTTGATGAATCGCCGATAGTAACCCGCCAAACCCAAGAATTGGCCTATTTCCGTTGGTGTACGCGGTGCAGGGCAGTTCCTGATCGAATCTACCTTGGATGGATCGACATGGATCCCATCCCTGTTCACCACATGGCCTAAGAAGTGGACTTCACGAAGCAAGAAGTCACATTTAGAAAACTTGGCGTACAACTGCTCCTTTCGAAGGAGTTCCAAAATAAGACGTAAGTGCTGCTCGTGCTCCTCCTGACTCTTGGAGTAAATCAAAATGTCGTCGATGAAAACAATGACGAACTTGTCAAGATAGGGTTTACACACCCTGTTCATAAGATCCATGAATACGGCAGGCGCGTTCGTTAACCCGAATGGCATGACAAGAAACTCGTAGTGACCGTAGCGAGTTCTGAATGCGGTTTTGGAGACGTCCTCATCCCGGACTCTCAGCTGATGGTAACCCGACCTCAAGTCTATCTTGGAGTAGTAACTCGACCCTTGCAACTGGTCGAATAGGTCGTCTATACGCGGAAGAGGATAACGCTTCTTCACCGTCACCTTATTCAGTTCACGGTAGTCGATGCACATCCTGAAAGTGCCATCCTTCTTCTTCACGAAAAGTACTGGTGCTCCCCAAGGCGAAGAGCTTGGACGAATAAAGCCCTTTTCCAAGAGCTCTTGTAGCTGCTTTGACAACTCTTCCAGTTCGGTTGGAGCTAAACGATACGGTGCGCGGGCTATTGGTGCTGCTCCAGGAGCTAACTCAATCTGAAACTCGACTTGGCGATGAGGAGGTAAACCAGGTAAATCTTCAGGAAACACCTGAGGAAAATCACGCACAACTGGTATATCCCCCAGTTTCTTTTCCTTTGCTGATGCGTCAGTAACGAGTGCCAAGATGGTTGTGTGCCCTTTTCGTAAACATTTCTGCGCCTTTAAGAAAGAGATGATGCCAACTACAGCACCACTCTTGTCGCCTTGGACTTCGAGAGGTTCCTGACTAGAGCGAGGAATACGAATAACCTTCTCCTTGCATAAAATCTCTGCGCGATGTTGGGATAACCAATCCATACCGATGACGACGTCGAAACTACCCAAGACTATGGGTATAAGATCAATCGAGAAAGTCTGACTAGCCAGTACGATGTTACAACCCTTGATTACATGTGCCGCTTCTACACTTTTACCATTTGCTAGTTCTACGACGTGTTTGGTGTTTAGGGGTGTTGGTGTACGTTTTAACAGTTTACTCATTTTCAATGACATATAACTTGTATCAGCACCCGAATCAAATAAGACAGTAACATAAATATCGTCGAGAAGAAACTTACCCATAACCACATTGGGGTCATTCACTGCGTCACCCCGACCTAGCACGAACATACGACCACGAGCTTCGTTGCCATTGTTGTTGTTGTTTCCCCCGTTGTTGTTGTTATTGTTGTTATTTCCGTTTCCCTGGTTGTTGTTGTTGTTGCTATTCTGGTTCAACTGTGGGCAATCGCGTTTGTAGTGGCCTTCAGCCCCACACTGGAAACATCCCCGGTTTCCACGCTGTGGCTGCTGCTGCTGGTTCTGTGGAGCTGGCGGTGGGAGTTGCTGGTTTTGGTTTGCTGGTCGCGAGCTTCTACAATCTTTAGCCTCATGGCCCGGCTTGTGGCATCTTTGACAACGTTCCCTGTGACATCATCCACTGTGGTGTTTGTTGCACCTGTTACACCACGGGTGAGTTCCCCTATAACCACTCTGCCCCTGGTTGCCCGATGATTGCTGATTCGGGCTCTGATAATCGTTGGTGCGACGCTGCTGAGTTTGGGACTGAACCGAAACTGATCCCTTGCTGGAATCCCCATCCCACTTTCTTTTGTTCTCGCTGGTTGTGGTAGAAGTAGTAGCAGCTGGAGTGGCTGAAGTAGTAACTGTAGCAGTAGCGTTGACACGCTTAGGCAGTTTATTCTGGTCCACTGCCTGGTCGGTGATGCGATGAGCGAGGCGTTGAATAGCCTGGATGTTGTCGAGATTAGCCGATGTTACGCGGCTCTGGATCTCTGGCGCCAAACCTTTGAGATACAACTCAATACGCTTGTATGGAGGGTCCACCATAGTTGGACACAGCACGGCCAGCTCATTTGACCGTTTAGTATACGCTTCAATCTCTGATCCAACCATTTTCAGGTTATACAGTTCGTCTTCCAGTTTGTGAATATCTTCACGTGTGCAATACTCTCTCTTGATAAGTTCCTTAAAATCGTTCCAGGGTGTGGCGTTAGCAGCTGCCAACCCCAGAATCTGCACCTGCGCGTTCCACCAGGTTAGCGCTATTCCTTCCAAAGTACCGGTTGCATACTTGACCTTGCGAGCCTCAGGGCACTCGCACATTTCGAATACTGACTCTAGCTTTTCAAACCAATGGAGGAGTCCCACTGCCCCCTCGGTGCCACTGAAAGAATTTGGACGACAGTCCATGAAGTTCTTGAATGTGCAGACAGGCTGCTGCGCGTGTTGACCTATTGTACGAATAGGACGAAGTTAAATACGGGAGTTAATGTAGGATCTAAAGATCCTAGTATGAGTCTATACTGCAGGGTATACTACCTGCTTGAGCGGCTGCAACTGCCGCAGCAACGAGAGCCTCTAGCTGGGCTTGAGTCATGTTAATTCGTGCGGCCATTGATCTTCACATCAAAGGCAACATAAGTGAGAAAGGTTCGCGAATAGTGCGATGACAGAAGAGTGTAAGCACATAAGTGTTCTCAAGCAGTAACAGATAGCGAGCAATAGTAGGGTAAGCATACTACGAGCAAAGTTCTAAGCAGTTCTAGCATGCAGGTAATAAACATAAACCTTATTACCTAGGATGTCGAGTCTTGCACGTGGAGCGAAGCGTCGTTGTGGATCATTGAGAGCACTGTTCTGGTTATAGTCTGGTTTTAATAAAAACGTTTTCCCATATTAAAACCAAGTTCTCTATAACCAATGGCTCTGATACCAATCTGTCACACCCCCAAAATCCACACGCGGAGTACCACCGCTTGGGAGCGTGACTGACCAGGATCAAGCCACCAATCATATTGAACATGTAATTAATATGAAGTAAAATAAATGTAAACCATACATCCAATACGATAGGTGTTCAAAACATAACCATAGTTTCAAAGTGTAGCGGAAGCATAGTAAATAATCCAACACTAGTTAATAGTTTTAAATGTCATAATAGTTCAACGTAGAAACCACGATCCTTGCCCACAACGACCCGCTTCTCCAGTGCAAGCTCCATAAGTACCTAAGGTCCTGCAAGGCATGCAGCAGAGAGTCAACAACTAGTTGAGCGAGTTCACAGTTAACAGTTCAGTAATAATATGGTATGCGTAATAGTAAGTTCGTTCGTTTATATCATGTTTCATATTTCCATCGCGGCCTCCCAGGCAGGTGTGCGAAGATATTAGGGGATGTTCATCCCAAGCATTCTAGACTAGGTTTATTTTTATCGCGGCCTCCCAGGCAGGTGTGCGAAGGTTAGTAAGTTTAGTTCGCGGCCTTCCAAAGGCAGGTGTGCGAAGATGTCATAGTATCGCGGCCAACCCGTGGCAGGTGTGCGAAGATCAGTTCAATAAGTGTTACTAGTCTAGTAGGTTCGTATTCATTAAGTTCTACCATCTGAGAATGCACAACAATCTACCAAATCCCATTCCCCACCCGGGAACCCATGCCTTGGCTGTGTGAACTCACCTTGGGTTTGCTCGGTATGCTAAGTATGTGCTCAAAGTAAATAAATCACGTCCTAGAGTTTGCACGTATTCAAATCAGTTTATATCCAAGTTGTGCACGTATAAAAATCATACAAGTACCAGCATGTATTCGTTACCACATAAGTTAGGTACAACACTTAACAGCAGTTAGATAATCCAGTTATCATTTAACAGAGTTACTATGTTACTGTGCAAGTTATCCTGGTTGGCGAAACACTGGTTGACGAAACACAATGTGTTTCGTCAACTACCCTTTGGCGAATCTAAATTCTGTTTCGTTAAAGACCTTTGGCGAAATACGTTTTCTAATTCGTCGACATCCTTGGCGAAACACATTCTGTTTCGCCAAGACTTTCACATTCATCGAGCATTCACATTCGTCAAGCATTCACATTCGTCAAGCATTCAGATTTGTTAAGCAGTAATTACGTCAACATATCAGTTACAGAAAATCATGCAATCAATCATGGAAACCCTAATCATTCTAGCAGCCACCTAGAACACCATCAAGAACAATCATCATACTATCAGGTCGACGCACCATTATCGTAACCCAGAAATCATAATCAACAAAGTTTAATAACATTAAACCGACATGAACATCGTTAGATCTAGATCCACCCATCACGTAATCATATCAATCCGATCAGTTAATAGTATTCCTAAATCAACATCATAATCCGCATAAGAATACGTAACCGATTAATCATGCATACGAATCAAGATTATCTAACGCATGTACTCACATCCGATCGTAAATCAAGCATACACAATATGTATAGAGAAATCCAGGAACATCCAGCATAGATATAGCATAAATCAAGAAATCATGAACACATAAACGACTAACCAAAAGGATTAAGGAAGCAACTAAGTCTCGGTTCTAGGCTTCTGGTATGCAAGATCGCCGTCACAGAGAAAGGGAGTTCTTAGGGTTTTGGTAGTTTTGATAAAAGTGAGAAACAGAAAGTCGTTTCACATTTTACACACATACAGGCGGTTTGGGCCCGTAATGGGCTTGGCGAATCTGGGCTCGGCGAGACATTCTGTTTCGTCGGGGCTGAAGTTGGCGAAACATGCATTTGTCTCGTCGGGTTGCTATTGGCGAAACACAGCTTGTGTTTCGTCGAGCCTGGTCATGCTTATACTACTAAGTCTCATATTATATTACAATCACACACACATGCAATAATCCCAACGCATTTATTATAACACAACATATACAGCTGTACGTTAAACAAGTAAACAACCAAATAGTCAAAGTCAATGGTCAAAGTCAACGTGCATTTAAAGTCGAAAGGTCGAGTTGTCACACTTTCGAACCCGACCCATTTGGTCGATCATTAGAATCCGACCAAACACATTAGGTGACCATAGCTATAACCTTCCGAGGTTATACCTTATGGTCACGATGTTAGGCGTTCCAAACGCGTTTTACGCAAACGACGCGTTAAGATAGCATAAGCTACCTAAACGGGTCGTAATGGGTCGTAAGCACTTAGGTTAGGTTTCATTTTAGTATAAAGGATTTGTTAAACCATATTACATGAGTCTTCATACTCGTTTGGTTTACGAACCCGCATACTATCCGATCCTCCGATTTAGGTCCGGTGTATTAACATAGTTACCTATATTAGGTGACGTTTGATATCCGTGATCTCTAGCAGTATTTGGTTGTTATACAAGAACTTCAAAGCAATCTTAGGTGAGTACATAGAACCCCATCCTTCAAATGCTTTCAAGGTGTCTATGTGAGTACATAGACCCCTCTTTTACTGTTTTCCAAACATTTTGGGATGAAACACATGTGCCTACTTGTTAATTTCATGCTTTCCATGTTTTCACATCATATACCTGCTATGTTCGTTAGTACATTATAGTACATGATTTCATTACATTTCATGCTATGTATGTCCATTGTGTGCGTACTTAGTACATTGTTTTACATTACATTTCATGCTATGTATTTCCATTGTGTGCGTACTTAGTACATTGTTTCACATTACATA
Organism: Helianthus annuus; assembly: GCF_002127325.2. Lineage (NCBI taxonomy): Eukaryota > Viridiplantae > Streptophyta > Magnoliopsida > Asterales > Asteraceae > Helianthus > Helianthus annuus. The sequence goes on from NC_035439.2 coordinate 53,350,965, forward strand.
TCATGCTATTTATGCCCATTCTGTGCATACTTAGTACAATTGTTTACATCACATGCTTTCATTTTGATATGACATTTGGTTTGTTTAACATGGAACAATACATTCATTAACATTAGCTACGCCGTTCGTTAGTTGGTAGTGGTACCATAGGAATTGCCAACTCCCGTTCCGGACATCCTAGGTTGGTTTGGATGAAAGGAATGACCGAATTCGATACACATAACTTAGATAAACCTTTATTTGTTTAAGGGTTTATCGCCACGGTCTCAAGGCTTGGATGTATGCATTTTCACAATACCGCATGAATGTTTGTATCAGTATAGCATGCATTTGTTCCACAAAACATAACTTTGATTTAAACCATGTTTTACTTCAATACCTTGTTTTTGTGCAATTTACATATGGTTTAGTTGATATATTTCACTTACCATACGTGATATATGTGACAACTCGAAATTTAGAACCTTTCTTGTGCCTCGATGTAGCATACTTGTACGTTATGTGACTAGTTAACTGATTAAACTTAATGATAAACGTGAACCTTTTATGTGATATGCACTTTGTTACGTGTGCACTTGTATGTATATATGTACGTGTTATATGTGAGCCGAGAACCCGACCGAGAACAAAGGACCCGACTCGAGACCATGAGGTCTCGAGTGAATAGTGACCGATTTGGGCCTTTGGGCCGTGACCCCCTCTAACCGGCTAGTAAGCCCTTTAGGGTGTATGTGTGAAACAAGTATATATATTATACTTGTAACCATCTTTGCCATTTTCTTGGACAACCAACACACACACATACTCTCCTATCTTCTCTCCTACAAAACCCTAAGCAACATAAACACACTTCTAGTAACCGGCTCACACTTGACCTTTGGATTCAAGATTGGAAATCAACATTTAGAGTTCACCTTTCCTACCTCTTAACCGGTTAGTGACTCATATTGTATTTCGGTTTGTTATTGATGTGTAATGAAGTTGAATGATAATATGTGTTGGCTTGATGATTGTCTATCTATGATAAAGATGTTTGCTAGATAGAAAATAGTTGTTTGTTGTCAAATAATGATATTGTGAGATGATGAAATGTTATAATCGGCTTTGTATGGGTCTAAATCCGAATGACTTGTTTATGCTAGAAGGATGTGTTCATGATAGTGTTTGAATAAGGGAATTTCTGAAATCGGTTTGCATGTGTGAGGATTGAAACCACTAAATGAATATGTTTGTTATCATAGGATGCACATTAGTGAGTTATAGTTCATAATTTTGCTTGAACAAGGGTTGAATATGTTATGAATATGTTTTAAATGTTTGAAGAACATGAAGAACTACTTGAATATGCTTTGAATGTGTGTTGAATATTTGAATTCTGCTTTGTTTGATCTATTTCGGTTAATGTTTAGACAAGAAAACATGTTTAAGTGGATAGTACACAAATAGGGTGCATGCAATTGGAATTCTATTGGATAGTATAACTGTGCAGAATCAGCAACTGTTGGGGAGTCGAAACCCCTCTCGCAACCACAACATTACAAGTCGAGACCGCCAGTTGCGACAGAGGTTACGAGTCCTGTTGCGACTCGCAACCACAGCATGATGAATCGAGACCATAGTTACGACACAGGTTGCGACTCGAAACCTTAGCATGATCAGCCGAGACCATGGTTGCGACTCGCAACCACCCATGACCAACATAATAGCACAACTCGAAACCACGTTTGCGAGTCCGGTTGCGACTCGAGACCCCTTAGTGGGCTTGCTTAGTTATGGGCCTAAGTTAGTGGTGACGTGTTGTTTGGGCCTGTTATCATGAGCCCAACTGTTAGGGCTTCAGACTTAGACTTTGGGTCATGTTTGACTGTTAACTGCGAACTGTTAATGTTAAACGTGTTGCCATGATTATTACCTGTGTACAATACGTGTTGAACATACGTGCACTGCTTGGCTTGAATCTGATACGAATAATATCTGTGATAGGACCTAATTGATTACCTGCAATTTGATTGACCTTTCTGTGATTTAACTGCCGAGCAAACCAAGGTGAGTTCACACCCTCTACAAAGCATGGGGTTCCCTGGGTTGGGAACGGGGTTAAGGAACGTGGGTTCCTCGTCCTCCTTGGGTAGGACGGCTATGATTCAGGAATGTGATTCCTCGTCCGGATGGACGGATAACTCGTACTAGACTAAAACTCTATCACGAAGTCCCTCCTTTTTGTATCGACTTAATCGCCGGGCCAATGGCGAGCGGGTCATTAGTTAGATAGCGCTATTTAGGTCTGACAAACCTCACACCGTGCCGCAGAGGACGGGCGTGAACTAATTGATCTGGGGCACGTCAATGATGATAAACATTGATGTTTTCAGGGCACATAAACATGACTACAGTCAGCAGTCGATATGGTAACGAGTCTAGTGGACGCATGGGGTAGCCCCCACGGCCGAAATGCCTGATAACTAACATGGGGTAGCCCCCACGGCTGGAATGCCGGAGTAACTGGGAATGAACAAATCACGTTTTCAAACTATGGGGTAACCCCCACGGCAGGATGCCAGATAAAGGAAACTGTTTTCGAAACAACTAAAACGAACACCCAACTGTGAACTCACTCAACTAGTTGTTGACTCGTTAGTAAATGCTTTGCAGGACCATAGGTACTCAGCTGGAGCTTGCATGGAGGAGAGTCGTTGTGGGACACGGATTGTTGCGTGCCTTGTTCTATTTGAAAACATTTGAACTTATGTTATAACTTTAAACTTATGCTTCCGCTTACAACTTAAACTTGGTTTTGTTGGAACACCAATTGTCACACCCCCAAATTACCACCTAGGGTATGTCCCTATTGGAGGTGCAACGATCCAACAAAGAGCCACCAATCATATCAAACACGAGTTATAATGTATTGAGATACCCAATTGAAATAAATGTATCGTTTGAAAAGTTAAACCAAAACCAAAGTACTGAGCGGAAGCATAAATGTATGTACGTATAAATGTATCAAAACCAAATCAATGTAATTGCTTATCATGACCACAACCACTCCAGCAGCATCAGACGGCAAGCTCCCAAGTTCCTTCAATAAGTACCTACAAGCATGTAAACAAGTGTGTCAGACTACGCTGGTGAGTTCAAGGTTTTGTTAACAGGTTATGTTACCATATGTATGTTAATGCGATTTAATGTTGCGTTACGATGTTGCTCATGTTAGATACCCTAGGGAATGTGCCCATGTGTATCCGGGGAGTGGGTACCCCTTAACGACCGATTGCTATGTTGCCTTCGTTAGATACCCTAGGGAGAGTGCCCATATGTATCCGAGGAGTGTGCCTCTAACAACCATAGCCATACCCAGATAATTAGTTCACGCCCGTCTTTACGGCCCGGTGTGAGGTTTCCCACCTAATAGCGCTATCAACTAAATACCTCCATTGCCCTCCAGGCAATAACCAAAACCGATTAAGTTGTTTACCCAATGTTTCCCTTCCAAATGTTTACCAGTTGTCCCAAACCACCGGGACGCATGCTTGAGAAAATGCAATGAACTCACCTTTGGTTGCTCGGTTGAACTCTTAAAATAGCTAACGGTCAGGGTTGGTCAATCACGTCCTAACATGGTTACCGACAACAATCAGTTTCATGTGCACATAACCCACGTATTTCACGTACAATTAATTCATGTATTCCTTAATCACATACCACACAATTTTTGCACAGGTACACACACATATAGTTCAAATCATAATCGGTTAACACATCGGCCTAATATCATCAAGTAGTCACTTAGCATGCATTTGGTTCCAAAAGCAGACTTACTCCAATATTTCATTTGATCCTTAAGAAACATCATGTAACGTTTATTTAGGCTAACATAATTCAGGTTCATCTTTATCAATATACCACCTCACTAACTATGTTGGATCTTATGAACAGTCATCGATTATTCATCATTAACGTATTCCAACCATTTGTTTATAAGCGTATGCAAGGTTCCTTATAATATGTCCACTTTCATTACATTAATCTAATTATTTAACCAAGCACATAATTCAACTAAACCAATCATCATAGTTATCAATTCACGGAATCACATAACAATAGCACACATTGTCACAAGTAATTATCATTATCAACACAAACAATGGCTGACAACTTGATAAAGCATTCATAGGATTATTATGATTGGACCGATTTACATATAGTGGGCTGACAAATCTATCCATTATTATGTATGTTTTATTCACTAATGTGACCCAGTTAGCGTGCGTGGCCCAATTTATCCATGCAATGAATCCGAATGAGAATGACCCATTAATTACTTCTATCATTACCACCATTATCTGAGAACTATTAATTACTATGACATATGAGCACAGATTCCAACTTCAACAAGCAAAGCACCATCTCCTTAATTAATTCATATAATATCCTTACCTATTACTGACACATTATTAGGATGTCCACTTTGTTGATTAAATCAAGACTTCAACACAGCACATGGGCCGCCACATTTAATCAAGGTTATCAAACTTGTCAAATCATAACAGCACAAGTTTCGATTCGTGCCAAATCATGTTATACATTAATTCAAGTTCTTAGATCATAGACACCCTACCCACTAAGTATTTAAAAGATCACATTAACTAACACAACATAACCCATTCCTTGTTTCGAAATAATCAGCCAAACATCATTGACAGTAACTATTAGCTTGATCAAACAACAATTATTTAACATGCCACTATTGTTATTATCACTAATGAAACAGTAGCAACCATTACCCGAATAAGGATTATTACATCATATAACATCTTCAGTTGCATGCTTATATGCATATCAAGAACATGTGATTATCAAGTTTTAACATCATTAACCTATATCAAAACTTAGCACAACACAAGTATGGGTTTACTAACCAATATCAAGATCGAACAAGATGATGTCTCAAGAGGGGGGGGGGAACCTCCTGTTGCCGTGTGCCGTGCGTACTCTTGATTGAGTTAGGGTTTGTTTTTTTTGGATTTTGAGTTTAACAACTATTACGTATACATATAATGGGGAAGTTTGGGGCGGTTCATGCAAACAGCCGAGATGGGCTCAAGCCCATCCCTTTTGAGATGTCGCACAACAGGAATAGGATAAGGCATAAATCATGACAAACTAGGTGGGCTTATATTCAGTTGGGCCGAAATCAATATTTACCATGCACAGTGTATTGGGCCGAGATCAAGTTAAAATAGATGATGTATTGGGCTCGGGTGTGAAGGTGCGGCCCAAACGTCAAAACATAAGTTATTGTACCAAATCAATTTTTAACAAGGTTACACGAATAGAACACTTTAACATATTAGGGAAAGATAACGAGAAGTAAAGATCAAAAGATGCAACATTACCGACTTTGAAAGTTCGGGTTGTCACATCATCCCCAACTTGAAAGAAATTTCGTCCCGAAATTTAGCATGCGGTTACTGAGGAAGTTAGCTAAGTTGCGTGGTTTCCGGGTTTTTCTTGGGGTGTCACATCATTCCCCCGTTGGTTTGGAATTTCGTCCCGAAATTCCGTAGAACGATAGGAATGAGGTTGATAGAAAAGGTCCGATCTGTAAGAACATGATTGCAACCCTGAACTATGTGTGTGGCTTCTAGACTTTTACCGTTTGCTAGTTCTACTATGTGCTTGGTGTTCAAAAGTGTTGGGGTACGATTAAGAATTTGACTAACTTTTAAAGACACGAAACTAGTATCGGCACCCGAATGAAATAAAACAGTAACACAAAAGTCGTCAAGTAGAAACTCACCCTGACCGATCACGAAGACACGTCCCCTAGCACCATTGTCGTCGTTGTTACCCCCATTGTTGTTCCCATTTCCTTGGTTGTTGTTGTTCTGATTCTGATTCAGCTGGGGGCAGTCTCTTTTGAAATGGTCTTCCGCACCACACTGAAAGCATCCCCTGTTGCCTCGCTCTTGCTGCTGCTGGTTCTGTTGTTGCTGATGTCTGGGCTGTGGGGCTCTACAATCTTTGGCTTCGTGGCCTGCTTTACCACACCTGTTACATGTTCGTCCACACTGCCCGAAGTGATGATAGCCGCACTTGTTACATCGCGGCTTCTTCCCTGCATACGAACCCTGACTTTGGCTACTTCCCTGGCCTTGATTGGCAGAAAACGTCTGGCTGATACTGCGGTTGCTACTGTTGTCTGGCCTTTTCTGAGTCTGACCCGCGCTAGATGCTTTGTCATAGTCATTCCACTTCCGCTTGTTATCATTAGCGGACGCAGTGGCAGTGGGTGCAGTAGTAGTGGCTGAAACACGCGGTGGTAACGAGTTACTCTCCACCTCTTGATCCACAATCTTGTGGGTCAAACGAACAATTTGTGTCAAGTCATTGAGATGGGCTGCGGTGACCAAACTCTTTACACGCGAAGGCAGCCCCTTGACGAATAGCTCAATCCTCCGAGACATAGGCCGGGACAAGTTCGGGCACATGTCGGCCAATTCATACGATCGCTTCACATACGCTTCGATTTCAGATCCAACCATCTTCAAGTCGTAGTACTCGTTTTCCAACTTCTGGATCTCATCCCGAGGACAATACTCTTCCCTGATCAGCTCTTTAAAATCATCCCAAGTTGTGGCATTTGCTGCCTCAATGCCCAGCAACTGCACTTGGGCATTCCACCACGTTAGGGCACCATCCGCCAAGGTACCCGCAGCATATTTCACCCTGTCCCCAGCGGGGCAGTTACAGATAGCAAACACGGACTCTACTTTCTCGAACCATCTCAGAAGTCCCACAGCCCCTTCGGTCCCGGTGAAGGTCTGTGGCTTACAGTCCATAAACATTTTGAATGTACACGCAGGCTGGTTGGGTTGAGGTTGCACTTGCTGACCAGCTTGATAGGCTGCTAAAGCCTCAGCCACACGGGTGTTGATTAAGTCTGTCAACTCAGCCTGAGTCATGTTGATGTTGCCACGTCCGTTTCCTCGTCCACTCATGGTTCTATAATAGGGGAAGGGAACAAATTTAGGAGTCGAGAACGAGAAAAGTGTTCAGGTTTATCACGTTAGGGACGATTAACTACCATGTTCCTACACAAACAGGGAAGAACCCCTCTTACACTCGTTAAGCCTCATTGGGATTTGCATGCACCACGCGTTATTATTATGTGTGCACCCATGATAATAAGGCGGTTTGCATGCTCCTCTCGATGCTTCTTAACTTATGTTTGAAGTTTCTCCCACCCCAATCAACACAAAATATGCACTACCAACAAGATTAGGATTTACTAGATGCAAGCGTTATGTTACACTATCAATGTGTCATGATGTCTACCATGTCGTATCGTGCATGCTGTAAATATAGTTACGTTTACTAGGCATATAAAGCATAAGCTAACGAGGAACGAACCTTGCAGTCTGAAGCTGAGTGTCATGGTCATCATTTGGATCGATTCGGTTATAGTCTGGTTTTATGAAAACATTTTTAAAACCGAGTTCTCTATAACCAGTGGCTCTGATACCAAACTGTCACACCCCCAAATTACCACCTAGGGTATGTCCCTATTGGAGGTGCAACGATCCAACAAAGAGCCACCAATCATATCAAACACGAGTTATAATGTATTGAGATACCCAATTGAAATAAATGTATCGTTTGAAAAGTTAAACCAAAACCAAAGTACTGAGCGGAAGCATAAATGTATGTACGTATAAATGTATCAAAACCAAATCAATGTAATTGCTTATCATGACCACAACCACTCCAGCAGCATCAGACGACAAGCTCCCAAGTTCCTTCAATAAGTACCTACAAGCATGTAAACAAGTGTGTCAGACTACGCTGGTGAGTTCAAGGTTTTGTTAACAGGTTATGTTACCATATGTATGTTAATGCGATTTAATGTTGCGTTACGATGTTGCTCGTGTTAGATACCCTAGGGAATGTGCCCATGTGTATCCGGGGAGTGGGTACCCCTTAACGACCGATTGCTATGTTGCCTTCGTTAGATACCCTAGGGAGAGTGCCCATATGTATCCGAGGAGTGTGCCTCTAACAACCATAGCCATACCCAGATAATTAGTTCACGCCCGTCTTTACGGCCCGGTGTGAGGTTTCCCACCTAATAGCGCTATCAACTAAATACCTCCATTGCCCTCCAGGCAATAACCAAAACCGATTAAGTTGTTTACCCAATGTTTCCCTTCCAAATGTTTACCAGTTGTCCCAAACCACCGGGACGCATGCTTGAGAAAATGCAATGAACTCACCTTTGGTTGCTCGGTTGAACTCTTAAAATAGCTAACGGTCAGGGTTGGTCAATCACGTCCTAACATGGTTACCGACAACAATCAGTTTCATGTGCACATAACCCACGTATTTCACGTACAATTAATTCATGTATTCCTTAATCACATACCACACAATTTTTGCACAGGTACACACACATATAGTTCAAATCATAATCGGTTAACACATCGGCCTAATATCATCAAGTAGTCACTTAGCATGCATTTGGTTCCAAAAGCAGACTTACTCCAATACTTCATTTGATCCTTAAGAAACATCATGTAACGTTTATTTAGGCTAACATAATTCAGGTTCATCTTTATCAATATACCACCTCACTAACTATGTTGGATCTTATGAACAGTCATCGATTATTCATCATTAACGTATTCCAACCATTTGTTTATAAGCGTATGCAAGGTTCCTTATAATATGTCCACTTTCATTACATTAATCTAATTATTTAACCAAGCACATAATTCAACTAAACCAATCATCATAGTTATCAATTCACGGAATCACATAACAATAGCACACATTGTCACAAGTAATTATCATTATCAACACAAACAATGGCTGACAACTTGATAAAGCATTCATAGGATTATTATGATTGGACCGATTTACATATAGTGGGCTGACAAATCTATCCATTATTATGTATGTTTTATTCACTAATGTGACCCAGTTAGCGTGCGTGGCCCAATTTATCCCCTGCAATGAATCCGAATGAGAATGACCCATTAATTACTTCTATCATTACCACCATTATCTGAGAACTATTAATTACTATGACATATGAGCACAGATTCCAACTTCAACAAGCAAAGCACCATCTCCTTAATTAATTCATATAATATCCTTACCTATTAGTGACACATTATTAGGATGTCCATTTTGTTGATTAAATCAAGACTTCAACACAACACATGGGCCGCCACATTTAATCAAGGTTATCAAACTTGTCAAATCATAACAGCACAAGTTTCGATTCGTGCCAAATCATGTTATACATTAATTCAAGTTCTTAGATCATAGACACCCTACCCACTAAGTATTTAAAAGATCACATTAACTAACACAACATAACCCATTCCTTGTTTCGAAATAATCAGCCAAACATCATTGACAGTAACTATTAGCTTGATCAAACAACAATTATTTAACATGCCACTATTGTTATTATCACTAATGAATCAGTAGCAACCAGTACCCGAATAAGGATTATTACATCATGTAACATCTTTAGTTGCATGCTTATATGCATATCAAGAACATGTGATTATCAAGTTTTAACATCATTAACCTATATCAAAACTTAGCACAACACAAGTATGGGTTTACTAACCAATATCAAGATCGAACAAGATGATGTCTCAAGAGGGGGGGGAACCTCCTGTTTCCGTGTGCCGTGCGTACTCTTGATTGAGTTAGGGTTTGTTTTTTTTGGATTTTGAGTTTAACAACTATTATGTATACATATAATGGGGAAGTTTGGGGCGGTTCATGCAAACAGCCGAGATGGGCTCAAGCCCATCCCTTTTGAGATGTCGCACAACAGGAATAGGATAAGGCATAAATCATGACTAACTAGGTGGGCTTATATTCAGTTGGGCCGAAATCAATATTTACCATGCACAGTGTATTGGGCCGAGATCAAGTTAAAATAGACGATGTATTGGGCTCGGGTGTGAAGGTGCGGCCCAAACGTCAAAACATAAGTTATTGTACCAAATCAATTTTTAACAAGGTTACACGAATAGAACACTTTAACATATTAGGGAAAGATAACGAGAAGTAAAGATCAAAAGATGCAACATTATCGACTTTGAAAGTTCGGGTTGTCACACCAATCGTATTGGTTAAACTTTTATGATTACTTATATGCTTGTTCAGTATGATTGGTGGCTGGATCCTGGTCAGTCACGCCTCCAAGCGGTGGTACTCCGCAGGTGGGATTTTGGGGGTGTGACAGATTGGTATCAGAGCCATTGGTTATAGTGAACTAGGTTTTAATAAAGGAGAAACGTTTTTGTTAAAACCAGACTATAACCGGTATAGTGCTCAACGGTCCACAGCGACGCTCCACCCCACATGCAAAGCTCGACATTCTAGGTGATATGATATGTGTATATTGCCTACTTGATAGTTACGTAGTACATTGCTCATGGTATGCTTGATTAGTATAACTACTGTTGTTTGAACACGTGCGTGCTTACTCTGTCCTACTATCGTACTTTCGCGAACCTCTCTCACACGTATTACTCTTGTTATGAAGAATCATGTCTGGACGCGTTAACATGACACAAGCCCAGTTGACGGCTTTGATCAACGAACGAGTTGCCGCAGCGCTTGCAGCTGTAAACGCAGGAGGTATATCCTGCAGTCCGAATTTGTTCTAGGATCATTTGGATCCTACTCTCGTGAACCACCCTTTGTGTTAAACTCTGTCTTTCTTTCACCTACCCTAGGTCAATATGCTCAGGCACCGGTGTGCACTTTTAAGACCTTTATGGACTGCCGACCCACTACATTTAGCGGAACTGAAGGAGCAGTAGGTCTCCTACACTGGTTTGAGAAACTAGAATCTGTGTTCGAAATGTGTGAATGCCCCGAAGCGCGCAGGGTGAAGTATGCTACTGGTACTCTCGAGGGTTTGGCCCTCACATGGTGGAATGCTCAGGTGCAAATGCTGGGGTTGGTTGCTGCCAACGCCACCCCATGGGAAACTTTCAAGGAGATGGTCAAGGAGGAATACTGCAGTCGCGATGACATCCATAAGCAGGAAGATGAGTTCTACAATCTCAAGATGACGGGGTCAGAGATTGAGGCGTATACTAAGAGATCGCATGAGCTTGCCTTGTTGTGTCCTACTATGGTGGACCCTCCGTATAAGCGAATTGAACTTTATCTTAAGGGCTTGGTGCCAGAGATCCAAAGCCATGTGACTTCAGCAAACTTGACCACTATCCAGCAGGTTGTTCAGTTGGCTCACCGTCTCACTGATCAGGCGGTGGAGCAGAACAAGTTACCCAAGCGCATAGGTGCTGCAACTACTTCTGGTACCTCTAGTGGGGACAAACGGAAATGGGATGGAACTTCAAGCAAGGGTTCAACTTCTGTGCAATCTCAGTCTCAGCAGAGAAAGACTGACGACCACAAGAGCCCCAGTCAGCAGTCGTCTGGTGGTCAAAGTCATGGTGGGTACAAGGAGAATCACCCCAAATGCAATCGTTGCAACCTACACCACAGTGGGCCATGCACCAGGGGCAACTGTCATCAGTGCAACAAGCCTGGTCATGTTGCAAAGGATTGCAGGAGCGCATATCCCGCCAATCAGAATCGTCAGCAACCTCAGCAGAACCAGCGACAGCAGCAGGGTAACAACAAAGGATGCTTTCAGTGTGGAGCTGAAGGTCACTTCAAGAAAGATTGTCCCCAACTGAACCAGAACAACAACAACAACAATCAGGGGAATGGTAACAATGGGAACCACAACAACAACAATGGTGCTAGGGGACGAGTGTTCGTGATTGGTCAAGGTGAAGCAAGGAATGATCCCAACGTGGTGACGGGTAAGTTCCTTCTCGACGACTTTTATATTACAGTCTTATTTAATTCGGGTGCCGATACAAGCTATGTGTCACTAGAAGTTAGTAAAATGCTTAAGCGTATTCCAACACCCCTGAGCGACAAGCACACTGTAGAGCTAGCTAATGGTAAGAGTTTGGAGGCCTCGCACGTAGTCAAAGGTTGCCAACTTATTCTCGCTAACCAGACCTTCTCTATTGACCTTATTCCTATCGTTTTGGGTAGTTTCGACGTTGTCATTGGGATGGATTGGTTATCCCAACACCGAGCAGAGATTCTTTGCAACGAGAAGATCGTTCGTATTCCTGGTTTAGGTAGTGAACCTCTCATGATTCGTGGCGACAAGAGAAGTGCTGTTGAGAACATCATCTCTCTCCTTAAGGCCCAGAAATGCTTACGAAAGGGCCACACTGCGATTTTGGCTCTAGTTACAGATACCACAGAGAAAGAGAAGAGGCTAGAAGATTTTCCAGTTGTACGAGACTATCCTGAGGTATTCCCTGAGGAATTACCTGGTCTTCCGCCCCATCGCCAAGTCGAGTTTCAGATTGAACTAGCTCCTGGAGCTGCGCCTGTAGCGCGTGCACCTTATCGTTTGGCTCCATCAGAGTTGGAAGAACTCTCCACGCAACTACAAGAACTCTTGGATAAGGGTTTCATTCGTCCTAGCTCATCGCCCTGGGGAGCTCCAGTACTTTTTGTGAAGAAGAAGGACGGTACCTTCAGAATGTGTATCGACTATCGTGAACTCAACAAGGTGACTGTGAAGAACCGTTATCCTCTACCGCGCATTGACGACTTGTTCGACCAGTTGCAGGGGTCGAGCTACTATTCAAAGATCGATCTGAGATCGGGATATCACCAGCTGAGAGTTCGAGAAGAAGATGTCTCTAAGACAGCCTTTAGAACCCGTTATGGGCACTATGAGTTTTTGGTCATGCCGTTTGGGCTGACCAACGCACCCGCAGTTTTCATGGATTTGATGAATCGAGTGTGCAAGCCTTACCTAGACAAGTTTGTTATAGTCTTCATCGACGACATCCTGATCTATTCTAAGAGTCAGGAGGAGCACGAACAGCATCTACGACTTATTCTGGAACTCCTTCGGAAGGAACAGCTTTACGCAAAGTTCTCGAAATGCGACTTGTGGCTTCGTGAAGTCCATTTCCTAGGACATGTGGTAAACCAGGATGGGATTCACGTTGATCCATCCAAAGTGGACTCTATTAAGAACTGGCCAGCGCCTCGCACACCAAAGGAAATTCGCCAATTCTTGGGATTGGCAGGTTACTACAGGAGATTCATTAAGGATTTTTCTAAGATCGCGCAGCCTCTCACCCTACTAACGCAGAAAGGCGTTGTCTATCATTGGGGAAATGCACAAGAGTTAGCTTTTCAGCATCTAAAGGATAGACTTTGTAGTGCACCTATCCTTTCACTGCCAGAGGGCACAGACGATTTCGTGGTTTATTGTGATGCATCAATTCAGGGTCTTGGTTGTGTATTGATGCAACGAGATAAGGTCATAGCTTACGCCTCACGACAACTCAAAGTTCACGAGAAGAACTACACTACACATGATCTAGAGCTGGGAGCTGTTGTTTTCGCACTTAAGTTATGGCGGCATTACCTGTACGGAACCAAGTGCGCCATCTACACCGACCACAGGAGCCTAGAGCACGTATTCAAGCAGAAGGAACTGAATATGCGGCAACGACGATGGGTCGAGCTGTTGAATGACTATGAGTACTCCATCAGGTATCACCCGGGCAAGGCCAATGTTGTGGCTGACGCCCTCAGTCGAAAGGACACTGCACCTAAGCGCGTAAGAGCTCTACAACTCACGATCCATTCTAGTCTACCTTCGCAAATACGAGCTGCTCAGATAGAAGCACTGAAACCAGAAAACGTTAGAGCTGAAGCCCTACGCGGGTCAAGGCAACGCCTAGAACAGAAGGAAGACGGTGCTTACTACGTAACAGGACGCATTTGGGTCCCACTCTATGGCGACTTACGAGAACTTGTGATGGATGAAGCACACAAATCCCGCTACTCGGTACACCCTGGTTCGGACAAGATGTACCACGATATTAAAACTACGTATTGGTGGCCTAGCATGAAGGCCCACATAGCAACTTACGTCAGCAAGTGTTTGACTTGTGCGCGAGTCAAGACGGAATATCAGAAACCCTCAGGCCTACTCCAACAACCAGAGATACCACAATGGAAGTGGGAGCAAATTTCCATGGACTTCGTTACTGGCCTACCTAGATCCCAGCGTGGAAACGATACTATTTGGGTGATCGTGGATCGACTCACAAAATCCGCACACTTTTTGGCAATTAAGGAGACAGATAAATTCTCCACTTTAGCGGAAATATACCTCAAGGAGGTTGTTTCGAGGCACGGGGTGCCCACCTCTATCATCTCTGATCGAGATGCACGTTTTACTTCAGAGCTGTGGCAAGCAATGCACAAGTCTTTTGGCTCACGTCTAGATATGAGCACAGCGTATCACCCACAGACGGACGGGCAGTCCGAGCGCACTATCCAGACATTAGAGGACATGCTTCGTGCTTGTGTAATCGACTTTGGCAACAGCTGGGAAAGGCATCTGCCACTTGTGGAATTCTCGTATAATAACAGCTACCACACCAGCATTAAAGCTGCTCCGTTCGAGGCATTGTACGGACGTAAATGCCGGTCACCTCTCTGTTGGGCAGAGGTGGGGGATAGTCAAATCACTGGTCCAGAACATGTGGTAGACACTACTGAGCGGATTGCTCAAATACGACAACGCATGGCGGCCGCTCGTGACCGTCAGAAGGCCTACGCCGATAAGGGCAGGAAACCACTTGAGCTCCAGGTTGGGGAGCGGGTATTACTCAAAGTTTCACCCTGGAAGGGTGTGGTTCGTTTTGGTAAACGAGGCAAACTCGACCCACGATACGTCGGACCTTTCGAAATCATAGAGAAAATAGGCAAGGTGGCCTACAGACTGAACTTACCAGCGGAACTCGGTGCAGTTCACAACGTTTTCCATGTGTCGAAGAATCTGAAGAAGTGTCTGTCAGATGAGACCCACGTAGTTCCTCTGAAGGAACTCACGATCGACGAACAGTTGAAGTTCGTCGAGGAACCAGTCGAAATCACGGACCGGGATGTTAAGGTCCTCAAGAACACTAGGATACCTCTCGTTCGAGTTCGTTGGAACTCACGTCGCGGCCCAGAGTTTACCTGGGAGCGCGAAGATCGGATGAAACAAAAGTATCCCCAACTGTTTGAGAACAGTACAACCGCTACTGAGGCTGAAGCTACGGAATTTCGGGACGAAATTCCAGATCAACGGGGGGTGGATGTGACACCCCAGGATAACCGGGAAAACCTTACAACTTGACTAGCTTCCTCAGTGAGTGCCATCAAATTTCCGGACGAAATTTCTTTCAACTTGGGGATGATGTGACAACTCGAAATTTAGAACCTTTCTTGTGCCTCGATGTAGCATACTTGTACGTTATGTGACTAGTTAACTGATTAAACTTAATGATAAACGTGAACCTTTTATGTGATATGCACTTTGTTACGTGTGCACTTGTATGTATATATGTACGTGTTATATGTGAGCCGAGAACCCGACCGAGAACAAAGGACCCGACTCGAGACCATGAGGTCTCGAGTGAATAGTGACCGATTTGGGCCTTTGGGTCGTGACCCCCTCTAACCGGCTAGTAAGCCCTTTAGGGTGTATGTGTGAAACAAGTATATATATTATACTTGTAACCATCTTTGCCATTTTCTTGGACAACCAACACACACACATACTCTCCTATCTTCTCTCCTACAAAACCCTAAGCAACATAAACACACTTCTAGTAACCGGCTCACACTTGACCTTTGGATTCAAGATTGGAAATCAACATTTAGAGTTCACCTTTCTTACCTCTTAACCGGTTAGTGACTCATATTGTATTTCGGTTTGTTATTGATGTGTAATGAAGTTGAATGATAATATGTGTTGGCTTGATGATTGTCTATCTATGATAAAGATGTTTGCTAGATAGAAAATAGTTGTTTGTTGTCAAATAATGATATTGTGAGATGATGAAATGTTATAATCGGCTTTGTATGGGTCTAAATCCGAATGACTTGTTTATGCTAGAAGGATGTGTTCATGATAGTGTTTGAATAAGGGAATTTCTGAAATCGGTTTGCATGTGTGAGGATTGAAACCACTAAATGAATATGTTTGTTATCATAGGATGCACATTAGTGAGTTATAGTTCATAATTTTGCTTGAACAAGGGTTGAATATGTTATGAATATGTTTTAAATGTTTGAAGAACATGAAGAACTACTTGAATATGCTTTGAATGTGTGTTGAATATTTGAATTCTGCTTTGTTTGATCTATTTCGGTTAATGTTTAGACAAGAAAACATGTTTAAGTGGATAGTACACAAATAGGGTGCATGCAATTGGAATTCTATTGGATAGTACAACTGTGCAGAATCAGCAACTGTTGGGGAGTCGAAACCCCTGGTTGCGACTCGCAACCACAACATTACAAGTCGAGACCGCCAGTTGCGACAGAGGTTACGAGTCCTGTTGCGACTCGCAACCACAGCATGATGAACCGAGACCATAGTTACGACACAGGTTGCGACTCGAAACCTTAGCATGATCAGCCGAGACCACGGTTGCGACTCGCAACCACCCATGACCAACATAACAGCACAACTCGAAACCACGTTTGCGAGTCCGGTTGCGACTCGAGACCCCTTAGTGGGCTTGCTTAGTTATGGGCCTAAGTTAGTGGTGACGTGTTGTTTGGGCCTGTTATCATGAGCCCAACTGTTAGGGCTTCACACTTAGACTTTGGGTCATGTTTGACTGTTAACTGCGAACTGTTAATGTTAAACGTGTTGCCATGATTATTACCTGTGTACAATACGTGTTGAACATACGTGCACTGCTTGGCTTGAATCTGATACGAATAATATCTGTGATAGGACCTAATTGATTACCTGCAATTTGATTGACCTTTCTGTGATTTAACTGCCGAGCAAACCAAGGTGAGTTCACACCCTCTACAAAGCATGGGGTTCCCTGGGTTGGGAACGGGGTTAAGGAACGTGGGTTCCTCGTCCTCCTTGGGTAGGACGGCTATGATTCAGGAATGTGATTCCTCGTCCGGATGGACGGATAACTCGTACTAGACTAAAACTCTATCACGAAGTCCCTCCTTTTTGTATCGACTTAATCGCCGGGCCAATGGCGAGCGGGTCATTAGTTTGATAGCGCTATTTAGGTCTGACAGACCTCACACCGTGCCGCAGAGGACGGGCGTGAACTAATGGATCTGGGGCACGTCAATGATGATAGACATTGATGTTTTCAGGGCACATAAACATGACTACAGTCAGCAGTCGATATGGTAACGAGTCTAGTGGACGCATGGGGTAGCCCCCACGGCCGAAATGCCTGATAACTAACATGGGGTAGCCCCCACGGCTGGAATGCCGGAGTAACTGGGAATGAACAAATCACGTTTTCAAACTATGGGGTAACCCCCACGGCAGGATGCCAGATAAAGGAAACTGTTTTCGAAACAACTAAAACGAACACCCAACTGTGAACTCACTCAACTAGATGTTGACTCGTTACTACATGCTTTGTAGGACCATAGGTACTCAGCTGGAGCTTGCATGGAGGAGAGTCGTTGTGGGACACGGATTGTTGCGTGCCTTGTTCTATTTGAAAACATTTGAACTTATGTTATAACTTTAAACTTATGCTTCCGCTTACAACTTAAACTTGGTTTTGTTGGAACACCAATCGTATTGGTTAAACTTTTATGATTACTTATATGCTTGTTCAGTATGATTGGTGGCTGGATCCTGGTCAGTCACGCCTCCAAGCGGTGGTACTCCGCAGGTGGGATTTTGGGGGTGTGACAATATATTTTGGGTACACATTACATGATCTACAGTAAACATAAACATTTTGACATTGATATACACATTTGGTGGTTTACATTGAACATAGACATTTCGATATGGTTTACTCAATAACACTTGACAATTGATTTGTACATGAACAATTTACATGGTGGTTGGTTTGGGTAAATGGTTTGAGTAACGTGGCGTATGTAATATGTTACAAACATGGTGGATACGCCGCCGGTACTTCCTATATATAAATGTTTGTATAATATTACCTATCGTAGCATTATTTAAATCATTTCAGTATAGACATGTTACCTTTTTCACAAATAACATATTCTTCACAAGACATTGTTTTACAAACAAACTTATCTTATACAAACTCATTTTTACTCTCATTTAACCTTACGTTTTACTTATACATATCATATGATCTTATCGTTTCTCATATGATTTACAAGACTAAACAATTTACAAGGTTCATGACTGACTGTTATTAAACGTTTTCTTTAAACTCAAGTCATGAATCCCTTTTTCACAAAACCTATGTATCTCACAGGCATTTTTATGCTGACGTACCTATTTTCACATGTGTTTTCAGGAGCTGTTGCTTAGGATGATGATTGTGATACTAGGGCGGACCTGTGCCTTAGAGACATAAAACGAAGATAGACTTAGTTTGAATATGTTCTGAACACTTTATTTCCTGTTTTGAAACAATGTAACACTCGTGTTTAATAAATAAAATATAACTTTGTATGCCATAGTTGTGAATCAATTAATTATGTCCCAACACTCCCCGACGTTTCCGCCGCGGTTGCATGTTATACGCGGTCGGGGTGTGACACATACATCTGTCGACTTCGTCTTGTATCGAGTCTTAGATTGCATTGTATAGATTAGGGCACGTTTTATGAGAAAATAGGAAGAGTATAGAGTTTAGTAGGCTGATTTCGCTCATAAGTGTCAGCTAGGTGATTTCGAGCGAAATCACTATGGCTGATTTCGCTCATGTGGTCAGATGGTCATCTGGAGCGAAATCTGGACACTATATATATGTGTTCCTGAGCGAAATCAGTAGAACAGTTGTACGATTTCCATACCGAGGTGCTGCCGGTGTGAAGACTGAGTGTAATTGAGCTTCTAATCAATACAATCAGTAGTTAAAGTGAAGAATCAGCTGTTTCTAGCTTTGTTTCTTGTTTTCCACACATGAAACAGAGTAAAACTCCTCTGAACGACTCATTCGGGTCAGATCACGATCCTACAGATGCCTTAAGTAGGAAGGAAAGGGTGAAGCCCATAAGAATCAATGCGAAGAGCATTGAATTAAGAAACAGTTTAAATGAAAGGTTGTTAGCCGCTCAGAAGGAAGCTGTGTTGGAAGCTAACTATCCAAATGAAAAACTAGGAGTCACTGCAGAACAGTTATCATGTGGCAAGGATGGAATCCTAAGATTGAATGGACGGATATGGGTTCCAATCTATGGAGGATCTAGGGAAGTGATTCTTCAGGAAGCCCATAGTTCCAAGTATTCTGTTCATCCTGGAAGTGACAAGATGTACCAGGATTTAAAGGCAAATTATTGGTGGATAGGCTTAAAGAAGTCTATAGCCACTTATGTGGCCAAATGTCTGACGTGTGCTCAAGTTAAGGCAGAACACCAGAAGCCGTCAGGTTTGCTACAACAGCCTGAACTTCCAACCTGGAAGTGGGAGATGGTGACTATGGATTTTATCACCAAATTACCAAAGACAAAGCGGGGAAATGATACTATTTGGGTGATAGTGGATAGACTGACTAAGTCAGCCCAATTCCTACCTATTAAGGAAACACATAGCTCAGATAAGTTAACTCAGTTGTACGTGGATGAGATTGTATCTCTCCACGGGGTGCTAGTGTCTATCATTTCTGATAGGGATACAAGGTATACATCGTACTTCTAGAAAAGTTTTCAGCAATCCCTAGGCACTCGATTGAACTTTAGCACAGCATATCATCCTCAGACGGATGGTCAAAGCGAGCGAACAATTCAAACGCTGGAAGATATGTTAAGGGCTTGTGTTATTGATCTAGGTGGAAGTTGGGATGATCATCTTCCACTGATCGAGTTTTCATACAATAATAGCTATCACTCTAGTATCCAAGCTGCACCATTTGAAGCTTTATATGGAAGAAAGTGCAGAACGCCCGTTTATTGGGCAGAAGTTGGAGATGTCCAACTAACAGGACCTGATATAGTCCTGGAGATGACAGACAAGATTGTGCAGATAAGAGATCGTCTTAAAGCTGCTAGAGATAGGCAGAAAAGCTACGCAGATGAAAGGCGTAAACTTCTAAAGTTTTAGGTTGGTGACAAAGTGTTACTGAAAAGTATCACCCTGGAAAGGGGTGAGGCATTTTGGCAAGAAAGGCAAGTTAAGCCCCAGATACATAGGACCATTCGAGATCATCGAATGCGTTGGAATAGTGGCTTACAAGTTAAATTTGCCTGAAGAGCTCAGTGGTATTCATAATGTATTCCACATTTGCAATCTGAAGAAATGTCTAGCTGATGAATCACTAATCATACCCACACAGATGTGCATATAGATGAGAGCCTGAAATTTGTTGAAAAACCTTTGTCGATCGAGGATCGACAGGTTAAGAAACTTCGAAAGAAGCATGTACCACTTGTCAAGGTTAAATGGGATGCCCGTAGAGGTCCCGAGTATACGTGGGAGGTAGAGTCCACAATGAAAGAGAAGTACCCTCATTTTTTCCAGTAAATCTCGAGGTCGAGATTTCTTTTAAGGGGGTGAGGATGTAACACCTCGTAAAAATCCCGTCCAATATTATAAAGACACGTGTCATGAAAAGTAAACGTGTTATAAACCCGGATCAAGTTGAAAGATGTATGGTAGGATTAAAAAGTGTCAACATGTTAATTAATACCTCTGAGTGACCTATTTATAAATCCCAAACCTTAATGTATTTTATAAACATCTGACATATATATATATATATATATATATATATATTCAAATCCGGTTATTCTTGGTGGTACATAATTCGAATTTACACGGATCCTATGAGTTTTACGAAAAATCCTCAATTTAAAACCTTCATCAATAAAGTCCAAAATATGTAGGTGCATGGCAACACTCTCAAGGGCATGCGATGTCACACCCCCAAAAATCCACACGCGGAGTATCACCGCTTGGGAGCGTGACTGACCAGGATCAAGCCACCAATCATATTGAACATGTAATTAATATCAAGTAAAATAAGTGTAAACCAATCATTCAATACGATAGGTGTTCAAAACATAATTATAGTTTCAAAGTGTAGCGGAAGCATAAGTACGAAAACCCAATGTATAACATAAGTTCAAATGTTTAAATGTCTTAACATGGCATCCACGATCCATGCTCCACAACGACCTGCTCCTCCCTGTGCAAGCTCCATGTATCTAACGACCTGCAAGGCATGTAACAGAGGATCAACAACTATTTGAGCGAGTTCACAGTTTATTGTTCAGTAGTTGTAATAGTATAGTAAGTCTTGCATTCATTCATTAAGTCATGTATCGTAATAGTTCGTATCGCGGCCCTTCAGGCATGTATGCGAAGATTAGGGAAAGTTCTCAAGTATTCTAGACTAGGTATGTTTGTATCGCGGCCACCCGGCACCTGTGTGAAGTTTTAGTGTACAGTTCACAGCCTTCCTAGGCATGTGTGCGAAGATTAGTCATACTATCGCAGCCAACCCTGGCATGTGTGCGAAGATCAGTCATATTATCGCAGCCAACCCCGGCGTGTGTGCGAAGATCAGTTCTATAAGCATCACTAGTCTAGCAGTATCTTAACCAATCACCTTCCTCACCCGAGGATCATATCATTACGTTCCATTATCTAGAGAAGCACAAATAAATAAACCAATCCCATTCCCACCCTGGGAACCCCATGCCGTGGCTGTGTGAACTCACCTTGGTTTGCTCGGTATGCTAATATTATGTGCTCGAAAGCAATCAGTCAAATCCTATAGTTATGCACGTATTCTCAATCAGTTCAAATTCGTAAAGTTTCACATGAAATCATTGCCACAAAGTGTTTGGTAATTAGCATCATACATCACATGCACAGTTAATCGTGATCACATACTTCATGCGTCACATCTTTGATTTCGCAGTTTAGTCTAACATGGATATCAATATAATTGTCACAGTCAACATACTTAACTGAACCATGATACTAAACAGAGTTACAACTTAACAGGGTTGCATAAATAATTCACAGAGTTAACATCTATCAGAATTGATATCTAACTGTGTTTGCTGAACGAACAGGGTTAAGCATATATACATTAAATCGTCGGACTAGGCATACCACTTATATTTAAAAGTCGGATACATGTTAACACTTAAAACTCGGACATAAGGTGTGGGTTCTATGCTTGAAGCTCGGACAGGGGTGTGGAGGGTCACAAGGTCAGACAAGAGGGAGGGGGGCTGCCCCTTCCAAAAACTCGGACCCCCTTTGGTCCAAACAAAAGTCGGACAAGGGTTTGGGTTAAAAACTCGGACCAAGTCCCTTTACTCTTAAAATTTCGGACAGCATAATGCAATATAAAGCTCAGACCTCTATTACTATTAAAAGTCGAAACATTATACTTCTGATAAAAGTCGGACTTCATGTCCTTTTTAAACTTCGGATCATATGTTTACATATTAAAAACATTCGGACAAAGACCTTATTGAAGCTCGGATATATATCAAGCATATAAACTCGGACAACAATAAAGGTTACAAAATTCGGACAACACACTTATTAAAACATCGGACCTTCATGTTATATATATATGTGAAACTCGGACACTTATCCAGGGTTAAACATCGGACCTAAGGCATCCATTAAGAATCTCGGACATACTTGCATGTTTAAAAGTCGGACTAACTCAAATAATAAAACTCAGACTACGTAATGTTATTAAAGCTCTGACTAACAAAAAGTCATACGTTTCTTTGCATCATAACAGTTACGTTTTCATATCATCACGACTAAGAAACCCTAGTTACATCGCATTCTGTCTAGCAGCAAATCAATTATCAATCCAATCATGCTATCCTGACTTGTATCTTTTCATCAGGCAACTAGTTACACACTAAACTAAATCATTTCTAAATCATCAGAACTCAATCAAAACCAAAGAAGTATCATATGAGAGCTAGGGTTTTCATGAACACATAATCAAGAATTGATACAATCAAACTATCAATTAGGGTTTACAAGTATTACAATAATCAACAAACAATTACCTTGAATGATTCTAGAGAAAGAGAGGAATCAAGAGTGATGAATGTCTTGTGCCAATGATGATGGTGGTGATGATTGCCAAGGAATCAGAGAATTGCAAGTACGTGTTTTGTTTTGTGTAGTGATTAGTGAAAAGGAATTAGGTTTAAGTATGGTTTAATTTTCACTAATTACTCTATACACCCTGAATTACTATATTTCACACAAGCACACCATCTCACAACAATTTCACAGTTCCACCACCAAGTTCACATATTTGACAAGTCTTTCACAATTAACACATAACCATGCATAATCACACAATACACTTCATTGTATCAAAACGTTACAGTTCCATAGCCAATTATTTGTGCAATTAAACAACTAAACAATACATGAACGTGCAATAAATGCGAAATAGGAATCTTGGAAATTCGAGTTGTCACATTATCCCCAACTTGAAAGAAATTTCGTCCCGAAATTTAGCATGCGGTTACTGAGGAAGCTAGGTAAGTTGTATCGTTTACTGGTTTTCCTGGGGTGTCACATCATCCCCCCGTTGATTTGCAATTTCGTCCCGAAAATCCGCAGTAGTAGCTTCAGTCTCAGTTGTAGTTGCATTGGTTTCGAATAACTGGGGGTACTTTTCTGTCATCTGGTCTTGGCGTTCCCAGGTGTACTCTGGGCCACGTTTGGAGTTCCAACGAACTCGAACAAGAGGGATTCTCTTGTGTTTGAGGACCTTAACATCCCGGTCCATGATTTCTACAGGTTCCTCGACGAAGTGCAACTACTCGTCGATAGTGAGTTCTTTCAATGGAATTATGAGGGTCTCATCTGACAGACACTTCTTCAGATTCGACACATGGAAACGTTGTGAACTGCACCGAGTTCAGCTGGTAGGTTTAGTCTGTAGGCTACATTGCCTATTCCTTTCAGTGATTTCGAATGATCCAACATACCGTGAATTGAGCTTGCCTCGTTTACCAAATCTAACCACACCCTTCCAGGGTGAAACTTTGAGTAAAACCCGGTCCCCGACCTGAAATTCCAATGGCTTCCTACGCTTATCCGCGTAGCTTTTCTGGCGATCGCGAGCTGCCGCCATGCGTTGTCGTATTTGTGCTATTCATTCAGTAGCGTCAACTACCATTTCTGGACCTGTAATCTGACTATCCCCCACCTCTGCCCAACAGAGAGGTGACCGGCATTTACGTCCGTACAATGCCTCGAATGGAGCGGCTTGTATGCTGGTGTGGTAACTGTTATTGTACTAAAACTCCACTAACGGGAGGTGCTTTTCCCAGCTGTTGCCGAAATCGATAACACATGCCCGAAGCATGTCTTCTAGAGTTTGGATCGTGCGCTCAGACTGCCCATCCGTCTGAGGGTGATAAGCTGTGCTCATGTCTAATCGAGAGCCAAAAGGCTTTGTACATCGCTTGCTATAGTTCTGAAGTGAATCGTGCATCCCGATCCGAAATAATAGAGGTGGGCACCCCGTGCCTCGAAACAACTTCTTTTAGATAGACGTCTGCGAGAGTGGAGAACTTATCCGTTTCCTTTATAGCCAGGAAGTGTGCAGACTTGGTGAGTCGATCCACGATCACCCATATGGTATCATTCCCATGCTGGGATCTGGGTAGGCCTATAACAAAATCCATGGAAATTTCTTCCCATTTCCACTGTGGTATCCTGGGTTGCTGAAGTAGGCCTGAGGGTTTCTGGTAATCTGTCTTGACTCTCGCACAAGTCAAACATTTGCCGACGTAAGTTGCAATGTGGGCCTTTATGCTAGGCCACCAGTATGTAGTTCTGATGTCGTGGTACATTTTATCCGAACCTGGATGTATCGAATAGGGAGACTTATGAGCTTCATCCGTCACAAGTTCTCGTAAACCGCCGTATAGTGGTACCCAAGTACGCCCTGTTACATAGTAGGCGCCGTCTCCCTTTTGTTCTAATCGTTGCCTTGAGCCGCGAAAAGCTTCAGCCTTCACGTTTTCTGGTTTCAATGCTTCCACCTGAGCATCTCGTATCTGTGCAGGAAGATCAGACTGAATAGTGAGCTGCAAAGCTCGTACACGCCTAGGTAGAGTGTCCTTTCGACTGAGAGCGTCAGCCACAACATTGGCTTTGCCTGGATGGTACTTGATAGCGCATTCGTAATCATTAAGTAGCTCGACCCATCGTCGTTGACGCATGTTCAATTCCTTTTTCTTGAAGATATGCTCGAGACTCCTGTGATCGGTGTAAATAGTGCACTTGGTACCGTACAGGTAGTGTCGCCATATCTTGAGCACGAAAACAACAGCTCCCAGCTCTAAATCGTGTGTCGTGTAGTTCCGTTCATGAACTTTGAGTTGACGAGAAGCGTATGCAATAACTTGATCCCGCTGCATCAATACACAACCAAGCCCCTGTATCGATGCGTCACAATAGACCACAAAATCGTCTGTGCCCTCTGGCAATGAGAGAATAGGTGCGCTGAATAGTCTATCCTTCAAATACTGAAAAGCCGTTTCTTGCGTATTACCCCATCGGTAGGTAACACCTTTCTGTGTCAACATAGTAAGCGGCTGTGCGATCTTCGAAAAGTCTTTGGTGAATCGTCTGTAATATCCCGCCAAACCCAAGAATTGGCGTATTTCTGTTGGTGTACGCGGTGCAGGCCAGTTCCTAATCGAATCTACCTTGGATGGATCGACATGGATCCCATCCCTGTTCACCACATGGCCTAGAAAGTGGACTTCTCGAAGCCAGAAGTCACATTTAGAAAACTTGGCGTACAATTGTTCCTTTCGAAGAAGTTCCAAGATAAGACGTAAGTGCTGCTCGTATTCCTCCTGACTCTTGGAGCAGATCAGAATGTCGTCGATGAAAATGATGACGAACTTGTCTAGATATGGTTTGCACACCCTGTTCATAAGATCCATGAAAACTGCAGGCGCGTTCGTAAGCCCGAATGGCATGACTAGAAACTCGTAGTGGACGTAGCGAGTTCTGAATGCGGTTTTGGAGACGTCCTCATCCCGGACTCTCAGCTGATGATACCCTGACCTTAGATCAAACTTGGAATAGTAACTTGACCCATGCAACTGGTCGAATAAGTCGTCAATGCGTGGAAGAGGATAGCGGTTCTTCACTGTGACCTTGTTCAGTTCGCGGTAATCGATGCACATCCTGAAAGTGCCATCCTTCTTTTTCACGAATAATACTGAAGCTCCCCAAGGCGAAAAGATAGGTTGGATGAATCCCTTATCCAAGAGTTTTGTAGCTGCGTCGATAGTTCTTCCAATTCGGATGTAGCTATGCGATACGGTGCGCGAGGTGTAGGTGCTGTCCAGAACTATTGGAATGAAGTCGATAGGGAACGTCTGACCAGCGAGGATAAGATTACAACCCTGAACTATGTACGGCCTCTAGACCTTTACCACTAGTTAACACTACGACACGTTGGGTGTTCAAGGGAGTTGGTGTACGTTTTAACATTCAACTAACTTTCAAAGATATATAATTGGTATTCACACCCGAATCAAACAAAACAGTAACGTAAAAGTCGTCAAGAAGAAACTTAGCCATGACTACGTTGGGATAATTTCTTGCTTCTCCCTGCCCCAGCACAAATACTCGTCCCCTAGCTTCGTTGCCGTTGTTGTTCCCACCGTTGTTGTTGTTGCCATTGCCCTGAATGTTGTTGTTGTTGCGATTCTGGTTCTGGTTTAACTGGGGGTAATCACGCTTGAAATGACCTTCAGCCCCACACTGAAAACATCCCCTGTTGCCCCGCTGTTGCTGCTGCTGATGTTGGTTCTGTGGAGCTGGTGGTGGGTGTTGCTGATTCTGATTTGCAGGTCGCGAACTCCTGAAGTCTTTAGCTTCATGCCCTATCTTGAGACATCTCTGACAACGCTCCTTACGACACCATCCACTGTGGTGCCTGTTGCACCTATTACACAATGGGTGAATTCCCCGATATCCACCCTGCCCCTGATTGCCTGAAGAGTGCTGACTGGGACTCTGATAACTGTCAGTCTTTCGCTGCTGAACCTGTGACTGAACTGAAGCTGAACCTTTACTGGAATCCCCATCCCATTTTCTTTTGTTGTCACTGGGAGTAGCAGAAGTAGTAACAGCAGTAGTGGTAGCACTTATGCGTTTTGGCAGCTTGTTCTGTTCCACTGCCTGATCCGTAATACGATAAGCAAGGCGCTGAATAACTTGGATATTATCAAGATTAGCCGATGTCACATGGCTCTGAATTTCTGGCGCTAACCACTTGAGATACAACTCAATGCGCTTGACTGGAGGGTCCACCATAGTTGGACATAGCACGGCCAGCTCGTTCGACCGTTTAGTATAAGCTTCGATTTCTGACCCAGTCATTTTCAGATGGTAGAACTCATCTTCCAACTTGTGAATATCTTCCCGTGTGCAGTATTCATGTTTAATCAGTTCCTTGAAGTCATTCCAAGGGGTGGCATTAGCAGTTGCCAACCCTAAGATCTGCACTTGCGCGTTCCACCAAGTTAACGCGATTCCTTCCAACGTGCCAGTGGCGTACTTCACCCTGCGATCCTCAGGGCATTCACACATTTCGAATACCGAATCTAACTTCTCAAACCAATGGAGGAGTCCCACTGCCCCCTCGGTGCCACTGAATGTGCCTGGACGACAGTCCATGAAGTTCTTGAAAGTGCAAACGGGCTGATGAGCATGTTGACCTCCTGCGTTTGTAGCTGCAAGTGCCGCAGCTACTCGCTCATTGATAAGTGCCGTCAACTGGTCTTGAGTCATGTTCACACGTCCAGACATGATCTTCATAGTAAAAGTAGTGTAAGTGAGAATGGTTCGCGAGTAGTGCGATGACAGAAGAGTGTAAGCACATAAGTGTTCTCAAGCAATAACAAATAGTGAGCAATGTAATTTAAGCATACTACGAGCAAAGTTCTATGCAATTCTAGCATGTAGGCAATAAACAATAACCTTATTACCTAGGAGGTTGAGTCTTGCACGTGGAGCGAAGCGTCGTTGTGGATCGTTGAGAGCACTGTTCTGGTTATAGTTCGGTTTTAATAAAAACGTTTTTCCCATATTAAAACCAAGTTCTCTATAACCAATGGCTCTGATACCAATCTGTCACACCCCCAAAAATCCACACGCGGAGTATCACCGCTTGGGAGCGTGACTGACCAGGATCAAGCCACCAATCATATTGAACATGTAATTAATATCAAGTAAAATAAGTGTAAACCAATCATTCAATACGATAGGTGTTCAAAACATAATTATAGTTTCAAAGTGTAGCGGAAGCATAAGTATGAAAACCCAATGTATAACATAAGTTCAAATGTTTAAATGTCTTAACATGGCATCTACGATCCATGCTCCACAACGACCTGCTCCTCCCTGTGCAAGCTCCATGTATCTAACGACCTGCAAGGCATGTAACAGAGGATCAACAACTAGTTGAGCGAGTTCACAGTTTATTGTTCAGTAGTTGTAATAGTATAGTAAGTCTTGCATTCGTTCATTAAGTCATGTATCGTAATAGTTCGTATCGCGGCCCTTCAGGCATGTATGCGAAGATTAGGGAAAGTTCTCAAGTATTCTAGACTAGGTATGTTTGTATCGCGGCCACCCGGCACCTGTGCGAAGTTTTAGTGTACAGTTCGCAGCCTTCCTAGGCATGTGTGCGAAGATTAGTCATATTATCGCAGCCAACCCTAGCATGTGTGCGAAGATCAGTCATATTATCGCAGCCAACCCCGGCGTGTGTGCGAAGATCAGTTCTATAAGCATCACTAGTCTAGCAGTATCTTAACCAATCACCTTCCACGCCCGAGGATCATATCATTACGTTCCATTATATAGAGAAGTACAAATAAATAAATCAATCCCATTCCCACCCTGGGAACCCCATGCCGTGGCTGTGTGAACTCACCTTGGTTTGCTCGGTATGCTAATATTATGTGCTCGAAAGCAATCAGTCAAATCCTATAGTTATGCACGTATTCTCAATCAGTTCAAATTCGTAAAGTTTCACATGAAATCATTGCCACAAAGTGTTTGGTAATTAGCATCATACATCACATGCACAGTTAATCGTGATCACATACTTCATGCGTCACATCTTTGATTTCGCAGTTTAGTCTAACATGGATATCAATATAATTGTCACAGTCAACATACTTAACTGAACCATCATACTAAACAGAGTTACAACTTAACAGGGTTGCATAAATAATTCACAGAGTTAACATCTATCAGAATTGATATCTAACTGTGTTTGCTGAACGAATAGGGTTAAGCATATATACATTAAATCGTCGGACTAGGCATACCCCTTACATTTAATAGTCAGATACATGTTAACACTTAAAACTCGGACATAAGGTGTGGGTTCTATGCTTGAAGCTCGGACAGGGGTGTGGGGGGTCACAAGGTTGGACAAGAGGGAGGGGGGGCTGCCCCTTCCAAAAAGTCGGACCCCCTTTGGTCCAAACAAAAGTCGGACAATGGTTTGGGTTAAAAACTCGGACCAAGTCCCTTTACTCTTAAAATTTCGGACAGCATAATGCAACATAAAGCTCGGACCTCTATTACTATTAAAAGTCGGAACATTATACTTCTGATAAAAGTCGGACTTCATGTCCTTTTTAAACTTCGGATCATATGTTTACATATTAAAAACATTCGGACAAAGACCTTATTGAAGCTCGGATATA
Source organism: Helianthus annuus (assembly GCF_002127325.2). Lineage (NCBI taxonomy): Eukaryota > Viridiplantae > Streptophyta > Magnoliopsida > Asterales > Asteraceae > Helianthus > Helianthus annuus. The sequence goes on from NC_035439.2 coordinate 53,380,791, forward strand.
TATCAAGCATATAAACTCGGACAACAATAAAGGTTACAAAATTCGGACAACACACTTATTAAAACATCGGACCTTCATGTTATATATATATATATGTGAAACTCGGACCCTTATCTAGGGTTAAACATCGGACCTAAGGCATCCATTAAGAAATTCGGACATACTTGCATGTTTAAAAGTCGGACTAACTCAAATAATAAAACTCAGACTACGTAATGTTATTAAAGCTCTTACTAACAAAAAGTCATACGTTTCTTTGCATCATAACAGTTATGTTTTCATATCATCACGACTAAGAAACCCTAGTTACATCGCATTCTGTCTAGCAGCAAATCAATTATCAATCCAATCATGCTATCCTGACTTGTATCTTTTCATCAGGCAATTAGTTACACACTAAACTAAATCATTTCTAAATCATCAGAACTCAATCAAAACCACAGAAGTATCATATGAGAGCTAGGGTTTTCATGAACACATAATCAAGAATTGATACAATCAAACTATCAATTAGGGTTTACAAGTATTACAATAATCAACAAACAATTACCTTGAATGATTCTAGAGAAAGAGAGGAATCAAGAGTGATGAATGTCTTGTGCCAATGATGATGGTGGTGATGATTGCCAAGGAATCAGAGAATTGCAAGTACGTGTTTTGTTTTGTGTAGTGATTAGTGAAAAGGAATTAGGGTTAAGTATGGTTTAATTTTCACTAATAACACATAACCATGCATAATCACACAATACACTTCATTGTATCAAAACGTTACAGTTCCATAGCCAATTATTTGTGCAATTAAACAACTAAACAATACATGAACGTGCAATAAATGCGAAATAGGAATCTTGGAAATTCGAGTTGTCACATGCAAGGCCTGATTCATGGTCCCTTCTTGCTGATAAAGACATAAGATTCGAAGTTGTAATGAATGCATGGTCAAAACCTAAGAGTTTGTAAGTCCCGTGAAACCGGATCTTTCAATGATATCAAACAACACCAAGTTTGTGCGGAATCCAAACTTGATGTGATTCAAGAATAAACACGAAAAATATGAAAAACACGAAGAACAAGGAACAATACTGAATCACCTTTAAACACTTGCACACGATTCTATTACTATGAATTAGCAAAACCATCTAGTACAAGTGCTCACAACCAAATCGCCTCCCACTTTGTGTTTCTCTAGAAATTCTGTAACTAGGAGGCTCCAAAGGTTCAAACCTAAAAACAAGTTAGAAACTTGTTTTTATACTAACTCAAGCCCAATTCCCTACATGGGCTCCCCTTGGGCCTGCTTGGCCCACATGGCCTAAATCTTGGCCCAAGTGACCTATAAAAGTCCAAAAGCTAATACTAACTAACCCGGTAAGGCCCAGTTCGTAACCGTAACCCGTTGTGTTAATTTGATGCGTCAGTCTCACACTTTAGGGCCTAACAATCTCCCCCTAGACTGATGCCATCAAATTGTCTTCATAACATGAATTCAGCAACATCTTCAACAAAGTCTATGGTTGTCGCTATGCTCTAGATGTTGTGGAAGTTCTTGACTTCTGAACTCTCAGCACTAGGTCTCTTTCTTCAGCTCTTGTGGTTAGCTTCATATCAGGATCTCGATCAGCATCTTCTTGAAAGTCTTTGTTAAAAAGAATGTGAGAGGAGGATTCTCAGCAGCTCTTTTCTTCTTCAATCTTTGTCTTTCAAGCAGGTTCATGGTACTTCTTCAAATGTACTTTCATTGTCAGACGATATTTCCGTATTCGGTTCTTCTGACTCAGGTACATCTTGTTGTTGTGCTGCTCCATGCTTCGTCAGCAGCTAACAGCATCTAAGTTTTCAACAACCCCTGTTCTTGATTGAAATCAAGTTCTGCACATGCTCACAAACTCATAAGCAAACATTTCTTATGCAACAGGGAGATTACCATATGAACACTAGGTACATCCAAGAACGATAATTTTTAATGATCAGTCAAATTTTCACAATTTAAATTCTTTTAACTTTTGATGATCAGTCAAATTTTCAAGAACGATAATTTTTAATTTTAAGAAAAACAATTAAAAACTCTATTTTTTGGATTTTTGGTTTTTTAGAAAAACAAGACACTATTTTTGTATTTTTGAATTTTTCTATTTTTTTTTATTTTTTTAATTTTAAGAACTAAAACAAATAAAAACTCAAAATATAAACAACTACCATAATATACAATTACAATTGCAATGGGATCAAAATTCGTTCTCAGGCAGACTAAGGAACACTTTTCATTACGAGCCTAATCAAACTGGTCTATGCGATTGCCAATATCTTTGTCCACTTAAACTTTAACGCTCAACTTTCAATTTTTCAACTTCGTGATATGCTTAAGGTAATATTATACTACTATACCTGTGTGTCCCATTCCAAGGCATACCCCCGCGATCAAGGTAAGCACAACGATTCATCGTAACAGGTGAGTATACTGATTTCATCCTTTTTGATTTACAATGTTAGACCATTGGTGACAGGTCAGTACTTTCGTACAGCAGAGCGACCAATGATTTTGTCCAACGAGGGTGAGGCAAATACCTTTTTGGTACGAATTTGGCTCTTTGAGCATTGGGAATTTTCTCGTTTTGAGATTTTATTCCTTAGGGTTTTTGTCCTCTTTGGGATCTTTTAAGATATCCTGACTGTGTATAGGTCTGCATATAATCTGTTTTATCATGTTTTGATTTCTTAACAATGAACACCCAAATAAATACTAATCAAATCCTAGAAATATAAAATGCACACTCTATCAGGCAAGTATCTTCCCTACCACATATTTCACAAGTCTAATCCAGATTTCTGAAATCTTATCTGGGAATAGGTTGAGAAGAGAACAGAATAGATCTTTTGCAGAGATGGTATAATATACAGATCAAATGAGTTTTTCTCAGTTTGATATAGGTTTCTTGGGTTTCTTTTGGGCACTTGAGGGCCTCTTTCGGGTGTATTAGATCTATAGCGCGACAACGTACAGCTAGGTCAGCATGTATCTGGATGCAGCAGAAGCTGTCGTTGCCTAGCACCTCCAGGTCAGCATATATCTGGATGCAGCAGAGGAGGTACACGACTTTTTTCAGAGAAGATTTCAGAATCAGATCAAAATTGTGTGTATCGGGACAACATACAGACATTTAAATAGAAATGAGCTAATTCCAAGTGACTTTCTTTCCTGGGGTCATGTACAATTTTAGTTCTGAACAGAAGGACAACCAAGATATCCCCGGATGATTCAACAATATAAAGACCCGAAACCTCAGATGTTGGCTATCTATCAACGCAAGATTAAAGACCATGAAAAGACCATGAAATCATACGCCGTTGGTATGTTACCCACATGGTACATAGTTCGTTGTGTTTATATCACTTAGTATCTTTTATCATTTTGAGCGTCAAGCCTATCGACATATCGCAGTAGATCCTAGTCTTTTCAGCTATGGCACCTTACATGTGGTAGTCAAACCCATTAACACGAACATTTATTTCACTTCCCATATCATGTAATTTCTCTTTTTGGCTTTTTCATTTTTCTAATGTTTTTGTATTTTTCTCATTTTCTCCCCCTAAAGCAATACATATATATATACAGCAAACTCTTTTTGTATTTTTCTTTTCAGAGTTTTCTCCTCCTAAACTCTATATCTATCTATATGTTCCTCTCCCCCCCTAAATTTGTGCATAAATCTTGTATTTTTGCGCAAATTTACCATTTACTAGAGAAAGGACACTTTATATACAAAATAAAAAAACTAAGAAAGAGAGAAAATATTTTTGTTTAACCGTTCTATCATCAAATTGAAGATTAATCAAAATCAAATCAAAGTACTGAATTTAAACAGTACCTTTTGCCGATCTTATCTTACTTCTCTAATCTCCTCCAAAGGAAACATATCATCTGTAAAAAAAATTTGAACTTTTTGCAACAGTGAAATGTTACCCGTTTTTATCTCTGGAACAACCGCTATCAACATTCCAGAGATTGTCAACAGCTCCTCCTTAGTTGTTCCTGAAAAGTAAGGAGATTAGTAAGACATGGGTACCCAGGCCATCGTGGTCCTTGTGACAACTGGCACAAAACCGGTAACTTCCGTACATTTTAATTATTATTTAATGACTGCAATTATGAGCTTAAATGTCAACATTGACTGATTAGAAGCTAAGCAAGTGAATTCATGCACGTTGTATACTACAAAATATTGCTTTATGCAAAAACGAGAGCGTTGCGTCAGAAATATTAGTAAACTCACCGGTAAGACACACTGTGTCAACGGAACTGCAGAAAGCAGTCAGACATTAGAATTGAGGCCTAGGTGTAGGTCCTACGACAAAGGTACATTAAAACCCAAGAGTACATATCAGGGTTTAATTTATGGTCGTTACGAAAGCTAAAACACGCACTAAAAGGCACCCGAAACACACTTTAAGTGCAGAACTAATTACGACAAAACTGCGAAACGAACGTTGGTGGCCGCTCGGATAATATTTAATCCCACAAATATTCTGTTATGATTAAAATTTTATTTTAATCAGGTTCGTGTTGAAAAATAAATTGAAACGCTTAAAAACGTTATTTTTCAAGTTTAAGCGCGTACCGTGAGTTCCTACGCGACACAGTGCTTACACTGCAAAACGCAGACAACGCAGAAAACCTAGGAATATGCTAGGAATATTCCAGGAATGTACCAGGAATATGCTAGGAATATGCTAGGAATATTCCAGGAATATGCCAGGAATATGCTAGGAATATTCCAGGAATATGCTAGGAATATTCCAGGAATATGCTAGGAATATGCTAGGAATATTCCAGGAATATGCCAGGAATATGCTAGGAATATTCCAGGAATATGCTAGGAATATGCTAGGAATATTCCAGGAATATGCCAGGAATATGCTAGGAATATTCCAGGAATATGCTAGGAATATTCCAAGAATATGCCAGGAATATGCTAGGAATATGCCATTTGGAATGTCTATAAATACCGTGAGATGGCACATATGAACTTTCACACTTCACAACACCAAACAACTCTCCTCTCTCCCTCTAGAAAGCTCACGGCCAAACATCCCTAATCACCCATCAATTTTTCGAGCCTTGTTCAAGCCATTCCAAGCATACCCAAGCATCAAGGATCACGTATTAGGAGGCTTGGTGCACTCGGAGCACGAAGGACCTTTTTCTCTAGCTTTTATCCACCACATTCGCGTCTAGATTCTTCCCTAGCCTCGAGCTAGTGGTGAGTTACTTAAAACACATTCTTGAACTAATCTAGAGTGGTTAATATGATAGATAACAGTTAAAACTTGGAATCTTGCAATTTGATACATTAAAGTCTACTAAAAGACACTTAAATGATGGATAAAAGCTCACATGATGTGTAAATGTTGTAGTATTTGATTTGTGGGATTATTTAGGCCCGATCTACGTTGTGGTAGCTCGGATCACCGTTTAACCCGACTTTGTTAAGATCATAGATCTTGACATAAGCTTGTTTCAGACGGTACAAGGGTTAAAAGGTGAAACTCTACCACACGAGAAACATGAACTTGTGTAAAAGTATTTTTACTTGTAAAATAGTGTTTAAAACTTGCCGATCTATGTATCTACAAGTGGTATTTTCAAAAGACCAAGCGTCAAAAGGAACCACATGTTCTAAACCGGATCTTACACAAACAAAAGTGATTTTTGTGAACAAACAAGTGTATGGACACTTGCGTAACAAAAGTTTTAACAAAGAAATAATTTTCGTAGAAACCGACTAGAAGTTGTGAAACTTTATATTCTTTGAAAATAAGGTTTTTAAGAAACTAAACTTATTTTTAAAGATAACAAGACTTACTAAATGTGCTAGTAAGTTACTACACAATTTTAGTAAATAACCAAGTTCATGAAATGGAGAAATTAGTGATATTCATGGATGATTATTGTTGATAAGTGTTGTTGATGATTGTTGACGATTTAAAAGAAAATAAACACATGTTTTGAAAACATGGGAAACCTCCATTTTTAGGGGAAACTCTGCCAAAATTTTTATAAATTTTGATACTTAGAAAAATATAAGTTTTTGAGAAACTTATTCCCTAAAAATGTATTTAAGAGTATTACCAAGGTTTCCCTAATTTTTGGTGATAAGAAATGAGGATTTCTTCAAGAATAAAAATGGATATAAGTATGTATATTTTTGAGAGAAAAATATATATTATTTTATCACCAACTTCTGTGCTAAGTGTATATAGTATGTGTTATACGTGCTAGCGTATTAAGACGTAAAAATACACTAAATACTCATGAGGAGTATAAACATGAAAATACACATACAATATACAAGACACATAATTCGGGTGCAAAGTGCAAAACACAAGATACTTATATTAATTTGCGAAAAATAATATAAGTAAGATACTTAGTTAAAAAAAAAATATGAAATATTTTTTTAACACGACAATACGAATACAAAAGTAAGTGACTGAACTTGTGCGACGCAAGTCTAGTGACTAACGTTAAGAAAACGCGTATAGGTTACGACGTTAAATAAGCAAACCCGGTGAAGTTTACGACGCACAGGAACGCAAAGTTGTGAGTTCATGCTCCCCCTTTTCTCTTAACTGTTTTCAGTTTTATAACTTCGGGGGTGAAATACATGTTACAGATATTTTTATGTTTAACAAATGGTATGATAATAAAAAGCACACTTGGTGAGAACGAGTACCAAGTGTGTAGCGATATAAGAATACAAGAAGCGCACTTGGTGAGAACGAGTACCAAGTGTGTTGTGAAATAAGACAACGAGAAGCGCACTTGGTGAGAACGAGTACCAAGTGTGTTGTGAAATAGGAATATGAGAAGCGCGCTTGGTGAGAAACGAGTACCAAGTAGGATGCGCTATGAAAAATGATGCGAGGAATCGTGTCACGAATAGGGTACAGAAGCACCATTAATCAACAATATACCTAGACCGCAGAACAAAAGGTTAGATCTAACGGGTGCCGGGCAGCCACACTCTCGATGAGGGCGAGTATCGAGTAGTGCTTTTGTGTCTCAGAATATACCAATTAAATGCCTAAGGTTTGGTGACTTCCTATGTCGTGTCACATGTTAATGGCTTTGCAACCCATTAACAACCCTGATACCTACAGGAATACTTAATTTACATAAAAACTCATACCATTCTAAAACTTGATGAATACTTGAGTACGTGGGGTACTCAAGAAAAGCATGGATTATACTTGAGTACGTGGGGTACTCTAGAAGAATTTGAATCATACATGAGTACGTGGTGTACACATGAAACTGGATTTTATGAAAACTCGATTTATTCACAAAATATGTTTTCATACAAAGTATACAAAAGTGCAAAACAAAACGGCATGAATTCACACCAACATTATGTTGACGTTTTTCCAAAACTCACATGTATTTCAGGTAACTAGGATGGATGTGCGCGTGGTCTCTCTTATGCTCGTGGATGTCGCTTGTGTTTGTCTTTAAATAAAGTGTAAACCTTTTAAGACAATGTTTTATGTTAACTCGCATTGTAAACGCTAACTTATGATTTCAAGTTATGGTATTTGAAGTTATTTTCATGAGCATGTAGTATGTTTACCTTTCGTATGCAATGAGAACCTTTCATGATCACACTTCGTGCTTCCGCCGCAGAAAGGGGTGTGACAGATTGGTATCAGAGCTGCGATTGTAGTGAACCAGGATTCCTTCTCGAGTCTAGTCTACAATCTCTAGGATCCTATCACGAAAACAATTTTCAAAGAGTTTTCATTGCATAAAACGTCCCGCGACATCCACTACCTGAAACTGACTACACGAGTCTAGAAAAGACACTACGAGACTTAGGGTGCACAGGAGTAGCACTTGTCTTAACTGAGAAATTACTTGCAAATTATGTGTGATAATTAGCATATACTAGATGTAGGATGTCACAGGTATACGTGACTTTACCTGCAACGATGGCCCATCTGAAGGAAGAGATACGAGGATGAAATGAACTGTGCGGACTGTGCAAGGAGTTACGTAATTATGGATGCATACATAATTATGGAATTCAGTGCACAGAAATCACAGCAAGTCTTGTCACGTATAGATTCCCTCAGTACAAGCCTACTAAGTACTCTGCTAGAGTAATAATTATTTGATGTTAATTATGTGGTATATACCTGTGAATATATACTACTACTGTCCAGTATGACGACGTCAAAACAAATGCCTAACCCTGCTGTGTTATGTTCTGTCAGAACATGGCACCCAGGAAAGCTGTGAATGCTCGCAATGATGATCAACCTCCTCCTCCCCCACTACCAAAAACTGCTGAAGAGCTGAACGCTCTACTGGAAGAGAGAATCTCTGCTGCTATCGCCCAGTACGAGGCGAACCGTACCCAAGACAGTGGAGGGCCAAGCAGTGCCAGGCGTAACGGACATGGAGATTCGTCCGGTGGAAACGCAGTTCAAGGCTGCACCTTCAAGCAGTTCCTCGACTGCAAACCTATGAACTACGATGGCACTGGAGGAGCAGTAGCCTTTGTGCGTTGGACGGAAAAGACTGAAGCCACAATCCGCATGAGCAAGTGTACCGCAGATCAGCAAGTCACTTTTGCTACTGGGCTGTTTGTCGACGAAGCACTGACATGGTGGAATTTGCAAGTTCAAACGCTGGGCGATGAGGCTGCATACGGCATGACTTGGGATGAATTGAAGGAGAAGATGAGAGAGAAGTATTGCTCTCGTGCCGAACTCCAAAGGTTGGAGACAGAGTTCTGGCACTTGACTATGGTAGGAGCTGACATCACTGGGTATACTCGGAGGTTCCATGATTTGTCTAGGGTGATTCCTTACATGGTGACTCCCGAATTCAAGCGCGTTGAACGCTACATTTGGGGATTGGCCCCAGAATTTCGTGGCATGGTGACGTCGGCCAAACCACAAACAATCACTGAGGCTGTAACTCTGGCTGTCAGTCTTACTGAGGATTGTGTTCGTATGGAGAAGTTATTGTTGAACCCAAAAGAGAAGACCGAGACACATGTTGAGTCGTCCGGTGACAAGAAGAGAAAGCATTCGACCCTGAATCAAGTAACTCGCAACAACAAGGGTTCCAACAAGAAACGTGACACCAACCCCTCTAAGGAGTCAAAGACTTCGGCCAAAGGATACCAAGGCACCATGCCTAAGTGCCAAAAATGCAAGTATCATCATGATGGAGCTTGTCGCATTCCAAGGTGCGACAAGTGTGGTAGATTGGGTCATCGAACAGAAGACTGTTGGAGTAAGGGAAAGAATCAAAATGGAAACGGTGCTGGTAACAGGAATGATAACGGGAAAGGGCGAAACCAAGGATGCTTCAAGTGTGGAAGCAACGATCATTTCATGAGAGACTGCCCAAAGAAAGACAATGCTCAGGCTCGAGCATTTGTGATTGGAGCAAGGGACGCACGCGAGGACCCTAACGTGGTCACCGGTACGTTTCTAGTTAACAATCACTATGCATCCATATTATTTGACACTGGTGCCGACTATAGTTTCATGTCTGTGGAATTTAAACGTACGCTCGGAATAGAATCTAGTAGATTAGAAGTCCCATATTCCATAGAATTAGCCAATGGAAAACTTGTTGAATCGGGCGAAGTAGTTAGAGGGTGCACGCTAGAACTTGGTGAACGAAGCTTTAGCATCGACCTCTTACCTATTCAATTGGGTAGCTTCGATGTGGTAGTCGGAATGGACTGGCTGTCCAAGAACAAAGCTGAAGTTATTTGTCATGAGAAGATCATTCGCATCCCTTTGGCGAATGATGAAACTCTCATCGTGCATGGAGAAAAACGAGACGCGCCTCTTCGAATCATCAGTTGCATGAAGGCACAGAAGTGCTTAAGGAAAGGATGTGTTGCCTTCCTAGCACACGTTATAGATAAGAAGGCTGAGGAACCGAAACTCGAAGATATTCCTGTGGTGAAGGAATTTCCTGATGTGTTCCCTGAGGATCTGCCAGGACTACCTCCGCAACGACAAGTCGAATTCCGTATAGACTTGGTTCCGGGAGCTGCTCCTGTAGCCAAGGCACCGTATAGACTTGCGCCATCCGAAATGCAAGAACTATCTACACAACTCCAGGAGTTGTTGGATAAAGGATTCATAAGGCCAAGCTTCTCGCCATGGGGAGCTCCAGTTTTGTTCGTGAAGAAAAAGGATGGAACCATGCGGATGTGTATCGATTATAGGGAACTGAACAAACTAACGATCAAGAATCGGTACCCACTACCGAGGATTGACGACTTGTTTGACCAGTTACAAGGGTCAAGCTATTATTCCAAGATCGACCTTCGGTCTGGATACCACCAGCTGAGAATCCAAGAGGAGAGCGTACCAAAGACTGCATTCAGAACACGCTATGGGCATTACGAGTTTCTTGTGATGCCATTCGGGCTGACGAATGCACCAGCGGTCTTTATGGATCTGATGAACCGTGTATGCAAACCATATCTCGATAAATTTGTGATTGTATTTATCGATGATATCCTGATTTACTCTCGGACAAAAGAAGAGCACGAGCAACACCTCAGAACCATCTTGGAGCTACTGAAAAAGGAGAAACTTTATGCAAAGTTCTCAAAATGCGAATTCTGGATTCGCGAAGTACAATTTCTTGGTCACGTTGTGAATGAGAAGGGCATTCATGTAGACCCGTCCAAGATAGAAGCAATAAAGAATTGGGAAGCTCCCAAAACCCCAACTGAGGTTCGCCAATTTTTGGGCTTAGCGGGCTACTATCGGAGATTCATCGAGAATTTCTCCAAAATAGCTCAGCCGCTAACTGCCCTTACTCAGAAAGACAAGAAGTATGACTGGGGTGTTAAACAAGAGGAAGCTTTTCAGCTACTCAAAAACAAGCTATGCGATGCACCAATATTGTCACTGCCCGAAGGCACGGAAGACTTCGTGGTATACTGCGACGCCTCGCGACAAGGACTGGGATGCGTGCTCATGCAACGCCAAAAGGTCATCGCGTACGCTTCAAGGCAACTGAAGGTGCATGAAAGAAACTATACCACTCATGACCTGGAGCTAGGCGCAGTGGTATTCGCCTTGAAAATCTGGCGACACTATCTATATGGTACTCGATGCACAATCTTCACAGATCACAGAAGCCTGCAACACATATTTAATCAGAAGGAATTGAATATGCGCCAGCGGCGATGGGTCGAGCTGCTAAATGATTACGACTGTGAGATTAAGTACCACCCAGGAAAGGCAAACGTTGTAGCAGACGCATTAAGTCGAAAAGAAAGGGTTAAGACCCTAAGAGTTCGAGCATTAGAAATGACCATTCGAACGAACCTCACTGCACGCATTCGTGATGCACAACAAGAAGCTCTTAATGGAGAGAACCGTAAAGCTGAATACCTCCGAGGTGCATTGAAGTACATGGCACCAAATGAAGAGGGAGCCTTATACTTCAAGAAGCGTATTTGGGTTCCACTCTATGGTGGCATACGAGAAGTCATCCTTAATGAAGCCCACAAATCGAGATATTCGATCCACCCAGGATCGGACAAGATGTATCAAGACTTGAAAGAGTACTATTGGTGGCCGAGACTCAAAGGCGATGTTGCTGTCGGTGTTGGAAAATGCCTAACCTGTGCTAAGGTTAAGGCCGAATATCAAAAACCGTCCGGCCTACTACAACAACCAGAGATTCCCGTGTGGAAGTGGGAACAAATCTCGATGGACTTCATAACGAAATTACCCAGGACCCCAAGGGGGCACGACATGATATGGGTAATAGTTGATCGGTTGACGAAATCTGCGCATTTCCTGCCAATCCGAGAGAAGGATAGCACTGGAAAGCTTGCAGAAATATACTTAAGAGAAATTGTGGCACGTCATGGAGTGCCTATCTCAATCATTTCAGACAGAGATGGACGCTTTGTCTCAAGAATCTGGCAATCATTTCAGGAAGCCTTTGGATCTCAGTTAGATCTAAGCACGGCATTCCATCCGCAAACAGACGGCCAGAGCGAACGGACTATACAAACGTTAGAAGATATGCTTCGCGCATGTGTCATGGATCTAGGCGGCAGCTGGGATACTCACCTACCCTTAGTTGAGTTTTCCTACAATAACAGTTATCATACAAGCATAAAGGCCGCACCGTTCGAAGCTCTGTATGGCCGCAAGTGTCGATCGCCCTTATGTTGGGCAGATGCCGGAGATAAACGTATGGTTGGTCCTGAACTTGTTCAAGAGACAACCGACAAGATTGCGCAGATCCGAGAACGCATTAAGGCGGCTCGAGATCGACAAAAGAGCTACGCTGATCCGAAAAGAAAATCAGTAGAATTCGAGGTGGGAGACAAAGTGTTGTTAAAAGTCTCACCTTGGAAGGGCGTAGTCAGATTTGGAAAGCGTGGAAAGCTGAACCCACGATACATCGGACCATTCAGAATCTTGAGAAGAATTGGTACCGTGGCGTACAAGTTGGAGTTACCGGAAGAACTTAATGGAGTACATGATACGTTTCATGTATCCAACCTGAAGAAGAGTCCAACACAAGAAAACGTGATCATCCCGGTGGATGAAGTGCATATTGATGAAGCCCTCCGATTTACAGAACAACCCGTTGAGGTTACTGACTGGAAAGTCAACAAGACTAGGAGGAGCAGTGTGAAACTTGTCAAAGTACGTTGGAGCTCTAAGCACGGACCCGAGTATACATGGGAACGCGAAGACCAGTTCAAAGAAAAGTATCCCCACCTATTCAAGAAGACTCCTGCGAGAGTTAGTTCAACCTGAATTTCGGGACGAAATTCTTTTAACGGGGGGAGACTGTGACAACTGGCACAAAACCGGTAACTTCCGTACATTTTAATTATTATTTAATGACTGCAATTATGAGCTTAAATGTCAACATTGACTGATTAGAAGCTAAGCAAGTGAATTCATGCACGTTGTATACTACAAAATATTGCTTTATGCAAAAACGAGAGCGTTGCGTCAGAAATATTAGTAAACTCACCGGTAAGACACACTGTGTCAACGGAACTGCAGAAAGCAGTCAGACATTAGAATTGAGGCCTAGGTGTAGGTCCTACGACAAAGGTACATTAAAACCCAAGAGTACATATCAGGGTTTAATTTATGGTCGTTACGAAAGCTAAAACACGCACTAAAAGGCACCCGAAACACACTTTAAGTGCAGAACTAATTACGACAAAACTGCGAAACGAACGTTGGTGGCCGCTCGGATAATATTTAATCCCACAAATATTCTGTTATGATTAAAATTTTATTTTAATCAGGTTCGTGTTGAAAAATAAATTGAAACGCTTAAAAACGTTATTTTTCAAGTTTAAGCGCGTACCGTGAGTTCCTACGCGACACAGTGCTTACACTGCAAAACGCAGACAACGCAGAAAACCTAGGAATATGCCAGGAATATTCCAGGAATGTACCAGGAATATGCTAGGAATATGCTAGGAATATTCCAGGAATATGCCAGGAATATGCTAGGAATATTCCAGGAATATGCTAGGAATATTCCAGGAATATGCTAGGAATATGCTAGGAATATTCCAGGAATATGCCAGGAATATGCTAGGAATATTCCAGGAATATGCTAGGAATATGCTAGGAATATTCCAGGAATATGCCAGGAATATGCTAGGAATATTCCAGGAATATGCTAGGAATATTCCAAGAATATGCCAGGAATATGCTAGGAATATGCCATTTGGAATGTCTATAAATACCGTGAGATGGCACATATGAACTTTCACACTTCACAACACCAAACAACTCTCCTCTCTCCCTCTAGAAAGCTCACGGCCAAACATCCCTAATCACCCATCAATTTTTCGAGCCTTGTTCAAGCCATTCCAAGCATACCCAAGCATCAAGGATCACGTATTAGGAGGCTTGGTGCACTCGGAGCACGAAGGACCTTTTTCTCTAGCTTTTATCCACCACATTCGCGTCTAGATTCTTCCCTAGCCTCGAGCTAGTGGTGAGTTACTTAAAACACATTCTTGAACTAATCTAGAGTGGTTAATATGATAGATAACAGTTAAAACTTGGAATCTTGCAATTTGATACATTAAAGTCTACTAAAAGACACTTAAATGATGGATAAAAGCTCACATGATGTGTAAATGTTGTAGTATTTGATTTGTGGGATTATTTAGGCCCGATCTACGTTGTGGTAGCTCGGATCACCGTTTAACCCGACTTTGTTAAGATCATAGATCTTGACATAAGCTTGTTTCAGACGGTACAAGGGTTAAAAGGTGAAACTCTACCACACGAGAAACATGAACTTGTGTAAAAGTATTTTTACTTGTAAAATAGTGTTTAAAACTTGCCGATCTATGTATCTACAAGTGGTATTTTCAAAAGACCAAGCGTCAAAAGGAACCACATGTTCTAAACCGGATCTTACACAAACAAAAGTGATTTTTGTGAACAAACAAGTGTATGGACACTTGCGTAACAAAAGTTTTAACAAAGAAATAATTTTCGTAGAAACCGACTAGAAGTTGTGAAACTTTATATTCTTTGAAAATAAGGTTTTTAAGAAACTAAACTTATTTTTAAAGATAACAAGACTTACTAAATGTGCTAGTAAGTTACTACACAATTTTAGTAAATAACCAAGTTCATGAAATGGAGAAATTAGTGATATTCATGGATGATTATTGTTGATAAGTGTTGTTGATGATTGTTGACGATTTAAAAGAAAATAAACACATGTTTTGAAAACATGGGAAACCTCCATTTTTAGGGGAAACTCTGCCAAAATTTTTATAAATTTTGATACTTAGAAAAATATAAGTTTTTGAGAAACTTATTCCCTAAAAATGTATTTAAGAGTATTACCAAGGTTTCCCTAATTTTTGGTGATAAGAAATGAGGATTTCTTCAAGAATAAAAATGGATATAAGTATGTATATTTTTGAGAGAAAAATATATATTATTTTATCACCAACTTCTGTGCTAAGTGTATATAGTATGTGTTATACGTGCTAGCGTATTAAGACGTAAAAATACACTAAATACTCATGAGGAGTATAAACATGAAAATACACATACAATATACAAGACACATAATTCGGGTGCAAAGTGCAAAACACAAGATACTTATATTAATTTGCGAAAAATAATATAAGTAAGATACTTAGTTAAAAAAAAAATATGAAATATTTTTTTAACACGACAATACGAATACAAAAGTAAGTGACTGAACTTGTGCGACGCAAGTCTAGTGACTAACGTTAAGAAAACGCGTATAGGTTACGACGTTAAATAAGCAAACCCGGTGAAGTTTACGACGCACAGGAACGCAAAGTTGTGAGTTCATGCTCCCCCTTTTCTCTTAACTGTTTTCAGTTTTATAACTTCGGGGGTGAAATACATGTTACAGATATTTTTATGTTTAACAAATGGTATGATAATAAAAAGCACACTTGGTGAGAACGAGTACCAAGTGTGTAGCGATATAAGAATACAAGAAGCGCACTTGGTGAGAACGAGTACCAAGTGTGTTGTGAAATAAGACAACGAGAAGCGCACTTGGTGAGAACGAGTACCAAGTGTGTTGTGAAATAGGAATATGAGAAGCGCGCTTGGTGAGAAACGAGTACCAAGTAGGATGCGCTATGAAAAATGATGCGAGGAATCGTGTCACGAATAGGGTACAGAAGCACCATTAATCAACAATATACCTAGACCGCAGAACAAAAGGTTAGATCTAACGGGTGCCGGGCAGCCACACTCTCGATGAGGGCGAGTATCGAGTAGTGCTTTTGTGTCTCAGAATATACCAATTAAATGCCTAAGGTTTGGTGACTTCCTATGTCGTGTCACATGTTAATGGCTTTGCAACCCATTAACAACCCTGATACCTACAGGAATACTTAATTTACATAAAAACTCATACCATTCTAAAACTTGATGAATACTTGAGTACGTGGGGTACTCAAGAAAAGCATGGATTATACTTGAGTACGTGGGGTACTCAAGAAAAGCATGGATTATACTTGAGTACGTGGGGTACTCTAGAAGAATTTGAATCATACATGAGTACGTGGTGTACACATGAAACTGGATTTTATGAAAACTCGATTTATTCACAAAATATGTTTTCATACAAAGTATACAAAAGTGCAAAACAAAACGGCATGAATTCACACCAACATTATGTTGACGTTTTTCCAAAACTCACATGTATTTCAGGTAACTAGGATGGATGTGCGCGTGGTCTCTCTTATGCTCGTGGATGTCGCTTGTGTTTGTCTTTAAATAAAGTGTAAACCTTTTAAGACAATGTTTTATGTTAACTCGCATTGTAAACGCTAACTTATGATTTCAAGTTATGGTATTTGAAGTTATTTTCATGAGCATGTAGTATGTTTACCTTTCGTATGCAATGAGAACCTTTCATGATCACACTTCGTGCTTCCGCCGCAGAAAGGGGTGTGACAGTCCTTGGATTTCCTGAAGCATCAAAATAAGACACTTCTTTCAAACACAAGTCCCCTTTCGTTTCAAGGATTGGAGACTTTACTGCCTTGGATTTAGGTTTCCAAATTTGTTTCGGCTTAGCAAACGCGTTTGTTGCCTTCGGTTGAGCAACTTTAGCTGTTTCAGACTTGTTAGTTTTAGAAAAACATTTTTTTTTCCTGAAAAGCTTTGCGTTTGTTTTTGGCAGCGTTCCAATCCCCATCAGAAGGTTTAACCTTGGGATTTGCATTCTTCATTGCCTTAGGTGAAGATACCTTCATTGGCTTGGAATGATTGTTATCCTTTGATGTAACCCTCTGATTTTGCATATAGTAGGGTATATAGGGACGATGTGTACAGTTTCGAGCAATGTGACCAGCAATGCCGCAATTGAAGCATGTTTGTCTCTTCTTGTAGAAAGCATTCTGATTAGCTGGATTTGCTCTTGCAGGCCCTGAAGGACGAACCGGTCCTTTTTGTGCTTGTTTTTGTTGCACACTTCTTGCAGTAAAAATGAATTTGGATGCCTATACTTGTCGTTTGCAGGGGCCTTTTGTGGTGGAGATTTCTTCTGAGTTTTCTTATTTTGTGTAGACTGCACGTCTTGTTCAGAAATCTCACCAGTCTTTCCGAAAGCTTTGTTAGCACAGTCAAATGCATATTTCTTACATTTGCCATTACAGACTGGCTTAACAAAAGCATTTTTTACATTACGAGCCTTTTGCTGACTATTGCTGCCCGTTGAGGGCCGTGGAGAGCCTGATCGTCTTTGATGTTTAGGCTTCTTATTTCCGCGTCCTTTACCTGCTCGCTTCGGCTCTTGTTGCTTGATCTGAACCTTTTCATCACTAACAGAAGGTTCAGATTGTTCAGCTTGTGCACTGTGAGCCTTGTTCACGTCAATCTTCTCTTCATCCTTCATGTCATCAGCTTTGACAGAATCAGAGAGTTCTGGTTTTTTGGATGAAATACCAGAAACTTTAGCAGAAACTTCAGCTGAAACATTTGACGAATTTTCAGCACAAAACGGTTCTGCACATGACGCTTTTGAGCTGAATCCACTAGAATCAATTGATTCCAATTTCTCATAATCAGCTGCTTCAGATGATTCACATTTGGAATTAGATGGTTCAGCTGGCTCATTCGTTTCATTTGCCGATTCAGTCTCTGTTACACAAGCATCAACGTTTTCGCGTAAACCATCAGGCCTGTAATTAATCACAGAGTGAAAAAACGAGCTAAAAATGCCACAAACATCAGAATTTGATGCTTGTTCATCTCCAACGACATCTTCAACTTTTACTTCATCTGCAAGGGAAGACGAAGCATTAGTATCATTCACAGATGGAGAAATAAACGTGATTGGCTTATTCGTTCGTTGTTCAACGGTCTCATTTTTGCTAGATGTCTCATCAATTTTTGGATTATAAGCCATCTTGTCCTCATTCATTAATTCCTCCTCAGTAATGGGTAAATATGTGTAGTTATCATTATATGGAAGAGGAACTTGATTGAAACCCAAACCACACCCCTTCTTTCTCTTGTATGCGAGTTGCTGATCACATAGATTTTTGACTAATTTACTGGAAAATTCGTAATTTTTAATATTGATTTCATTAATTTAATATTTTTGTTTAATGTCTTTCAGTTCTTTGGTCAAAATGCATACCTTTTCTTTAACCTCCAACTAATGGCAAGTCTTTACACTTAGATCATCCTTAAGTTGAATGATGTCTTTACGTTGAGCTTCGATTTTATCTTTATAAAGCTTTTCATTTTTTACCAAAGTAAAATTTTTATTTTTTATGTATTGATAATCTTGTATTAGCTCAGCGTTGTGTAACCGGTAATATTCTACTCTGCCCCTACATTCAGGAGTGCAAAAGACAGAAAGTAGTTCTTCTTTAGTGATAAACGCCATAATTTCAGTGGGTGATTGATACTTTTGTTTTTCTTCTCAAAACACAAACCAAAACGAGAACCCGTGTACTCGCTAACTCAACCCTTTCAAGCGAATGAACCTGCTTTCTGAACCGCACCTCAAAACTGTCAAACCGATATCACAAACAAAACAACTTCACCTTTTTTAAAAAAAAAACTTATATTTTTATTATAAAAGAATACTTATTATTATTAGTAATATATTAATATATTATAATTAATGATTATGTAATGATTACTAAATGATTAATTATTATAATTAATATATTAAAATCTAAAATATTAAAAAACTATATCTGTATGTATATCGACTTCTCCGTTCGATCAAAACCCTAAATTCTGTTGAAACCTTCAGCCGCCAAACTGATAATCACCCAAATCGTGTTCACTATGATGATGAAAGATAACGACGAAGATGACGCACAGTGATCGGAGATTACGATGGTGATGAGAATAGTATTGAGAACGGAGGTGTCGATCGGATGTGAGTGATTTCAAGTCAAAGGTAACCGGTGAGGTTGAAGATGATCAATAAAACGGACGGACAGATAATGACCAGAGATGTTAGGAGGTCGAAGAAGATGACCGGAGTTGCAGGTTATGTATCGACGTGAAGGTTACGGCCGTGAAGATGAAGGTGAGTTCAAGGTTGCGATTCAAGAATGTTACGACTCGAAGCAGGGACACAGAACCGTGGATGCGAGTCGGAACTGTGAATGCGGTTGCGAGTCGGAACCGAGGTTGCGAATCGAGACTGCTCGGAAAGAAGATGACTCGAGACCAGTGAGGTGATGATGACTCGAGACCTTGAAAACATATGATGTCAGTCGAGACCGTGGATGTTGATACTCGAGATCAGTTGAGTCGAGACCTCAAAAATTGATGACTCGAGACCTTGAAAGCAGTGAGTCGAGACCTCTGGTGATTGTGAACTCGAGATCAAAGAACACGATGAGTCGAGACCATGTTGAAGTCAAAACCGATGTCGAAATGGAGATTGTGACTCGAGATGTGGTGACCCAAAACCTCAAGAGATGAACTAGAAATCATTGAGAGATGAACTAGAAATCGTTGAGAGATGACTTGAGAACTCCAACAGTGAACGGACTCAAAACCTTGAAAGCTTGAAGATGACAACCTGTGACTCGAAACCACTTATATGGAAAGTAATGAAATTTGAGTATTCCAAAAGATATTGTTCCGAAAATTGTGAAACTAATTTTCCCAAAAATTAGGAAAGTGAAATCCTTTGATAACAAAAAAAAATATTCCTTTTGATATGCCAAAAACGTTCAATATCTTTTAACAGTTTCAAAACAGATTGACACACCAAAATATAATGATTTTGATAAAAAAACGATGAATGCAACGAAGAATAGGAAGAACGTGAAGAATGTTCTTGATGATTTTCAAAAATTTCTTCAAAAAACATGAATATTTGATATCAAAACGAGCCTAGAACAGGTTCTAAAGGCTTTGATACCACTTGTAACTCCCGTGAAACCGGATCTTTCAATGATATCAAACAACACCAAGTTTGTGCGGAATCCAAACTTGATGTGATTCAAGAATAAACACGAAAAATATGAAAACCACGAAGAATTTGTGCCGAATCACCTTTAAACACTTGCACACGATTCTATTACTGTGAATTAGCAAAACCGTCTAGTACAAGTGCTGACAACCAAATCGCCTCCCACTTTGCGTTTCTCCAGAAATTCTGTAACTAGGAGGCTCCAAAGGTTCAAACCTAAAAACAAGTTAGAAACTTGTTTTTATACTAACTCAAGCCCAATTCCCTACATGGGCTCCCCTTGGGCCTGCTTGGCCCACATGGCCTAAAGCTTGGCCCAAGTGACCTATAAAGGTCCAAAACCTAATACTAACTAACCCGGTAAGGCCCAGTTTGTAATCATAACCCGTTGTGTTAACAAAGTTTACAAAATTCGTCTTCTGATGAAAGCTTACGGACCGCAAAGAGACCACCTTACGGTCCGTAAGGTGGTGGAACTGGGCGATAAATTCTGAAAAGCAGATACGGACCGCAAAGCCAAAGGCTTACGGTCCGTAAGACCTGTAAATGGGCAGATTTTTGGACAGTTGCCTGTTATAACAGGTTACACCGCCTTAGAAAGATGGTTTTCAAAATTCAAGGGCTTTGCAACTGGTTTTACATGCATAAGGACACATGGGATCATCAGCAAACATTTGTAGGCCTTGTTGGCATGATCTTGTGAGATTAAATTCCATATATATAGGGTCCTTGTGTAAACACATGAACTTGCTCATTTCAAAATCATTCAAGGCTACTCTCTGGAGCTTCCTGATCATCTCTCAAGTTTCCTTAAGTTCCAAAATGGTGCTTAGGACCTTTGTAAGTGTCCTTAACCTCCTAATTTCAGTTTTAATTAGTTTAATGACCAAAAGTCAAACTTATCGTAATTAAGGTTTGATTTAGTGATTAATCGCTAATGGTCCAGTCATTAGTTAAATTAAAAGTAGACATAAGTTGGTAATTATGTAGGTAATAAACCCCTAAGAGGGCACCTACCGATTATCACCCTAACTTGGTCAAATGTCGGGTCAAACCTAATAATAAAAAGTCAACAGAAAACTAATTTTCAAATAAACACATAATTAACAATGTAGAAGCCATGAAACCTATTTTATCACTTGTATAACTTGGTAATTAGTATAAGAACATGTCTAAGCATGTTCAACCCGACAATTTCAAGTTTAGGATCGGTTCGCAACCGAAAGTCGCAAAAGTTGACTTTTGACTTGACTTTCAGTTCTGACCCGATTTAGACTATTTTAGAAATGCCTTAGAGCTCTATTAGGACCAGGTTATAGGTTAGTATAACCCTCTGTGATTATACAACTTGGTTCCTAATTTATCCTATTCATTTGCATGTTTCCGTTATATGCCTAAATGTTGACTATTATGCCCTTTTGACCTTAAAACGACATTTTTGAAAATGTAAAAGGACAATAACCTTTGTTACTGATTTATAAACTTGTCCTAAAAATTTGACAACAGTTTGAGGTCTAGATTAAGAGTTATGCTCAATATCGTAATAAGAAAGCTTTTTTTTAATTAAACGGCATATTTAGCATAGAGCCTATCTAAACCCAAATTTTGACACCAAACCTTTTATCCACTGATATACTATAATATTTTGGGATTTTTGAAGATTTTTATTTATTTTTAAATTGAGCATAACGTAGGGTTCTAGCTTTGATTCGGTAATTGTCGGTTATACCCTTTTCTTGAATAAAATGAGTTTCACAAAACATTGTGATACCAAACCGTTTGCTACTGATTTTATATGATAAATAAAATATTTTAAGCCTTCTGGAATGATAAAAATGTCAGCTTCTCTTATATAACCCGAAAATCGCTTAAAAGCGACTTTTTACGCGTTTTAAACGCATAGTATGTACTAAAACTATTTTTATCATATAAGAATTGACACCTACTGATGTTTTTAGTAAATTTTTATACTTTAACAGTAAGCAAAAGTTTTAAACTCAGATTTCCAGATTTAACCTTTAAAGCTTATGTGAAATTACCAAAATGCCCCTTCGGTGCATAGTCTGGTTATAGATAATAAATTTTACATATACGCAATACCCTACTGATATAACTTATTAAATTAAGTATTTTTACTGATTATATCAGACCTGGACCTCAGATTAATATATAAACTCTTTTATAACCTTTAAAATGACCAAAATACCCCTACGGGGCTAAATTTAAGTTTAAATTCGTTTTGGGCATAATGGAAGGTATCTTACTGATATCACAACATATTTAAGGCATATTAACTTAGGAAACCTGTATATGACTCTTATGGTTACCCGTTATGCATTTACGCGTTCGGTACGGTTTATGTAACTAGTTTGCATAAATTAATCGAAACGGGTCAAACCTTATCATTTTTGTCTCAAAATCCAGAATGTGATTAGTTTACCCATATTATACAAGTCTCTATGCTTGTCAGGTCTAAACCACATTCTATTCCGGTCTTCGCTTAATCATGCGTTTTTGAACCGTATATCTTCCTTTAAAACTAACCGGTCTAAGCTTAGGCTTAACTAAGATCCGTTAAGAATCTAAAAGGTTATTAAAACCTTCGTTCCAGATTTAGGAGCCCAGTAAAAACTACCTGTACTTGCTTGATTGTATACAGCTGGGATAAATTGTATAAATTTGCTCAGGTAAATACTTTTAACTTATTTTCCCTTATACGGGCTTGGGGCACGGTATATAAAATACCGCTTGGTCAGGTATCGAATCTTTAATCGTATAAAGGTTAAATCATTGAGATAACCCGTTTATTCTGTTATGTTTGTTTTAAGCCTTTGGGGGGTTAATGACCATGTCCTGGATGTCCATGTAGGTCCCCCGGAGGTTGAGGTTAAACCTTATCCTTGTTATGTTTAACACTCTAGCAAGTGCGGAATCCAAGCTAGAATGCAAACCGATAGTTTAGATGAGAACAAAAGCTACAAAGAGAAAGAGTACACACACAAGATATCAAAGTTTTCCCTTGTATTTCAGTGGACACGGTTACAGCCCTTGACCAAACTGAAAAATGCTCTCTACAAGACTTGGTTCACTCACATACACTATCAAAGGACTTGCTAAGGACTAACTGTGAAATGAACCATACATGGTATATATATACCCATAACAGATTGCATGCTCGAAGGATAAGATAGTCTGGTCGAAAGATCATCTATCGACCAGAAATCTACCGAAGGATCCATACATACCTCGAAGGATGATATATCCTTCGAGGTCCATCTGTATCCATCGAAGGTTGTCTTTCGAGGTCATCGAAGGATATAAACCATCCTTCGATGACATCCTTCGAGGCAAACAAACTTACAACCTTAGTGTTGACTGTTTGGCCAAGTCAAACCAGGAGGATGGTTGACTTGGTCAAACTTTCATTCAACACCAACATAAGACGTAAACATGACAGACAAAAGACATCGTTTTATAACATTACAAAATACAGACAAAGTACAGACACAAGTGCACCAACAAACTCCCCCTTGGCTGTAGCTTTGTCTCGATCTTCGTGCCTTTAAGTCTCGGACGTCCTTTCAACTGTCAAATGATGCGATGACCATGCACTTCCCGCATTAACCAGTAAATTGAAGCAGTACAAGGCCATCTTCTGAAACATCATTGCTTGTTCCCGATCCCGAACTAAGTAGTTGATCTCGTGATCCTTAAGAATAATAATATCCGACCTGGACATGTTAGTAATCCACATCGGATCTATTATTCGAAAGTTCTCTTGACTATCTAGGAATAAGATCACGGCTTCTCCAGTATCCGCATCATAAACCCAGCAACGAAAGTTTCCCAGAAAGTCAGTCTTCATTTTCAGCAAAGGTATCTTCTTCATCACTTTTGGAGGGTCATAAACCAAACGATAGCGAGCAGTGTTGGTTTCTGGATCAAGTGTAAACCTAATCTGCTCGTATCGAGGAAACTGCGGCTTGTATAGAGGATCCTTCCAACCCCTTCTTCTTTCCAACCTGATCTTCTTTGCAAACAAATCCACCATCTTGTCTTCGACTCGATTGATAACATCAAGTTGAGCCAATACTGCAACGTCATAGTATGGAAGTGAAAGAATGCTAAGAAGAGATCTGAAATACTGAAGACCGCATTCTCGTTTCACTACCATGCAGTGAAGCTCCTTAACAAACATCCAACTAATGATACGACCCCGAGCCTTATTCTTTTCCAGACTCATGTAATTAACCTGATCTAACGGAGCGAGCGGAGGAGGATTCCTAGCTAGGAAATCCGCTCGCCATTCGTTCACAGTTTTCTCACGGTTTTCTTGAGCTGTCGGAGAATCTGAAGAAAGATTGGCAAATTCTGCTGTCTTTTCTGCCACATACTCATCATCAAGAGCATTAACCTCCGCATTACCTAGCCCAACATAAACAGGACGCTCAGGATCCGAATCGATGAAGATTTCATCAATTGTAGAGAAATCGGTTTGGTCCTGAACCAACGGAGTAGCATCAATCATGCTCACATCAACTTCATCCAATTCTGTCAGAGCCAGTACCTGTTCATCAGACATTTCGGTAACATGTTCTCCCTCTTCTAACAGTTCACCCGTGACTGGATGATACTGAAAAACACCTGAGGATTCAGGGAGATCTGCAAACGTTTCTGGTTCCAGACTAACATGCTCATGCCCTGCAGAAGTTTCTAGTGTTTCTGTCTGCTCAGATGGGCCAGTAGTAGCTGTTGAAGGAGCAGTAGGAGCATCTTGAGATGTACCAGACCCACCTGCAGCCCCGGATGCAGTTGCACCGGAACCTGAGGCAGCTGGTTGATCCAGATTTGCTGCATCATCATCCTTGTCATCCTCACGCCTTGAGGGTACGATGCCTAATCCATTGCATCTTTCATTCCACAGCGTACCTACTTTGTGATTAATCTTCTTGAAGTTTGCATGAACAGGCCTGAAGGCTTCTATTAATTTATCATCACGACTTTTATAGCGCTCTGACAGCTCTTCATGTTTCTGCCTTAGTGCTTTTGCCTCATTCTCCAACACAGTACTATGCCTTTTCATTATTTCGACCTCCCTATCACGAGCCCTGTTGGCTTCTTTCAACCTTTCAATCTCTATAGCCTGTTCCTTAATCTTAAGATTCTGGGCATCAACAATTGAGACTAACTTGTTGTGTGCCTCCACATCCCGTGTTCGCTGCACACGATACTCTTCAATAGTTCTTGTATGCCGACCGACTATGGAACCCAATTCACTGACTTGTTCGATCAGGAATTGAATCTTTTCAGCTTCAGATAAAACAGACAAAGTCTCTGCCAGAGTCGGTCGCGAAGGCTCAGGTCCTGAGGAGCCAGACTGACCAGCCTGACCAGAAGCACCTGTAGGACCAGTAATAACAAGAGGAGATCGTACA
Source organism: Helianthus annuus (assembly GCF_002127325.2). Classification (NCBI taxonomy): domain Eukaryota; kingdom Viridiplantae; phylum Streptophyta; class Magnoliopsida; order Asterales; family Asteraceae; genus Helianthus; species Helianthus annuus. The sequence continues at coordinate 53,406,225 of NC_035439.2, forward strand.
TGTGTACCTGAGGCGGGAGTTGCAGGCGGCTGTTGATCAACAGTCACCGTGCGCGTCCCAGAAGACCTCTGAGGAGAAGACATCAGCTCCAGCGTCTCTGATGCAGTCAGTTGATCACTAACAGGAGGTAGCTGTTGCTCTGGAGCCATTGACTGCTGAATAGAAACAGGAATAGAGGAATCACCAGCAGTTTTCTTTGACGCACGAATATCCTGTCTTTTTGCTTTCCTCTTTCTAGTAAAACCCGGAGCAGCAGGGATATAATCCTCATCTTTGTCAGATTCTCCAGTTCTAGCCGTCTTCTCTATTCGTTCAAAACGGAGATTCCCGCGATTATCATAGACTTTTCGCATCCCTGGAGGAGGAGGATTATCATCCTCAGAAGACGAACCATCGTCACCAGAACCTCCTTCATCTTCAGACGACGAACTACTCTCATCTATCAACTTCCTCGGCTCATCTGCCTTTCCTTTGCCTTTGTCAGTCGCAACATTACCTGACTGACTTGCAGGACCACCATCTCCACCTGCACTACCGCCTGTCTCACCAACTACAGTACCACTATCACCACCTACACTAACACGAGCATCAGGATCGACAAAAACTCCCTGAACTTCTTCTGCAGCAACATTAACATCAACTTCAACATGTGCTGCAGCACTAGAACTGCCAGCAGATCTCTTGCTTGATGCTTTGATTCCGTGCTTGGCCCCGAGCTGTGTGTTAGCCAAAGCGATTAACCTTGGCTCTTCATCATCAGAATCACTCGCAGCTCGACGCCATTTGTTGTTCTGCGGTGCCTCGTAGTTCGGAACATTGAGACGACCAATAAGTTCTCTAATTGGATCCGATTCCTTATAGTTGGACATGGACTTGAAAATCAGCAGTGTACGTTCGTTCATTGGATTGACAGGTAGAACATCTGCCTCAGCCTTTGGAAGATCAGGAATCTGATCATCAATCATCATCCGCAGAAATCTAGGATATAGCCAAAACTTGGTAGATGTTCGTTGGGTTGCTGACGGGAGTGGCCTTCGAGCATTTTCCTTCAGATTGTCGAAAATATAACGTGATATGTTGAACGGCTTGTTCAGAATCAAAGCCGTAAACAATCCCGTTAAATCAATCGGCGACATATCATATCCAGATCGTTTGTTGCTCAGGCAGTGAATAAGGATATGCAATAAGAACTTGTATCGAAGCGACATAAACTTTTTGTTGATCTGATTTGCAAGAACATTATCGATGTACCGTAGCCTCATCAGTAAGCCCCGCTGACATTGTAAATCAATAGAAGTAGAATCTTCTGGTTGATCTCCTAGTTGCAAGCGTGCTCTGATAGTGTTCTCTGTAATCACCACGGGCTTCTCAGCAACTGATCCACTAATCACTTCCTTGTTCTCCACTGTTTCAACCACAGCCGAATTCCAGAACTCCTTGATATGAGATTGATAAGCAGTGTGCTGTGTAGTGCATAGTTGATACGAGCGCGATGAAGGTACTCCATAATTCCCGTGAATTCTGGACTGATCTTGCCTTCAGGTTGTAGATAAGCAGCCATGTTATGTCTAGGTTCAGACATAGATTCAACCTCAGATTTTTCCTTCTTCGTTGGCTTTGCCCGTTCTTTCCTCACTTTCGGTGCCATTTCTGTACATCAAAACAATGACACGTAATGAGAAACCAGTCAAACAGTCAACAAGGATTTCACACTTAGAAAAATTCCAATTTCTTGAAAAATTTCTAAGTGTTGCATCCTCGAAGGATGCCATTTCTCCATCGAAGGATTGAAACATGGCTTGAAGGATGACAGATGGTTCGAAAGATGTTACTTTCCTCGAAGGATGAAATTCCTTATCGAAGGATCATCTTTCGAAGGATCATATATTTGAAAGATATCATGATCGTTCGAAAGGTCTGATCATTCGAGGGATGAATCCTTCGAGAAACTTAACATCTTTCGAGTCTCAATTCGAAAGATATTTGCAACACATCTTTTGAGGTAGAGAATCAACATCCTTCGTGTTGATTTCAGGCAACTGTTCATCGGCGATTTTCCGGTGGTCAGTTTAAATTTAAATTCCGGTGATAGTTTTAAGTCGGATTCAAATATGTTTCATACCAGAAAACAACATCAAACACCATTTACAACATCAACATTTTAGACCAACCCGGACACGAAACACAAACATATTCACTGATTTAGACCAAAAACCCACCAAGACTCTGTTTAACCCAACCCAAAAGCCTTGACACCAAGATTCAATCATAACTCTGTTATGAACATTAAAAACAACAAAAACTTATCATTAACATGTTTATAACATTAGCACATTCCATTCATCACATATCATTCATCATTTTCAGAAGTTCAAAAACAAAGAAAATTAGAAATACATGATCAACGAGGATTATCCTAAGACAAAATGTTTTTTGTAAAATGTATTAGGGGTATCCTACCGAGAATGTCGTTATAAAACAGATAGCCTAAGTTTTGTTTTGATTTTGACAGAGTTTCGGGATGATCAGAGGTTTTGAGTGATGAAAGTTGAAACTGTTATGTTGAAATGAAGAAGATGACCTTTTTATACTCTGACCTCGAAAGTTGAACCGTCTCGAAGGATCAATTTCCTGTCGAAAGATGAAAAGGTATCTCGAAAGATCAGCCTTGGGTCGAAGGATCCATATCTGGCTCGAAAGATACCAGATATTTGAAGGATCTGGATCGAAGGATACCAGATATTTGTGAGGATCCTCGAAGGATATATTTCGACCTTATCCATCTTTCAAAAGATCTGATTACCTCGAAAGATCAAATTGGTCAAATCCTTCGTTGACCAATTCATCTTTCGACTGAGATGATTGACTTTCATTGACTTTCATTGACCATCTGATCTTTTGAGGGCCATTGCTTCCTCGAAGGATCAGGTTTTCACCAACACTTTGGATTTTTGGGAATTTCCAATTCAAACCCTTCAAAAATTTAGAGGTTTTCAGAAATGACCATTTTGAAAAGTTGTCCGTTATGAAGTTCTGCAAAGGTTAGTTTTATGAAGTATCTCGGCTTGCCAGGTATCGGATCGAGCACCAACATCAGTTAATCAAAAATAATAGTAAATTGAAAATCTTTTTGGATTTTGATAAAAAAAAGACAACAATTTTAAAATCCTTTGAATGTTATCATACGACATCACCGCTAATGTCGTGCTGATATGCACCAAACGACAAAACTGTTTAAAATAAGACAATAAAAATTAAGTAGTAAGTAAATATGTACAAACACAACAATATTTTTGCGAGTTTCTGGCGAAGAGAATCATATCAGCTTGCGGTCTTTTGTCAAAACACATATCCTTTTAAAATTCTTTTACAGAAGTGGATAAGTATTCTACCACAATTACCGATATTGTTATCCACTTAAACTCAACGATCAAGTATAATCATAATACAATGAGATACATTTAAGGTATGATTTATACTTACCGACCGGTGTTCATCCACTCACGACACATTCCCGTATCAAGGTATGCACGAGAGTTCATCTTACTGGGGAGTATACCATTTATCATCCGTTTTTAACGTATATAACATGTGAACAACTCACTTATTTGAGTTGAAAACAAGCCCTATGTGATAGAATCACTTATTGATGAGGAACTTGATTTTCGATGCATGAGGGCACAGGAGCAAGTCCGTGAACAGGTCAGTACTTCCGTACAGCAGAGAGACGAACTTGACTCCCGGATAAATGTGATATTTTATCACTTATTTGTATGGACATGTGATTGTTTATCACTTATTGAGGTCGAATGCAGTATGAATTTATGTACACGTATGTATGGTATCATGGAAGAACTTAGACTTTGTCTTTTATAGAAACAACCATGATACCCAGATGATAAACAGCATAAACCCCGAATATCTCAGAACCTCGGCAATCTATCAAACGAAATTTCGGTACCAAGACCATATGCCAATGAGCGGTTCCCATGCGGTTTTCAGTTCGTTATGTTTATATCTCCTGCATACTTTAAAATGATCGTGAGTCTACCGGTACATCATTAGTAGAGCTACTTATCATTTTCTTTTCTTTTGATTTCTAGAAACATGTTTCAACCGACCTCTGATGTAATATCATTTTCCCTTATATTACCAAGAAACTCATTTTTGTTTTTCTATTGTTTTTGTGTTTTTCTGAATTTTCTCCCCCTTAAATGCAGAAAGTAAATAAATTAAAGACATATTTTTGTATTTTTGTGGTTTTTCAATGTTTTTGTATTTTTCTTGAAACTTTCTCCCCCTAAAATTCAAAAATACATAAAGTAAAAACATATTTTTGGATTTTTGGTTTTAGAAAAATATTTACAAAAACGATTTCCCGATGTCGGTTACTCTTGCTTCACCTTTATGCCGTTTACCAAAAGTAAATAATCGAATCTTGATTTATCAAATGCTTTGGTAAAAAGGTCGGCACGTTGGTGATCGGTATGAATGTGAACCACATCGATAAGTTTCTTTTCAAAGCAATCACGTATGAAGTGATATTTAATATCGATGTGCTTCGTTTTTGAGTGCTGTACAGGATTTCTAGTGATCTGTAAAGCAGCTTCATTATCAACATAAATAGGAGTAGTTAGGAATTCAAAACCGTAGTCCCGCATCTGTTGTTGGATCCATAGAACCTGGGAGCAGCAACTAGACGCAGCAATGTATTCCGCTTCACATGTAGATGTAGCCACACATGTCTGCTTCTTGCACTGCCAAGTGACTAGGCGATTGCCTAAGAACTGACATCCTACTGTAGTTGATTTTCCTTCTTTCTTGCAGCTGCCGAAATCAGAATCACTGTAAGCCTTGAGATCGAAGTTATCATCCTTAGGGTACCATAACCCGGTGTCAGGGCAACCCTTCAGATAACGAAAAATCCTTTTGACAGCAGCATAGTGAGAGACCTTCGGATTTGCTTGGTATCTAGCGAGAAGACAAGTTGGATACATAATGTCGGGTCTTGATGCGGTGAGATACATTAAGGATCCAATCATAGCACGATAAAGTGAAGAGTCTACAGCATCCCCTTTTTCATCCGGAGTAATCCCGTGATTCTGCGGAAGAGGAGTAGAAATTGGCTTCGAATCGGACATCTGGAACCGGCTCAAGATGTCTCCGACGTACTTGGTTTGATGGATAAAAATTCCAGATTCGGACTGATTAACTTGCAAACCCAAGAAGAACGTCATTTCACCCATCGCACTCATCTCGAATCGATCTTGCATCACCTTCTCAAATTCCTTGCATAACTTATCATCAGTAGAACCAAAGATAATGTCATCGACATACACCTGTACCAACAGAAGATCTTCACCTTTTTCCTTGATGAAGAGGGTACAATCGATCAAACCCCGCCTAAACCCATTGCTCAGCAGGTAGGTAGACAGTGTCTCGTACCAGGCCCGAGGTGCTTGATGAAGACCATATAACGCCTTGTTAAGCAGTAAAATCCTGTCAGGATGTAATGGATCTTCAAACCCCGGTGGTTGCTCGACATATACTTCCTCTTCGACTACTCCGTGTAGAAAAGCACTTTTAACATCCATCTGGTACACCTTGAATTTCTTGAAAGATGCGTAGGCTAGAAAGATTCTAATAGCCTCCAGACGTGCAACAGGTGCATACACTTCATTGTAGTCAATACCTTCGATCTGACTGAAGCCTTGAACAACTAACCTTGCTTTGTTTCGGACAACAATCCCACGGTCGTCCTTTTTGCACTTAAACACCCAACGAGTTCCGATCTTCTTGTAGTTGTCGGGCCTATCAACCAATTTCCATACGCCCAACTTCTCGAACTGCTGAAGTTCTTCTTGCATGGCTTCCACCCAGGAATCATCTTTCAATGCCTCCTTCCAAGATCTAGGCTCTTCTTGGCTAACATAGCAGGCGAAAGACCAATCATTTTGTTGTCCCGATTCTCGTATCTCAGCATACAAGCCAGCATTTTCGTTATTTCTGATTTGATTCCTTGTCCTTACACCACTGAGAACATCACCTATAATATTCTGCTGAGGATGAATGTTATGAATTCGAGTTTCAGATACTGGAGGAATTTCAACATTTGACCTCAAGTTATTGATATTTAAATTCCCGATATCATTCTGAAGCTGTTGAGTTGTAGAAGATGATGCATTTTCTTCTTGGATAATTGGCGCAGACACTGGATCCGTTGCTTCTGAAGTACCTTGAACAGGACGCGGTGCTTCACCATCATTTGCATCAACATACTCCTCATCTTCCGATGACAAATTGTAGTCAACAGCATCATTAAACACCTCATTTGAAACGAGATTGTTGACAGAAGAAGCTGCTTGTGAATCAACAATGATTGGACGAGCTAACTGAGAGCCAGTCGCATTCTCGCTTTCAGACAACATTTGAGCAATTGCATTGTCATCATCAAATGTCGGCAGATTAAATGAGTCGAAAAGACCATCATAATCGAACATCCATGGATCTCCAGAAGGCTTCGGAGGATTAGAATATCTTTGAACTCTTACTTCACCCCATTCTTCAATCCTTTTGGTAGTCAGGTTCCATACTCGCAGATTAGGAGTAGCATACCCAAGGAAGTAACCTTCGATAGCCTTGGCACCAAACTTCCCGTCAGGCTCAATCATGGTACATGGTGCACCAAAAGGTTCTAGATATTCCAAGTCAGGAGTCTTCTTGTGTAGGAGTTCGAAGCACGTTTTGCCATGTCTTTTCACTGTGAGAACCCTGTTTAACGTGTAGCAAGCCGAGGCAACAGCTTCAGTCCAGAATCGAACTGGAAGCTGAGACTCAACCAACATGGTTCTTGCAGTCTCAATTAAGGTTCTGTTCTTTCTTTCAGCGACTCCATTTTGTTGTGGTGTGTACCGAGAGCTGTATTCATGAAGGATTCCTTTTGCAGTGCAAAATTCATCCATAACCCTGTTTTTGAACTCGGTTCCGTTGTCGCTTCGAATTCGCCTCACCTTTAGATTATAAAGATTTTCCAACAAGGTGATCAAATTCTTTAGAATTTCTGGAGTCTCGCTCTTGTGAACCATGAAATCAACCCATGAAAATCTTGAATAGTCATCAGTAACTACCAAGCAGAAAACCTCCCCGTGCACACTCTTGTGTTTGACTGGGCCGAAAAGGTCCACATGCAGACGTTCGAGTGGCATGTTTACAGTGTTAACCTTTTTCAATGGATGTGATTTCTTGATCTGCTTCCCTTTCTGACACGGCACACAGACATCTTGAAGTTGAAAGTTCTTCACATTGACACCTCTCACCAAATTGTTTTTGACAAGGTGATTCATTTTTTGAGGTGAATATGACCCATCCGTCTATGCCAAGAGATCGTCTCCTTTTCAGTGGCTTTTGAAATAAAGCAAGTAACTTGTTTGGGCTGAGTTATTGCTTGGCTCATATCAAGGACATACAAATCATTAACTCTTGGTGCTGATAAGAGAATCCATTCTGCGGGAATCTTGAATCCTGGCTTCAGCACATAACAACCGGCATCATCAAAATGCACGGTGAACTTCTTGTCGCAGATCTGAGAAACACTCAGGAGATTGTGATCCAACTGTTGCACATAATTGATTTTGTCGAAACTCACAATTCCATTTGAGATCATTCCCTCGCCGGTGATATACCCTCCTTTGTCTCCAGCAAACGCAACATATCCTCCTCTTATACTTCGCACATCGAAAAGAAGACGATAGTCGCCCGTCATGTGCCTGGAAGCCCCACTATCAACAATCCAATGACTATTAATAGTTCCTCCTGGAGCCGCCTGCACATGCAACTAACTTATCAGTTTGAGAGGGGGACCCAAGCCTTTGTGGACTTGGGTCGTCCTTGATCATCAAGGAAAGTGATTTCAATCACTTGATGATTAGGAAAAAGAACTTGTGGTGCTCCCCCTGATTGAATTACCTGCTTTTTCTTCCAAGCTGTTTGTCGTTTACCAGTATTTGAATTTATTGTTTTAGCATTTACTGGTTTTTACAGTTTCAGGTTTTGCTTGTACAGGTTTTTCTTCTTTGACCTCTGATTTTAAGGCCTTTTCAATTACCTTTTGATTCTTTTGCTTTAGCTTCTTTTCCCTTTCTTTCAAGACACGTGGGTCCTGTTTCGGGGAAACTGGTCGTTTTTGGTAATTGATTTCTTGGGGAGCACTCGTTTTTGACTTCAGCTTTTGCAGGTATGGGCAATATCTTACAATATGCCCAACTGTGCCACATTCAAAACACGTTCTCCGCTCTACAAACCTCGGAGAAACATGTTGATGACCAGACGGAGAACCAGACAATGAACTTTGTGATCTAGACGTACTAGGACCTAAATCACATCCGTTGGTGTGTTGGGTGTAATTGTTCTGATCATTTCGTTTTAAAATTCTAACTTATTTTACAAAATCAACGTTAGATTTATCTTGAAATGTTTCAAGTTTGTCTGAACCAGTGGATCCAACAAAGTTCATTTTTGGTTCTTGTCTCTTAACAGGAGCTCTTTTGTTTTGCACCTTTTGTTGTTGAACCTTAGGTTGCTCAACCCTTGATTGTTGAATTTTAGGTTGTGCAGCCTTAGATTGAGTAGCCTTAGACTGTTCAGCTTTAGGTTGTTGAACCTTTGGTTGTTCAGTCTTAGGCTGCTGAACTTTAGGTGCTTGAACATTCTTGTTCTGAGCCTTCTTTCCCTGTACCTTACCCTTTCCGGAGTTGACTTGTTGTTTTCGCTCAATTGGTAGTTTTTGGTTTCCGTATTGTTTTCTAATTTGTTCACAAGGAATTGGATCACATTGAGTGACTGTAACTTTGCCACCTTTGTTCCCCAAAAACTTATCAGTGCATCCTTCAAAAATTTGCTCAATTAAATCTTGATTTACATTTTTAATTGGAAAATCTTTGTTAGAGTAGATTTTGCTATCTCCTTTGAGCGTATACAACAAGTTATTCCCTTCAGAGCTAACTACAAGGGATTCCATTGCTTTTGACATTTCAGTCTTACTCGGTTTCACTGGTGGATCACACAGAATGTGATTCTCGATAGGAATATCTGTTGTAACCGAGTTAGACTGTTGTTTCACAATTTCTTCAGATTCATCGTCCGAAGAATCAGCATCCTCAATAATGGGAGGACTCTGTTCCTTAACACACGATGTATCTGTCACGTTCTCAGATTCTGATTGACCCGAGGATGATGTACCAGTTGTGAACCCGAGGCCTGCTGCAAAGTCATCTAGACCGAGTGGCACAGTAGGTTCAAAACGGGGCATATCCTCGTCATCAGGCAATTTGGAGTAATTGTGATTCATTGGGGGAGGACATGTTTTGTAACCAATACATTTTGCATCCCCCTTTTTCTTTTGAACATCAATAATGTGATCCAAAACATAGCGGGAATTGGAATAGCTTTCCAATTTCTGCTTAATTGTCTCACATTCACATCGAGCTGTTGCTAACTCTACCATTTGCTTTTCAATTGTGTCAATTAGATTATTGTTAGCATGTTGTTTTCTCAAAACAGCCTTTTGTAATTCAGAAACATCATGTTTTAATGATGCAATTGTTGCTTTAAACTCCTTTTCATTTCTGGTTAAAAACAAGTTAGCTTCGGTTGCTTTAGAAAGATCTACAATCAATTCTTGATTGTGTTTGTGTGTGATTTCAAACTAAATTTCCTTTTCTGCATATTCTAAACACTTTGCACATTCAATAGGAGCAGAAATAGAGTCAGAATTAGTATCACATAAGGCTGTATGAAAAGAAAAAGATCCATCTTCAGAGAAAAACTTAGCAAGCTTCTCGGAAGTTCCAGCAGATTTCTGGCAAAGAATAGATCTCCTCTTGCATAATGCTTCAGCTTCAGCCAAAAGCTCATCAACCTCCAAATCTAAAGCATCACTTGATAAATCACCAGCATCAAGTGATTCCCCATCCATGCTCCCACTATAACCCGAACTATCTTCATCTTCTGAAGATTCACCAGCAGACACGGGTTCCACTTCCTTCTCAACCACTTTAGCATAACATGCTGTTCCACCATTTCCTCCTTCTCCAAGCTGAAGATTCCAGTTGCATATTTCATCAGCTTGAACAACTAATCCTCTGTGGGGATTAGTGTTTGTGGATCCAGATGTATTTCCTCCAACGGGAACTATTGATCTGTCATAATTGTTGTTCTGTTGCTGTTGTGGCTGTCTTTGATTCCTGAAGGGATTCTGATTGCCTTGCTTAGATGGCTTCTGACACTCCTGCTTGAAATGACCCTTTTCACCACAATTGAAGCAAGTGACAGCATTCTTATCAAAACCATACTTGGTGTTGTTGTTGCTTTCCAAGTTGGTTCTCCCCGTCCTTTCCATAAACTCCTTTGCTCTTCGAATTGCACTAGCAAGAGCCCATTTGATATCCATCATCTCAAACTCTTCTTTATCCACTTGCTGATAATCTTCATTGGTTAGATTGATATTCCCAATCTGACCTGCAACTAATCCACAATAAGCACTAACCAAGGTATTCAACATCTCCATATGCTCCTTGGCTATTTCGACAGTGACTTTGGAAAAGTTGGAAGTGTCTAATCTGACTGTGTTCGGATTGGAAGTGGCTTGAAAGTTTGAAGAGTTTCCATAAAACCCTTGCTGTTGCGGTTGTTGCTGCTGAGCTCTGCTTGGGTCTAAGAAAGGCGGTGGTGTGAATTGCTGAGCAGTCTGTTGTTGTTGTTGAGAAGAAGAATCTGGTCTTGAATACATCATCGTGTATGCTGAAGGATCAAACTGCTTTGTTGTGGAAGGTCCGGTGTTTGAGATGAAAGCTGTTTGAAGCTTCGCGTGTTGAGAGGCTGGTTTTTCTCCACTGATACCTCCTGCAATCCCATAGTACATCTCTGGATTCTGAGGAGTTATTGTTCTTTTTGCCTTTAGCTTTTCTTCTACATCTTTGTTCTCCAATTTTTTAATTAACTCATAAACGGTGATTGTGTCCAGAACACCATTTTCCTTGAGAATTTCAAGATAACCGCTCCATTTTGCTGGTAAGCTATCAGCGAATCTCTTCACCATTTCTTGTGGAGTGGCAGTGACTCTGAAGGCAAACATCTCACTCAACAAGTGATGGAACCTTGTAGATAACTCTGCCAAACCCTCATTCTCCATACACGTGAATCCTTCAAACTCTTTCTTCAGTAATTCTTTCTTGATCTTTCTAGATTGAGCATTTCCTTCACATCGTAACGTGAGCATATCCCACAAGCTTTTAGTAGTCCTGCAGTAAACAAACTGGTGGTAAATGTCTCTGTGAAGAGCTTGTGTAAGAATCATGAATGCTCTCTTTTCTAACTCAAATTTCTTCTTATCATCATCAGACATAGTGCTGTAAGTTTCTGGATTAGATCCTGCAACTTCCAACTCATTTTCAAATGGGGTGAAGAAACACATCCATAGATCTTGACCTTGCCCCTGAACATAAGTTCTCAGCCTTTCTTTCCACCATCCCCAATCATTGATGTGATTTAGCTTTGGCGGTTTTGTGCTTGTACCAGTTTCACTGTCGTTCTGCATCATTGCTTGAATGCTGCTGCTTTGATTTGTGACCAATGCCCATTGATTTGCAGTTATCATTGCAGCTTGAGGTGGGGCAATAGCCTGCATCCATGCAGTTTTGTTGAACTCTGACGCAGATTGCGTGGCTGATGATTGCGTAGCTGATGATTGTGGAGTCAAAGTTGTTGTAGTCCACGCGGATGGATCCCACTGACCGTTTGTTCCCATTTTATAAAAAAATTAATATATTAAGTGAAAATTGATTTAAAAATTTGAAAAAAAAGTTTTTCCTTTTGAAAATTCAATGTTCACAAACTATGTTAATATGTGGAAATGAACAAACAGCCGAAGGATACTGGATCGAAAGACCTGAAAATCACAATTGTTAAATTTATACAGATAAGGATCGAAAGATAACACTTGTTCGAAGGATCAACAGTGTTCGAAGGATCACTGTTGAATTTCGAACAATGACTTCGAAAGATTCTCCAAGACGAAGGATCCTTATCTTTCGAAGAGTAAGAGTAGCTCGAACAATATATCCTTCGAAAAGATTCCTTGGCTCGAAAGATAGATCACAGCCTTCGAAAGATGTTCGAAGGATGGGTATCTGTCGAACCTCCTTGATCGAAATATGATCTTTCGACTTCGAAGGATATCTTTCGATGAGATCTGACACAACTGACACAAAGTTGACAGGTTGGTGAAAAGGTGATGGGTTGGTAGACAACTTTCGGCAGAAGGTATGTTCAGACCTCAACTTTTCACCAACTCAGATTTGACTTTTAAAATATTGCCCAAAAAGGAAGCTTCTTATCCAGAAACCGGTCACCGGAGTAAGCCGGAATTTTGGCCGGAAAGTACCAAAGTTCTTAAAAACAAGTTTTTAAGTTACCCAACCCGTCCTTTAACACACCCGGTTAGTTTAAAACACGTTTTTACGTCAAGAAATCCAAGAAAAACACTAAAAACGGGTGCTAAACCAAGTGAGTTTTGTCCAAACACACCAAGATCTTGTATAAACTCGGTTTTTAACAAGGAAAAGAGCCACGGCTCTGATACCACTTGTAGGTCCCCCGGAGGTTGAGGTTAAACCTTATCCTTGTTATGTTTAACACTCTAGCAAGTGCGGAATCCAAGCTAGAATGCAAACCGATAGTTTAGATGAGAACAAAAGCTACAAAGAGAAAGAGTAGACACACAAGATATCAAAGTTTTCCCTTGTATTTCAGTGGACACGGTTACAGCCCTTGACCAAACTGAAAAGTGCTCTCTACAAGACTTGGTTCACTCACATACACTATCAAAGGACTTGCTAAGGACTAACTGTGAAATGAACCATACATGGTATATATATACCCATAACAGATTGCATGCCCGAAGGATAAGATAGTCTGGTCGAAAGATCATCTATCGACCAGAAATCTACCGAAGGATCCATACATACCTCGAAGGATGATATATCCTTCGAGGTCCATCTGTATCCATCGAAGGTTGTCTTTCAAGGTCATCGAAGGATATAAACCATCCTTCGATGACATCCTTCGAGGCAAACAAACTTACAACCTTAGTGTTGACTGTTTGGCCAAGTCAAACCAGGAGGATGGTTGACTTGGTCAAACTTTCATTCAACACCAACATAAGACGTAAACACGACAGACAAAAGACATCGTTTTATAACATTACAAAATACAGACAAAGTACAGACACAAGTGCACCAACAATCCATGGCTCATTCATTGAAATGTCCACGAATTGAGCACGGGGTGTAGGCATACACCTGCCAGTGCGTATAAAAATAATATACCGCCTATTCAAGAATAACTCACCGCAGGATATATTATGTGGTGTGTCTATTAATCTTTAACTCAGTTTTCAGCCTGGGCTACTGAACGCATAATAAACATGTAATTCTTTAACAAGTTTATTTATAAATAATTATCCCAAGTTATAAAAGATATTTTGTGCCTTGTGCATTCAAATCAATTTTCTTAAATGGTTTCTAAATGAGTCAGTTAATTGTATTTACCAGTGTAAACTAACGTATTTTCCAAAAAGGCTAAGTGCAGGTACTAATCGGAATTGGCTGGCCACTCCTAGCATCAATAAAGAGTCTTGCAAGCTTCGATGTTAAGAATCTGTTGAACAATGATCTTTTTATCTTTGATCCGCCTGTGGATCTTTTACAACCGTTTTTGTAATACTTAATATTACTCTTCATCGGTTTGTAATGTATTTATCTTTTGCCTCCGCTGTGCATTAAATTGTGTTGTTTGACTATGACCATACCAACTACGTCACGATACTCCCCACCATGCCCACCGGTAATACGTGGAAATATCGGGGTGTGACATAGAGGTAGAGTTGAGGCATATCGTTTACACAACTCAGAACTAATCCAAGATTAAAATGATATAAAAAGGCATAATTCTTATTTAACAAAAAATGAAAGGCTTTTTAAAGAGAAAATTGAAGCTCAATGAAAAGACATTGCTAAACTTCAAGAAGATCTGATGTGACACCTGTGTCACCGCGACCATCAAACAAATACCAAGCCGATGAAATATTGTATTTCATACTTGGGATCTTGTATAAATATGTGTATCTTTTGCACATATCAATCCTTGTTCAATTTCAAACTCTACAACGCTTTCTAGAGAATTATACGCAAACTGGTGCGTAAACGTACTCAGTTTAATGCGACAAATACTCCGGAACATCAACATATACTCAACATACCTTAAATAACCTTTACATAACTTAGAAATAAGTTTTGAAGGCTTTGGTATGGCAAAAACAAGTTAATTCGCTTACAGGGACTAAACTTGACAAACGGCGAAAGTATGTCAATTTGAACTGTAACAAACATTCCGGAACATGTCCATAAGAAAAACATACCATAAATATCCTTTACATAGCTTAGGAATAGGCTTTGAGGGGTTTGGTATGTTAAAACAAACTTTTGGAACATTCAGGGACTAAAAGTGTCAAAAAGTGCACAAGTTTGCACTTTCGCGCATAACTTACGTTCTGAATACATCCGGACATCAAAAAAATTTATGTAAGCATCCTAATATTATGCCTTAGTGTTTGGCATAAGAAAAATCCATTCGTCGCGTCATTTGGATCGTCTTTCACGCTTATGCGCATTCCGTCGTAATTAAGCGAACATCGGGATCGTACGGCCAAACGAACCAACATCTGGAACATTTTTGAGCATGTTTCATGTCCACAATGTTTAGGCATCATTTTAGGGCCTTAAAGTTGGCTTTACGGGCCTTAGAAGTGTCGGAAATGGCTTAAATACGCAACAGGGACCAAAACTGCCATTTTTGAAAGTATGTGCAGATCAGAAGCTTCAGGCGGCCCGCGTGAGTTTTGCCTAAATGTTGAGGCGGGCCGCGTGAGACTGTCAGACAGATTCAATGTATGCATTTAATGCAGTTGGCCTTTCGTTCGATCAAGGGACGATGCCCTTTCACCCAATCAAGAGCCAAGGGGCATTTTCTGACTTACCACAACATTTCGACAAGTGTACGCACGAGATCGTGGCACGACATTCGATAAACGATCCTAATGGTTCCACTTTTCCTATAAATACCCCCCCCTTTTGTGTAAAAATCACAAGAATCAGATCTAAAAGCTCTAAGTTGAAGTATTGCTTCATACCTGAGTTTCTCTGATCTAGATTAGCATTCGGGGACCCTCCGTAAGTATTCTTTCGTTGTTTTATCGCTTTTCAAGTCCGAAAGTCAACGTTTTGTTGACTTTCTGCATTGACCAGCTTATGGTCGATGCGAAGTTCATGGAACTTCATAACGTGAGCGTGATCACGATGGTTATAGTCCGTAGTGACTATACCTACTGGTCACCACGTTATCTAGGCTCAGTGACGAGTCGTAGTTTCGGCCAAAATGCGCATTCTTGCGTATTTTGTAACCAAACTACTCGTGAGCATCAAAGCCGTTTGATTTGATGCCAAACCTGTTTTCTAAACTTAGTTAAGCATGTTCTAACATGCTTAGCTCGTCACTTTTAGTTTAGTGCTTATATAGGGTCGTAAGGTAAGCGATCTAAACCATCGCTTATACTTTCGAACCCGACCCATTTGGTCGATCATTAGGATCTGACCAAACACATTAGGTGACCATAGCTATAACCTCCCGAGGTTATACCTTGTGGTCGCGCTGTTAGGCGTTCCGAACGCGTTCTACGCGAACGACGCGTAAGGTAGCATAAGCTACCTAAATGGGTCGTGATGGACCGTAAGCACTTAGGATAAGTTTCATTTTAGTATGTAGGCTTTGTTAAACCATATTACACGAGTCTCCATACTCGTTTGGTTTACGAACCCGCATACTATCCGATCCTTCCGATTTTGGTCCGGTATATTGATATAGCTACCTATTAGGTGCCGTTTGATATTCCGTGATCGCTAAGCATTATTTGGTTATTATACAAGAACTCAAAGCTATCATGGATGAACACAATGATGAACTTGTCTAAATAAGGTTTACAGACCCTATTTATTAAGTCCATGAAAATAGCTGGAGCGTTCGTCAGACCAAAAGGCATGACAGTGAATTCATAGTGTCCATATCTCGTGCGGAAGGCAGTTTTGGGAATATCTTCTTCGAATACACGAAGCGTGATGATACCCATAACGCAGATCGATCTTGGAAAAACAGGTAGCACCTTGTAGCTGATCAAAGAGATCATCGATTCAAGGTAGGGGGTATCGATTCTTGATGGTAAGCTTATTAAGCTCACGATAATCGATACACATTCGAAAAGATCCATCTTTCTTTTTCACAAAGAGGACAGGAACTCCCAAAGGTGAATAACTCGGGCGGATGAATCCTTTATCAGATAACTCTTGAAGCTGTTTCGATAACTCTTGCATCTCGGAAGGTGCAAGACAATAAGGTGCTTTCGCAATCGGGTTAGCATTGGGTACAAGATCAATATGAAACTCGACTTGACGAACTGGAGGCAAACCAGGCAGTTCATCAGGAAACACCTCTGGATAATCCCGAGTCGGAATATCCTGAATACTCTTGTTCTTGTTTTCCTCCTCGGTGACATGTGCCAGGAAAGCAACATATCCTTTTCGTAGATAGCTTTGAGCTTTCATACATGACATGAGTTTCAAACCAACAGATGGTTTCTTGCCACGAACCTCAAGAACATCACCAGAGGAAAGAGGAATACGAACGATCTTGTCGAAACAAACAACCTCGGCATGATGTTTGGTTAACCAATCCATCCCCACGATAATGTCGAAACTCCCAAGTTGCATCGGTATGAGGCCGATAGGGAAAAGATGGTTATCGAGGTTCAATTGACAACCACGAAGAACAGAATCGAGTGCGAGTGGTTTACCAGTAGCAACTTCGACAGATAAGGGCTTCCTCAGTTTAGTTCTAGGTATTGCAAGTAAAGGCTCCAAGGATAACAAAACAAAACTCCTATCGGCACCAGAATCGAAAAGAACAGACGCAAGTTGATTGTTAACAAGGAACGTACCGTTAACAACTTCGTTGTCCGCCCTCGCCTCATTCGCGTTCAAATGGAATGCTCGTCCACGAGCAGGATTTACATTCGCTATCGCGTTACCATTCGGATTGACATTCGCATTCGCGTTTACCAATCTTGGGCAGTTGTTGCGGAAATGACCCATTTCTCCACAATTAAAACACGAACCAGGTGGGAATCTCATAGCATTTCCTTGAGCTTGTGCTGGAACCTGGGCAGCCTGATTTTGACCAAAGCGACAGACGTTGGCAAATGCTCAAGTCTACCACACGTAGCACACTGTTTACAAGCCTGTTGGGCAACATGGTGACCATTACATCGAGCACAGTGAGGTGCAGTACCAACATATGCTTTCTTTGCAGGAGGTTGAGTCAGTGGGTTCTGAGCAGTTTGATTGGTGACAGCAAAGTTTTGGGAAACCTTGCGCTTCCTTGACTTTTTCGAAGACTCACCTTGCTTCTTACCCTTACCCTTTTTCCTTATCAGAATCAGTTGACTTCTTTTGATCACCCTTGCGGGTGAGTTTACCCTTCCTGACTTGAGACTCAGTCAGGGTAGCAGACAACTCGATTACTTGACGAAGGGTAGTAGGGTTAACACCGGTCATAATGTCCTGCATGGAATCAGGTAAACCATCGATATACCTCTCAATTGCCTTATCCAACGGAGTAACCATCGTGGGACACAACAAGCTGAGCTCCTCAAATCGATCCGTATAAGCACGGTGTCCCCCCCCCCCGATTTGTTTCAAATCATCGAATTCCTGTTCTAAAGCTCGAATCTCATGACGGGGACAGAACTCTCTCATCATGAGAGCTCGGAGCTCTTCCCAAGTTTGTGCTAGTGCCACTTCGGCATCCCTATCACGCATCACTCTGTTCCACCATGTAAGAGCTCGCTTCTCAAACACACTTGAAGCAAACTCAACTTTGCGCGCATTCGGACACTGCACGTGTCGGAATGTGCTCTCGATACTTTCAAACCATTGTAGGAGTGCTGTTGCTCCTTGTGACCCAGAAAACTTAAGCGGCTTCGCAGAATTGAAATTCTTGAAATTACACTGAGCATTATTGTTGTTATTATTGTTGTTGTTGTATAGTTCGTGGATTTGGGTCACAATGCCTGGAAGCACAGCAGCCATTTGCTGAGAGACAAGGGCTGCGACTTCCTCAGCAGTATAAGTTCGAGCATCGGTTCAAGCATCGCGTCGAGGAGGCATTGTCTAACAAGGAAACATGAGAAACGAGTGAGGTTGATAATTGGAAAAACAAAAGAGGCATTTAAAACATCGACAAAACACAAGGAAGGCGATCATTCGTTTGTTACCTCGAACAAACAAACGACACGCAGTGACAAATCAAAGTAAATAAGTCATAATAATGTATCACCAAAGACATGCTCGCCTATAAGTGAACACTCACCCCAAGAGTTCCCAGGTAAGAGTGACTGGTCCGATAATGCGGATTTGTACGAACACTCTAGCCTTAGACAGAAAACTTAGGGTACATGCATTCACTCTTCCAGTTTGCACGTGTTCACATTATTTAGACCCAAACTTTGACGAGATTTTTGAAAACTCAAAAGGGTTCAAAACCTTATAACAAAGGGTTTGAAACCATATAACAGAGGGTTCAAAACCTAGTAATCAATCATCCAAGGATAGATGATTAATTTTCGAAGCGGATTCGTTATTGTGTTCTCGTTGTTGATATCACCTAAGGATAGGTGACGGTATTGTTTTAAAATTCTAAACACAAGTAAACTTGTGTTAGGGTCCTAAAGTTATAGTCTAGGTCAAAGCATTGCTAATAACCTAATTCCCTATAACCATTGGCTCTGATACCAACTCTTCTGTCACACCCCGACCACGTTAAAACAACAAACGTAGCGGAAACGTCGGGGAGTGTTGCAACAGAATTATTGTTCCACAACCATGGTAACCAAATGTTTCGTTTTATTGAATTAATATGTAATGTACATTGTCTTAAAACCAAACAAAAAAAACTACACATTGTTTATATCTGTTTTTAAGTCACTAAGGCCTCGTCCAGGTCCTATGTGACACAAGCTCCCTAGCAAGCAACATCAAGCAATACCACCTGAAACAAATGTAAAAATAAATTCAGCAAAGAAATGCTGGCGAGTACATAGGTTTTATGGGAGTATCGGATTCGTGGCTCGTTTATATGTTGCAGTACCTCGTTAGACTACAGGAGTCAAAATACAAACCTCGTTTTGAAAAGTGTATTGCAACAGGAATAACCAACTCAAATCAAATTGGTTATAGTTTATAAAATCTTGTAGCCATGATTCTTAACCCAAAAACATTTGTTTTAATAAACCAAATCGTATAACATCTCGTCAAAACTCGTTAATAAAACTCGTATGGTTTATATCATTTCGAAAACCTCGTTGTGTGCCATCGTTTCAAATCGTTTCCCAAGTGAACTAAATAATGACACGCAATGTAACATGATAGAACTACCATGCTTTTATCATGCTACACCCGTCCCATTATCTAATCACTACCCAAAACCAATCGTTTAATTCGTTTAACTCGTTTCAAATCATTTAACTTGTCCCAAAATCGTATTCGTTTAAATAGTGAAACTACTTTTGGTCGTCTCGCTAATAACATTCAAACCTTCGTGACTTGACTACCTCGTTTCTCGTATTAACAAACCACCAAAGGGTAAGTTAGCTATCACAGATTCGGTCGTTACCTATATAACCCCCACACATAACCATGGGTGTAGTCTGATAACGGGATTTGTCAGATCCTATGGTACCATAACCTAATACTGGTCGGCTTGATCAGAGCTAATGAATGTCATTTGTTATGTAATTACAACCAACAAGTCTTTTTTCACAATATTGAAATTGTTATTAGTTTTGTATAAACCATCGTTTTGAAATCATCGTTTAAACCTTGAAATCGTTTTGTACATATGAATCACCCCAAAACAATTGAAAACAGTAAAATAGGGGAACTATGTACTCACATTGAAGTGCAAAGTATCCTCAATCTAGAGAACTCAATAAGCTCAATCAAACCAAGGAAACTCAAGCATCACCTAATAATCAGATCGCTAGTCAAACAATAGACGCCTAAATCGGAAGATCGGAAAGAATGAGGTCTTGTAAACCAAATGAGTGTAGGAACTCATGTGATATGGTTTAACAAAGCCTACATTCTAAATCGGAACCTAACCTAAGTGCTTTTGACCCATCGTGACCCATTAAGGTAGCTTACGCTACTTTAACGCATCGTGCGCGCAAACGCGCGTTCGAGACGTCTAAGTAGTCCTATGACAAGTATTATATGCCTAAACATGTTTAAATAAGTTGCATAATCAGTTTAGGTGACAAAAGTTAGGTTACATATGCTTAAAGTCCAATTATGCATGAAAAGGGCATTTTGGTAATTTACCTAAGGCATATAATCTACCTATCATACAACTACTTAAACTCGGTGACCATAAGGTATAACCTCGGAAGGTTATTCCCTATGCAACTATGGTCACTAAACATGCTTGGTCGGATCCTAAAGATCGACCAAATGGGTCGAGTTTGAAAGTCTAAGCGGTGGTTTAGACCGCTTGACTTACGACTCTAAACAAGCACTTAAACTAAAAGTGACGAGGTAAGCATGTTAAAACATGCTTAACTAAGTTAGAAAACAAGTTTTGATATCAAAACAAAGTGTTTTGATACCAAGAGTAGTTTGGTTGCAAAATACGTTTAAATGCGCATTTGGACCGAAACTACGACTCGTCACTACGCCTAGTCAACGTGGTAATCAGTAGGTATAGTCACTAAGGACTATAACCATCGTGATTACGCTGACGTTGCGAAGTTCAAACGAACTTCTCGTTGACCATCTCGTGGTCAAAGCTGAAAGTCAAACAAAGTTTGACTTTCAAGCTAGGAAAGCAATAAAAGAATGAAAGAGGACTTACAAAGGGTCCAAATAGATTTGGTTCCAAGTATTCTCAGGTAGGAAGTGAATATTCACAACCACTTAGAGAAATCTCAGACCAAATGTGCAGAAAATGGAATGGGAACATGGTTTTATATAGTTTTCGTAAAACTTTTAGGATCATTTCTTGGAGAGGAGGGCATGATCCAAGCCATACAAGTGTCAAGGAAGGATTGGGGGACTTGGAGAACACACAAACCAGTCCATAGCATTGAAAACCAGAGATCAAAACCAACAAAAACGAGCAAAATGACCAGATTCAATGTTTCTGTACTGTGACACTGACGCGGGCCGCATAAGAATTTGGCTTGGGTTTACGCGGGCCGCCTGGCCAACTTTGGCAGATTGACAATTTCAGTCCCTTCAGATTAGAAACTTGTATTTCGGCCCATTTTTGACATGTTTAAGCCCCGTTAACCTCATTTCAAGGCTCTAAAATGAAGTTTAAAGTATTGGGAACTCAAAACATGCTCAAAAATATCTCGGATGTGGGTTCGT
Organism: Helianthus annuus; assembly: GCF_002127325.2. Lineage (NCBI taxonomy): Eukaryota > Viridiplantae > Streptophyta > Magnoliopsida > Asterales > Asteraceae > Helianthus > Helianthus annuus. The sequence goes on from NC_035439.2 coordinate 53,427,812, forward strand.
TTGGTCGTAGGATCGCGTTGTTCGGTTAATTACGACGGAAGTCGTAACGAACGCAAAAACGAGCCAAATTAAGCGAAGAATGGAATTTTTTTGCATGCCAATCAGTAAAATAAAATATTTTAATGATTACATAAATTTTTGGATGTCCGGATATATTCAGAACGTAAGATATGCGCGAAAATGCAAACTTGTGCACTTTTTGACGCTTTTAGTCCCTGAATGACCAACAAGTTTATTTTTGCGCACCAAACACCTCAAAGCCTATTTCTAAGCTATGTAAAGGATATTTAGGGCATTTTTACTTAAGATCAAGTTCCGGAATGTTCGTTACTATACAAATTGGTATAGTTTCGCAGTTTGACACAAACAGTCCCTGCGAACGAACAAACTTGTTTTCGACACGCCAAACCATCCAAAACTTATTTCTAAGTTATGTGAAGGTTATTTAAGGTATGTTAAGCCTATTTCACTATCCCAGAGTGTTTGTCGCGTTTAACTGATTATGTTCACGCACCAGTTTACGTATAACTTTTCCAAAAAGCGATTTAAAGCTTGAAATTGATTCGAATTGAATTGTAAAATCATCAAACACATAAAACACATATAATAACACCAAAACACATTGTTTTATTGATAATTAACATCGTTTTGCATTGTTCATCGATTAAAGAGCACAGTTGTCACATAAGAAAAGCAAAAAGAATCAAAAGAAATCTCCACCACAGAAGGTCCCTGCAAACGACAAGTATAGACATCCAAATTCATCCTCGTTTGCAAGAGATGTGCAAGGAAAACAAGAACAAAAAGGACAAATTCATCCTTTAGGGCCAACAAGAGCTACACAAGCTGATCAGAATGCTTTCTACGTGAAGAGACAAACATGCTTCAATTGCGGCATTGATCAGTCACACTGCTCGGAACAGCACACATCGTCCCTACGTACCCTATTATATGCAAAATCAGAGGATTACACCAAAGGATAACTACCATTCCAAGCCGATGAAGGTATCATCACCTAAGGCAATAAAGAATGTGAATCCCAAGGTTAAACATTCTAATGGGGCTTGGAACGCTGCTAAAAACAAACGCAAAGCTTTTCAAGAATAAAAATCTGTTTCTAAAACTAATACACCTAAAACTGCTAAAGTTGCTCAACCGAAGGCAACAAACACGTTTGCTAAACCAAAACAGATTTGGAAACCCAAATCCAAAGCAACAACGTCTCAAATTCTTAAAACGGAAGGGGACTTGTGTTTAAAAGAAGTGTCTTATTTTGATGCTTCAGGTAAACCCAGGACCACGATGCCCTGGGCACCAATGTCTTACTAATCTCCTTACTTTTCAGGAACAACCAAGGAGGAACTGTTGACAATCTCTGGAATGTTGATAGCGGTTTTTCCAGATATAAAGCGGGTAACATCTCACTGTTGCAAAAAGTTCATTTTTTTACAGATGATATGTTTCCTTAGGAGGAGATAAGAGAAGTAAGATAAGATCAACAAAAGGTACAATTTAAATTTAGTACTTTGATATGAAATTGTTAGTCTTCATTCTGATGACAGAACGGTTAACCAAAAATATTTTTTCTCTTTCTTAGTTCATTATCTTTGTACATAAAGTGTCCTTTCTCTGGTAAATGGTAAATTTGCGCATAAGATTCATACACAAATTTGGGGGGGGGGGAGACATATAGATAAATATAGATTTTAGGGGGAGAAAACTCAGAAAAATACAAAAAGAGTTTGCTGTAAATATGTATTATTTTAGGGGGAGAAAATGAGAAAAAATAGAAAACTAAAAAATCAAAAATAGAAATTGTAAATGTTCGTGTTAAAGGGTTTGACTAACACATATAAGGTGCCATAGCTGAAAAGACTAGGATCTACTGTAATATGTCGATAGGCTTGACGCTCAAAATGATAAAAGATACTAAGTGATATGAACATAGTGAACTATGTACCATGTGGGTAACATACCAATGGCATATGATTTTATGGTCTTAAATCTTGCGTTGATTGACAACCAACATCTGAGGTTTTAGGTCTTTATGCTGTTGAATCATCCGGGGATATCTTGGCTGTCCTTCTGTTGCATCCAGATTATATGCAGACCTAGACACAGTAGGATATCTTAAAAGATCCCAAGAGGACAATCCCTAAGGAATAAAATCTCAAATGAGAAAATTCCCAATGCTCAAAAGAGACAAATTCATACCAAAATGGTATTTGCCTCGCCCTTGTTGGACACAATCATTGGTCGCTCTGCTGTACGAAAGTACTGACCTGTCATCAATGGTCTAACGTTGTAAATCAAAAAGGATGACATCAGTATACTCACCTGTTACGATGAATCGTTGTGCTTACCTTGATCGCAGGGTTATGCCTTGGAATGGGACACACAGGTATAATAGTATAATATTACCTTTAACATATCATGAAGTTGAAAATTTAAAAGTTGAGCGTTAAAGTTTAAGTGGACAGACATATTGGCAATCGCATAGACCAGTTTGATTAGGCTCGTACTAAAAAGTGTTCCTTAGTTTGCCTGAGAACGAATTTTGATCCCATTGCAATTGTAATTGTATATTATGATAGTTGTTTATATTTTGAGTTTTCATTTGTTTTTAGTTCTTAAAAGTTAAAAAAAAATTCAAAATTCAAAAATAGAAAAATAGTGTCTTGTTTTTCTATATTATCAAAAACCAAAAAATAGAGTGTTTATTTGTTTTTCTTAAAATTAAAAATGTAACCGTTCTTGAAGATTTGCCTGATCATAAAAAGTTGAAAGAGTTTAAATTGTGAAATCCGAATACAAGTACTTTGTTAGTGCATTATCTGTCTATCGCCTCCGTCAATCTAGTCAGTAGCAGAAAACCAAGGAAAACGAGAGTTACATTGTTATATTTTAAGTTTAGTTAGTAAAAAGGCAAGGTGGCATAATTGTAATTAATGAGATTCCTCATTAATCCCTTGGCCTATAAATAGATATCTAGGGCTTCTAGTTTAGAACTTTTGGAGCATTTGTCATTTTCACAACTTGGAGGTTTCTAGAGCTAGAGAGAGAAAGCTAGAGAGAGAAAGTTCATTGTACGTGATTCAGGTGCTGTACACTTTCAGATTCGTCAATAGAATCACATTTATATTACGTCTCGTGTGTTAGCTCGCGTTCGTGTACAGATTCCGCGCGTCACACGTTCGATTACGCAATCGTTTCGGAGTCAAACCGGTCCTAACAAGTGGTATCAGAGCAGGAGCTCGATTGCACTGATCTTTCACACGATTTCGCACAGGATTTCATCAGAATCAGATCTGATTTCTTCTTCTTCTTCATCTTTTTCATATTTTTACAGTTTTTACTGTTTTTCATCGAATTGAACAGGTTTTCACGGTCCGTTTCAGCTGATTTTTGGATATGTTGTGCGCCTATACCTGCTCTAAAACCCTACCAAGTTTCAGATCGAAAATCCAAACCGTTTAGGAGAAATCGAGATTTTTTCGTTCGAATTCGCGTCAAAGTTGCAGGTCTGTTGGTATGAACATGTCTGGTTCGCTTATTTGAACAGATTTGGACCGCTTTTTGGTCAAAGTTTCAGGACCGCTCCATATTAGTCGTTTGGTTCGCTTTTTCGAACACATGGTGGATCGCTCATAGGTTAAAGTGTGGTCTGCTCATAATAATTTTCTGGACCGCTGATAAGACAGTTTATGGTTCGCTCCAAAGTCATGAGATTAGTCCGCTTATAAGGTTCCAAAGTGGATCGCTTTTGTGTCATCTTCCTCATACAGCCTGTTCTTGCAACAGTTGTCGGCCACCTTCAAATTAACGGCCCAATCAGAGCTAGTTATGACTTGAGCTTGTCGGCTGGTTCCTTGTTTAACCCAAAGTGCATGTGACCGCCCCATTATATCACCGCCCCATTAATAAAAATGGCCCAGCGAGTGTTCTTGTGAATTAATTGTGTTTGAACGGCATTAACACTGACCCACTTGTTTCACAGCCCATGTCACCACCCCACTAATTCATAAGACCCAATTGTTGTTATTGTTTGCCGCTAAAAGAAAACAAACTGCCCAATCAATGTATTGATTTGTTCAGTTGCCCTTGACTTCTTTGTCACGTGTGTGTCTGTTTGTGTGCTTGGATTAAAAAATAGTGATATCATTTGATTTGGTTGAAATTGTTAGCACCGCCCCACTTGTTTTAGAAAGGCCCAATCAATATTTTTTTTTCACTAAATGATAGTTGTCAGTTATTGTGTGCCGCCCATTTAAGTTGTGGCCCAATCCAACATTACCGTCCACTAATAAACGACCCATTCACGTTAAAACAAGTGCACTGTTCCACGGAAAAAATTGATTGTTAATATCATTTAATTGACTATTGGTTATAAATTGCTTGATCTACTTTGTCTGCCATTAAAAACGAAAGCGGCCCATGTGCACCGATTTAAGGCCCATGTGAACGATATATTTGGCCCAATTTCAAAGTTTATTAGTTCAAAAGAGGGGGCCAGTTCAACTTGCACAGTTTGATCACTCAAAGGTTCAGCTCGTATAAATTCAAATTTGTTCCAGGTCGTGTGATTTTGCCGGTTCATAGCTTGTCGTACGGTTTGAAAATTTGAATCCCAGTTCGCATCAAGTTCCGTTCGCACAGTGTATCAATCTTCAGTCTGTCAACCGTCAATCTCGCACAGAATATTCACTAGTTCGAGTATTTTGTTTCGATTGTTTGATAGTGTTTGAACTGATATTTGTTTGTTTTGTGTTTGTTTGATTCTTGTAATTCTAGATATTCAAGGTTCGCATCATGGCTGAGATTAAAGAGAGAACTCGAGAAGAGATCTTGAGTGAGAAAACTTACAGAGAAAGAAACGTTGTTTACAACAGAATGGATGAGATGCAGGAAGAGTATGAAAATGTTGTTAGCAGTCGAAGATGGGATAAGAAAAGAGAATGTTACTACAACAGAGAAGGAGAACCTGTTGTTCCAAAGAAAGACATAATTTTTGATGATGTTCTTCTTGTTGTCCCGTTGAGAGCCGAATATTACAGAAGGGTGATGATGGATGATGCATATGTTAAACAATATGAAAAAGATATCAGATATGCTATGCTGTCATGTCTAAGAAAAAGGGATGAAGAGAGAATGAAGAAGAGTGTTGAAGAGATGGTGAAAAATCTGAAGAAGGTTGTTGAAGAGGTTGAAACAAAAGCTGTTACTGAAGAAGTTGTGAAACAGCAAATTGAAGAAGAAGTGAAGACAGAAGAAACGAATGAGAATGAGAAAGATGGTGATGATGGTGATGAAGTCAATACTGAAGTAGAACAAGATGATGATGAGACGAAGCAGACAGACGCTGCTGAAAACACCGAAGTGCCAATCACTGAGGTACATTCTGATTCTGAAGTTTTAAAACAAATTGAACAGTGCAAGAAATGCATGGAACCATGTAGAGCTTGTACTGAAAAAGATGAGCAATTCAGAATAAGAGAACTTGAATTCACAAAAATCGAAAACATTTTCAAAGAAAAATGCAAAGAGATGTTAGAAAAAGAAAAGGTTTTTAACGAAAATGATGAAAAACTTTCAGGAAAATGTACAAAGCTAGAAAAAGAAAATGAAGTTTTGAAAGAAAACGTTTTGAAAATGAAAAATGAATGCGAACGAAAAGAGATTGCTTGTCAAGAAATGAAAAAGGAATATGACTCAATGAAGTTATCATATTATGTTACGAAAGAGTCATATGATAAAGTAAAAGATGAAATGAAATATGCTCAATCTAGAATGAATTATCTTTCTGAAACAACCAAAGAGGTTAAACGAATGTATGCTATAAAACAAGATGTTGTTAATTCATATATCAAAGATGTTGCTAAGCTAAAGCGACAGATTGCTGATTTAGAACAGGATAACAACAAGTTAAAAAGTTACCACGTGTCGTCATATGTGCTTGAACGAATTTTCCATATAAAACCGGGAGATGGTGAGTCTGAGCAGAACAAGAAAGGCATTGGCTCAGAGTTTCATCAAGTTCCACCACCGGAAAAGTTTGCATTTTATGATGAGGAAAAGGTCGAAAAAGCTTTCAACATGGTAGACCAATTGCCAGACAACATTGACATAACCTTTTCCAAATCTGATGATTCTCATGATTCAGAGGTGGTAGGTAAAGTCGTTGAAAGTGTGTTGAAAGAAGAGTCGGTTGATACAGGTAAATCTGAATCACCGGATGAAGATGAAGGAAATCTTCATGATGCATATCTGAAATACACAAAATCCGAGAAAAATTTGAATGATGATTCAAAGGGATTGGTTTATACCATGATTGGATCGGACAAATTATTCTTAGATGTTGTATTCCCGATTCAGAATGTGATTTCAGAAAAAGTTGACAAAGTTTTCAAAATGGTTGAGATTGAGAAGTCTGAGATTTCAAAGTTTGTTGGTAAGAGTCATAAAGGTTCGTATAACAAACCTGGTTTCAAAAAGAAAAACATGAAGGCTGGGTTGGGTTATAAGAAGAAACAGAATCGAAACAAAAATGAAATGCCAAATTTTCAGGCAAAAATGAGTTTTGTTCAAGGAAACAGTTTGGATGAAGAAAAAGAACTCAAATTGAGACAGTCTAATGCTGACTTTGAGGCTCAAAAGCAAAAGCAACAACCACAGGTCAAAGATGTATCCATGAGAACATGTTTCAAATGTGATCAAAAAGGACATCTTGCACGCAAGTGTCCAAATCCAAAACCTGTGGATGTTGACAAAGAGAAGATTGATGATGTGAAACAAAAATCTGAGTATGTGAGACAAAGGTCAACCAGATTTGATTCAAAACAAACTTGGAGGTACAACACAAACAAGTTTGCCTCGAATCAAAATTGGAAATCAAACCCGAATAGGTTTGATTCAAGACAGACCTTGAATTCTCATACACCCAGGTTCAGAACAACACAAAGTTGGAAAACTTCAGTTGATATGACAAAACCCCAAGAGGTTTGGAAACCAAAAGTTGTTGTTCAAAACCAAAGTGTTCAAAAAGATTCACATTTTTACAAACGTGGAACACCAAAAGGTCAAGCATGGAGTGTTAAAACACATGTTGATTTGGTTAAAAATGAGAAACAAAAACAAATCTGGAAATCGAAAACAGAAATAGAAAGTTCAACTTATGAGGTGAAAAAGGCTGAGGACTCAATTTCGATTGATTATGATGCAAATTTTCCACCACTTAAGGCTGAAAACTTTAAGATTCAAATTGCTAGAGTCAAGGTTACACCCAAGGCTGGTGAGGCTTGGGTGGACACAATGTTTGATTAAACAATTTGAATTGCCGGAGCTTCCTTTATCGCGAAGCATGAATCGGCATCTTTAGTGAATGAAAATTATTGTGTCGTATTTGATAAAGTTTCAATGTGCAGGTGCTCAAGAATCCTGAAGATTGTAAATTTGGAAATTGGAGCAGCCTGGCACACCAAGAGGAGGAGAAGGCTGCTAGACCCTGGTTTGGTTGAAACAGGGAGTTTATATGTTTTTCTGTACATAAATAAACAATATTTCAAAAAAAAACTCTAAAAATTTGAAAATTAAAAACCAAAAATATGTTTTAGTTTGTTAAAATTTGAAAAACCAAAAATATGTTTGTTTTTTTTATTTTTGTCAAAAATAGAAAACTCAAAAATATGTGTTGATGGAATACGCCGAAACCTTCACGGCTGAACAAACATGATTACTTTCACCAGATTGAAAAACGGTTTTCAAGCTGTAAAAATCAATGTGTTGTAAATCATGGGGGTATTTTATATTAGTTTTTCTGTAATTCGGTACACGAGAAGCAGAAAATGGATGGCGAGACAAAGCTATCTACATCGGTTATCAAATTTCTTTAATGATTTTGCATTTTAGGGGGAGAAAAATTGTCAGAAAATTCAAAAACATTAGGAAATTTGAAAAAGCCAAAAACATGATAAAATTCAAAAATTTGAGTTTTGTGTAAAAAGAGGAAATGATAGTACATCAGTAGACAATTACTGTACGCTAAAGATTTGTATAGCATAAAGTTTTAAACAGTCTCACTGATGATATGTCGATAGGTTTTTATACACTTAGTGAACTTTTTCGGGATATAAACCTAAATTCAAACTTACTTATTTCATGGGGAACACTACTAGGATATATAGGTAACCCCTGAAATCTCGTTTGAAAGGTCTCGTATTCTGATATACTAGGTTTTTATACTCTATGATGTCTGGGGTATTATTCCGGGACTTCTGCTGAATGGAAGTTCTGACCTAGTCCTTGGATAATACTTTCACCGAATGCTTGAAACATAGCATAAACCCTCAGCATGCAGATGAAACAATAAAATTGATAGTCGCTGCTGTTGTAACTAAAAGATCCTCTAAAGGGGACATACTAAAAAGTCGAAACTGATATCTCTCTGCGCATACGGAAGTATCGACCTGAGATCCCTCAGTCCTCGCATACCTAATTTATGTACAGATATCATTGTAGTATTAATCACCTGTAAGACTGAATATTGGGATTCTGGATACGGGAGTATATTCAAGAGGTGGGACACATGAATGAGTTTAAGTCTTAAAACATCTAAATCGTATCCTGAATTAGTTGAAATTTGTATGAAAATTTAAGTGGATCAATATATCGATAATCTAAGTGAATTGTTTAATTCTTAATGTGTAACTAAGCTCAACGGTACTTGTGACTTGTCAAAAACTGATATGATCCTCTAACGCATACTCAAACAAAAATATTGTATGTAAATATGTGTGTACATATTTCTTTACTGCTTTATATTTTCAGAAAATACAAAAAGATTTTGATTTCTGCTTTATTTTCGATAAACCGATGTCTGAGTTGCTGAGTTTCAAAATCTGAGTAAGCTGATTGTGTTTCTGAAAAATAAAACAAGTTCATTAATTTGATACTTGATTTAAAATAAAAAATTTCAAAAACAGTTTGTGATATCTCCAAGGTCATTAATTTGGACTTGGATGATTAATTGTGAGGGAGTTGGATTCTTTAACGCTGCCATATCTGTAAAGTTAGTTGATAGAGGAAGTGGATTAGAGAATTTGATTAAACTGTTCAAAATGTTGTTACTTATCATTTGTATGAGTGATTGCAGGAAAGATCCAGACTACGATCCCGAAAGCTGAGTCTAAGGGGGAGTCTGAAGACGAGTTCAACGCAAACAGAAGTGTACAAAGAGCCAGATATCATTCTTGGAAGAGCTTGTAACCGGAAAGCAAGGTGTCGATCCCAAAGCACGGAAGCTTGACAAAAGGGGGAGCCGGACGGAGAAAAGAGTCTACAGAAAAGGGAAGCTGAAGCTGAAGACAGATCCACCGGGATTATGTTTGAGCAAGGGGAAGTCTGTGTAGCTGAGGATGTTAAAGCTTCAAGAAGACTCAGAGAGAGAGAGAAAAGACGCTACGAGTTGACTACAGATTGACTACAGCAATATCCAAGGGGGAGTCTGTTAGTGCATTATCTGTCTATCGCCTCCGTCAATCTAGTCAGTAGCAGAAAACCATGGAAAACGAGAGTTACATTGTTATATTTTAAGTTTAGTTAGTAAAAAGGCAAGGTGGCATAATTGTAATTAATGAGATTCCTCATTAATCCCTTGGCCTATAAATAGATCTCTAGGGCTTCTAGTTTAGAACTTTTGGAGCATTTGTTATTTTCACAACTTGGAGGTTTCTAGAGCTAGAGAGAGAAAGCTAGAGAGAGAAAGTTCATTGTACGTGATTCAGGTGCTGTACACTTTCAGATTCGTTAATAGAATCACGTTTATATTACGTCTCGTGTGTTAGCTCGCATTCGTGTACGGATTCCGCACGTCACACGTTCGATTACGCAATCGTTTCGGAGTCAAACCGGTCCTAACATACTTGGATGTACCTAGTGTTCATATGGTACTCTCGTTGTTGCGTAAGAAATGTTTGCTTATGAATTTCTGAGCATGTGCAGAACTTGATTTCAATTAAGAAACAGGGATTAACGAAAATGAAATGTTGTTAGTCAGAAGAAGCCTGAAGCAGCACAACAACAAGATGTACCTGAGTCAGAAGAACCAGAAATGAAACGCTGTCTGACAGTGAAAGTGCATTTGAAGAAGTACCTGTGAACCTGCTTGAAAGAAAAACACTGAAGAAGAAAAGAGCTGTTGAGAATCCTCCTCCCACATTCTTTTTGATAAAGATGTTTCAAGCAAAGCTGATCGAGATCCTAATATGAAACTAACCACAAGAGCTGAAGAAAGAGACCTAGTGCTGAGAATTCAGAAGTCAAGAACTTCGACAACATCTGCAGCATAGTGACAACCATAGACTTCGTTGAAGACGTTGCTGAATTCTTGTTATGAAGACAATTTGATGGCATCAGTCTAGGGGGAGATTGTTAGGCCCTAAAGTATGAGACTAATGCATCAAATTAACCCAGCGGGCTATGGTTACGAACTGGGCTATACTGGGTTAGTTACTATTAGGGTTTGGACCTTTATAGGTCACTTGTGCCAAGATTTAGGCCATGTGGACCAAGCAGGCCCAAGGGGAGGCCATGTAGGGAAGTGGGCTTGAGTAGGTATGTAAACAAGTTTTCAAAATGTTTTAGGTTTTTGAGCCTCATTATTACACAAAGTTCTAGAGTCTAAGAGAGAGAGGCGATTTGGTGTGTCATCTTGTACTAGACGTTTTGCTAATCAATACTAATAGAACGCGGGCAAGTTTGATAGTGATTCCGGTGTGTTCTTCATATTTTCTATTTTTCTTGAATCTCACCAAGTTTGGATTCCGCACAAACTTGGTGATTATTTGATATCACAGTTTGATCCGTTTTTGGGACTTACAAAAGAATGTCTCGCAGATTAAGACGAGTAGGAATCATCCGAATATTGTCGATGATCCGAGTTGTGAGGTAGCGAGGGTGCATGTCCTGATGGACCTCCTCGTATGGGTCCTTTGCCTTTGATCTGAATCTTCGCGGCATGATTAATTCCTGTCTAAAATCAAATACAACATATATATATATATATATATATATATAACTTAATAAGGATAAGAGTTAATCCTAGGTCAATTCCTAGAATCAGGAAGTCTAAGGATTATGCTATTGTGTTGTTTGAGATTAAACACAAAAGGCTAGTGTTTAATTCTCTCAAACGTTGGCTCTGAAACCAACCTGTCACACCTCGATATTTAGGTTCACCCGGTGGGCCCGGATGTGGTATACGTGAGTAGATTGATATCAAATACACAAATAGCACAGCGGAAGTCTTGGATTTAAAATACTATTACAAATAATAATGTCCGAATGTTCAAAATATAATACAGACGGATATTGTATCAACAGATCCACAGGCGGATCGGAAATTTACAAAATGAAATAACAGACTACTAGGCTTCTTATGCAAGGACGGGCAAATTCCTCTTAAGCGTTACCGGGCACTTCCAGCCTATTTCGTAACCTTGCAACCTGTCACTTAGTCTTTTGAAGATACGTCGGTTTACACTAGTAAATACAAATAATCGACATATTTTGAAAATATTTCAAAATCATTTTCATGTACACAATGGTACATATATTTTCATAAATAACTTGGGACAAACTATTTCTCATGTTATCAGTTTTACAAGCTTGATAATTCATATGGGGCCCGAAAACTATTCTGAGACATGATTAACCGACACGCCACATTATTACCCTTATTGGGTTATACAAATCATTTTAGTATAGCATTAGCATCTGTCAGGTGTATGCCTACACCCCGTGCTTAGGTCGTGGCCACTTGCAATTATATGAGCCGAGGATATCCAGGACACGGTCGTATAAACCCCTAATGACTTAGTTCAAGTAAAATGAATTAAAATGGGTTATTTGAATTCTAGACACATAGGTCATCGATCCCATACCCACCATGCGGTAATAATATACCGTATCCCAAGCTCGTATAGGGAAAATAGGTTAAGAGAATCTACCTGTCTTAATAAGTCTTATAATGCAAGATAATAACAATAAGCACCGCCATAATCAACTAACAAAGCTTGGTTGCAATCTACTAGAATGCCTTAGTCTGGATTGAATGGTATAATAACCAATTCGAATGTTAACGGGTCTTATTCAAGTCATAGACTTGGACCGATTAACTTAAATTAATGAAAACAGTACGATATGCTAGATTAAGCGAATGACCAGATAGAATGTAGTTTAATCCTCACAAGTACTAAGACTTGTATAATATGGATAAACAATATACATTCTGGAATTTGAAATGAGTTTGAAAAGATTTGACCCGTTTCGGTAAACTTACGTAAACTAGTTAAACAAGCTAACCGTACGCGCATAGGCGGTATCGGGTGATCGGATGAGCTATAAACAAGTTCAATATGCCAAAATACTTTAATTATGTTATAACGTCAGTAAGCTATCAACTTTGTTTGATCATTATGGCTTAAAACCAATAAGCACCACAAGGGCATTTTAGTCATAATGTGACATAATTTAAGAACTTATATAAAAACTTAAGTTATGAGCAAGTTCATTCTGTCAAAACATGTTAATTAATATAATATCAATATGTTATCCATTTCATATGTTTATCATTGATTGAAACAATATTTTGCACAAAAAGGGCATTTTGGTCAATAATAGACATATTGTAAGAACTTGTGTAAAAACTCAGAATCTGATTATGATCAACTAGTATAACCACAGTCAGTTATTCTACACTATAATATGATCATAATGCAACTTAGAATCAATAGCTAAAGTTGCTAAATCGGGTCAAAATCGAAAGTCAAAGCAGAAGTCAAACTGCTTGAATTTCGGTTGTGAACCGACACATAAACTGGAAATGACGGGATGAACATGCTTATACATGTTCTAATATTAATTACCAACTGATTTAGTGTTAAAAAATTACAAGTTCATTTTATAAAGTTTTTGAAATCTGCCGTTTGACTTTTTATTATATTTAACTTTGACCCGTCATTTGACGAACTTAACGTGATTTCCAGGAGGTGCCCTTTTAAGGGATTAACACCTACCTTATTACGATCACTTAGCCATGTTCAATTCGAACAATGGCTGGACCTTAATGGTCTAAACCGAAAGTCAAAGCAAAAGTCAATTTGCTTGACTTTCGGCTAATAAAACCTTATAAAATGAAAAGAGCAAGGAAAGAAACACTTACAAGTGATCCTTAGAATGTTTGGAACTCAGAGGGATGCTTCTTTATGATTAGGAACTTCCAAATAAGCAGATGAGAAGAGAAGTAAAGAATGAGCAAGGAAATGGGTTGAGTTAGTGTCCTATTTATAGTTGAAAAGGTGGAATGGAGATCAAGACAGGTGTTAGGGATGTTATAGTATCATCCAAGGTGTCCATGGACTTGTCTACTACTGAGCAAGAGTGGCAAATTCGCGAAAGGTGGCACCATGGCAGAGAAACTTGGCCTCCAAACAAAATTCTATCATTGGCAGTTCCTTACGGACCGTATGGTCTTCTGGCTTATGGTCCGTAAGCCTTGTAGGTGCACATAGTGTTCAACATCCTTACAGACCGTAAGCTATAAAGCTTTGCGGTCCATATCCGCTACTTAAAAACAAAAGTAATATATGCTTGTTGTCCGTAAGCATAAAGCCTTACGGTCTGCAAAGGGTCACTCAGAGGCCATTAATTGGCATGTTGTTACCTTTAGTCCCTCCACATTCGAAGTTTCAACAATCGACAAAATTAGTCCCTCTCATCCAAATTAATAGGCATATTGAGAGTGGACACGTGTCATTATATTATTCGACACAATTTTACGAGGTGTTACATAAACACACGAAATCATAATTTACGCTTAAATCACAAACACAAACAATCCAATCATACATGCTTAAATACATGATACTTGATTTGTATACTTGGATGCTTCTTTTGTGTGATTTACTTGTCATTAACTTCGTACAAGCCTCCCCTTAACATGTATAGCTCTATAGGAGTAACGCACCGCCCGTATTCTTGAGGTCATGTTATGTCTTTTAAACTTGTGGTAATCAGAGGGTTGACTTGTTAAATTGGATGCCGTGTTTACATTAATCTCGTTAACTATTTTTGCCATGTGGATTTTTCAAACTCTTATACATACATGCTAGTAATCAAAACTTGTATACTTGCCAATACTTTTGTATTGAACTATACTTTAAAATGTATTGCAGGATTTTGATGATGATGATGATGCATGGAATCTAGTAGGATGCCTAGAAATGCACCAAACTTTAATTTGTGTTTATTAGTCTAGTCATTCGATAATTGTTGTAATTCATTTGTTCCAAACTCGATGTATTCTATTTCAAACAATGTACTTGATGTTAGCAACGAAATGAAAATGTTTATTAAATACTTGTCACATTTAGTGTTATCATGTCTCGAGTAATCTCGTTCGTCTCACCCTGATGTTTCTGCCATCGGTTGGGCTGTGACAGATTGGTATCAGAGCCATAACTATAGGGAATTAGGAAAATTGCCATGCTTTTGAACTAGTCTATAGTTAAGCACCATACTTGACCATACTTGATTTATGTGCTAAATTCTTGAAACCTATTTTATGTGCTCATATTTATTCCTCCTATTTCAAAACATATGTCTTTCCTAAGGCAACTTTACACGATTATTTTAAAACATGAAAACACTCGTATAATACAAATGAGAAGACCTCACCAAAATAGGCGTGAAACCCACAATTTGGTGAATGACTCTCAATCTGCTTATTCGTTTTGCGTGAAATTTCGCCATCAAGTTAGGAGTGAAACCTCACCTCGATGGAAAATTTCCAATTCAACTCTAGTGGACCGTCGTCAATGTGTCGGAATTAATTTTCTTGACCCAACGAGTACTAACCAAACTTAGGGTACAAGGTTGTCAAGTTGGGGGTGAAACTCGCATCTTGTCAACAAGTCTCACTCCTCAATTTTCAAAACCCGCCAAGTCTTGAATTTTTGATTGATTAGGGATGTGTAGTAACCGGAATGGTGAATACCGTTAACCGAAATTTCGGCGACAGTATTCTACCTATTAGCCCAAAGCATGCTTCTCAAACTTAAAAGAACTTTCGTTTACTTTGGTTTAGTCAAAGTTCTGTTTTGAAACAATCCAAGTTTTAACCAAACCTCCATTTTACTAGTATCAATTTTACACTTATCACGATCCAGACTTTTCCTTTTCAAAATTTAAATTATTTTCACAATGGTTACACACACATCGTACTAATCCTTTTGTTATACCTATACGTTATTTACATGCATGATTTCAAAACATCGCCAACAAGATTTACACTGCTTATAATCCCAAAATGGAGGCATATCATCAAGATAGGAGCGATTCCCTTACCTTGACGATTAGCCGCGCTCCTTCCCTTCTTAAAACGGCCTCACCAACGGGCTAGGGGTGATTCCCTTACCTCGGTGATAGTTACCAACTCTCCTTTTTCTTCAAAGAAACTTTATCATGCCAACCACACTATCAAGTCTTATACTTAAACCTTTTATCATTGTCAAATTTCTACTTATGAAAAAATCTCAAACCTCATTGTTTTATCAAGCGTATTTCTTACAACCTATTTTATGTAAATCACATGCACAGAATTCATAATCACACCTTAAATGCTTTATTACCTGATTATCAAAATCTTATGAAATGCTACCTATCAACCTACTCGGTCTAATGAATCTCTTGCCCACGAAATTCGTATTCAACACATTATACTAAAGACATTTTGTTCCCAATCGGGAACCAAACAAAACTTTCTCGCACATGCGTATAAAATCTTATAGATGTCACTTCGTTAAACTCGCTTATGTTAGTGTAGTAATGTCTATCGCCTCCGTAAATCCAGTTCGTAGCAGAAACTGAAGAAAACAAGACTTATATTGTAATATATTAGATAGAAAAGGGCAAGGTGGCATTATTGTAAATAAGGAATCTCTCCTTATATGCTTTGCCTATAAATAGGACCTTTAGGGTCATCATTTAGAATTTTTGGCATTTGCTACTTTGGAGCTTAGTAGCTAGAGAGAGAAAGTAGAGAGAGAAAGTAGCAAGGTGATTCACGTTTCTTGTACAATTTTCAGATCTATCAATTGAATCACAGATTATTGTACGTTCTTGTGTTCGGTCCACGCACGTGTACGGATTCCGCACGTCACACATGTCGATACGCAATCGTTCGGGAGTCAAAAACCGATCCAGCAGGAGCTCGATTGCACAGATCAAACACACAAAATCGCACGAGATTTCATCAGATTCAGAGTCAAAATCACATCAGATTTGTCAAAATTCTTACTCTACTCTTTTTCTTCACGTTTTTTTACAGAAATACACAAAATTAAACGAGATTTTACGGTTAAAAATCACTGATTTTTTGATATGTTGTGCGAAAACAGTTGATCTACAAGCCTACAAATTTTCAGAACTTAATTCCAAACAGTTAGTGAGAAATCGATGTTTTTTGGTTCGAAAAATTGTTAAAGATGTTGACTGTTACTGTTGATGTTCAAGTTGATGTTCATCGATCGGATGGCCATCCGATCGGATGACCATCCGATCCAAAAGTTCATTTCGTTCAAATATCACACTTAATCCAATCGAGTCACATGATTAATTCTGATTTAGTGCTTTGATAATCAAACGGCTCATTTAAAAGTCATTTTACTGTCCAATGTTATGTGGTTCAATTAGAATCTTAGGTTAAAGGCTGATTCATAATTTTTGCATGTGAAGCACAATAGGTTATCAGTCCAATAGCAAACAAGTTGGCATGTGATATGTAAAGAGGTTTTCAGCTCAAGTTGAAAAGTGTCGAGTGGCATAATCGTCGGATAACCATCCGACACTTAGCCTGTTGCAAATCGTCGGATCACTATCCGATCCCTTTCTATATTTTTTTTGAACGGCAAATCACTTTATATATATATATATATATATATATATATATATATATATATATATATATATATATATATATATATATAGCCAACTAGAAACTGGGAAACAAAACAGGAAAAAACAAAAAACGACAGAAACAAAAAGATAATTACATCAGCCCTACGGAATCAAAAATCAACCAATTCCATCCGGATCCCAAACCAACAACGAACCCCCATTAATATTGATTGGGATAAAATTCATTGATCCCGGTTAATCTCCATCTCCCAACGCACTAATTTTTTAACGTGATTCTTAAATCCATCCACACCTATCCCCATACAGGCCCCAAATTCCAATGTACGAGAGACTTCATCCTCGAAATTAAGGCGAACCTGCTCTTCCCCCGCAATTTCTCCTGACGCCTCCCTGTGAATACTCCAACTTGGAACAAACTCCCTCATCCTGTTGACCTCCTCCTCCATTCGGAAGATCTCCTCGAGGTTGAAAGGGTCCGAAGTGTTGGTAATCTCCGGCTCCTGAATAAGATCTGGGATAAAAAAGTTTTGGTCCTTTTTCTTGGGTTTTTACCGTGTTTGCGCCTGCATGTGATGTAACTGGGCCTAGTATTGCTAGGACCTGGCCTATCTGCTTGAACGTAACCCGAGACATGCCCCACATCTTCTCTGCCATCGTGAATGCTTTTTTGCGGCGAAACCTGTTCCCGGAACTTCTCCTCCTGCACGTGTTCAGTAGTCTCGCCGAAATTAAAATTGGTAGGGATTTCCCCTTCTTCTAGAGCCTTGGTCCCCCCTACCTGACCCCTTGGAATAATAACCGTCACCACATCACAATTATCAAAACCCATGCATGCAACATTAATTATGGAGTCTGCGCTTCCCAAAGGTGACTGTTGGATTTTTCCAGGAGTCTTTTGCTCTTCCCTAGAATTTTTGAGATTGTGTGACGCTTCCAACGAATCTCTGTGGCAACCGTTCGTTGCCCCGTGCATCCGTTCGTAGTGCGTCGGAGAAGTTCTGCCCTCCTCCTCCGGACGATCATTTTCCGGCGAACCAGAGTCATCCACTTTCTGGATTTCACCTTCTTCGAGCTCGTCTTCATCTTCTGCCACTGACTCCACCGACATCATGTGATTTTCATCAGACCAAGTTGATAACTCATCAGCAAACTGTTTTCGCCCAATCATTGTTTTCCTCCATGACCCAGACTGTGAATTTTTTTCCACCCCATGCAACCTCCATCTCTTCCTGGATTCGGTGACCGGATGATACTAGGACACCGCAAAGACCACTCGAGTTGTCATTGGTAGCCCATGTGAAGTCTGACTTCCACACGACTCTTCCAAACATGTCACCAATTCTATCAAAGATCTTACCCTCCCTGAGATATATTGGAACCCCATGGATTCTAAGCTAAACGAGCCGATCAAAAGGGACATCTTGACCTTTCCACAAAATTACTGAAGACAACACTGGCTCCCAGACATGTCTCTTGTTCTCCATAAAGTCCACCGCCGAAGTCTTGTCTTTAAACACAATCATAATCTTTAACCCTCCAACGTAGCAAGCCGGACTATCCATGTATCCTTCCGTGTTCAGCATAGATCTGATGTTCCCCAAGGCTCGGATGTCACTGCCTTCCACGATGACCGACCTCCACATACAATGGTCAGGGTATGGTGCGATCTTGTCCTCCAAAATTAGTGATTTTTTCGTTCCATTACAACCAGTTCTAGCCACCATATCCCTGAACGTGACATCCTTTGCAACATATTTTGGAACGTATTGTTTCACCGGGGGAGCATGTGCTTTCTGTTTCACATGAACTTGACTGTCTAGGTGAGGTTGCCTTGAAAACTCCTTATGGTCTTTGTCATATTTGGCAATCGTTACAGTTAGTTTTGCTTCGAATATTCGAACTGTATTCATCCCTTCTAACGCGTGTTGAATGTTTGTCACCCTTTCATATCTGATGAAGCCAAACAGGTTCCCGCACGCATCTCGTTTCCTTGCCACGTACGCATCTTTGACTACTCCATGCGGCTGAAAAGCCTTCCATAACAACGACTTTGAAGTTCCTTCCGGGAGATTTGTAACGAAGAAGGTTGTTAATGGAGCTTGTGGATTCCGGCCGATACTTTTCCGGTACTGGAAGAGTCTCTCGCCTCTCCCCTTCTATATTGCACTTTAAATCTGATCCGATCCATTACATGTGATAATATTTGTCGGCCCACTTAATAATTGTCAGATCCATTTATTGTATCGGCCCAATAAGATTGTGATTTGTGTTAATTTTGTCAGCTTTTAATCCAATTCACGTGAAACAAACACCAGCCCATGTGATTTCATACTAGCGGCCCAATAGGATTATGCATTGAAAAAAAGTTGTCGGCCATACTTTGATAAAAAGATCAGTCATTTATACCTGCCCATGTGACTATATTGATTACAATTGATCTAGAATTGGCAGCTCATGCACACTGCTCAAATGGAAATAAGGTCCAATAATATTTGATCATCATCAGTATTTTGTTTGCTCTGCATGTGAAGCTTTAATAATTGTCGGACATTAACACTTGAAAGTCAAGATAATTTTTGTGGCTCAATCGTCGAATCTGTCAATTGTCGGATAGCCATCTGACACTTAGCCTATTGTCAATCGTCGGATAGCTATCCGACACTAAGCAAATCTCATCCGATACTTTGCACCTTATCACATCTGATCCTTTGCAATGTTAATCGTCGGATCAGTATCTGATCTATTTGCATAACATTTTAGATCTCAGACCAATTACATTACATGCAATTCAATTAAGTCAACAGTAGTCAGTCCATTAACTAAAACGGTCCAATAGTGTTTTTTATTTTGAAAAAGTTTGTCGGCCATTAGATGCAAATGCATGTGAACAATTAAATGACATCGGCCCAAGGAATTCATCATTAATGATTTATGATTGCATGTGTTTTGTCAGCCCATGTGTTAATCTTTAGATTGGCCCAATAAGAATCAAAGTACTGTAACAAGCTTGTCGGCCATTTTCGAAATCCATTTTAATGTTGCATGTGATTTTTAAAAAGAGAAGTCCAATAAGATTGAGAAAGGAATTGATAATTGTTGGCTTATTATTGTAGTACAATCGTCGAATGGCAGTTCGAACGATTGGCCATCTGACATCCAGCAAGCATTAAGCATTTGTTTTGAGGTCAAAGTATCGAGTGGTAATTTTGTCGCAATCCCCGTCCATTCTAACAAACCCGGGAACGGGCGGCCGTGGCCAGTTTCGGTGGTATCTGGTGTTTGTCCATTTTGGCAGCGGAAATTACATCAGGATCGTAGTTAGGAAATATTTTATCAGAGTAAAATACCAAATTTTTATAATATCAAATACATGGGATAAAACCCAAGTTTTAAGTACACACATTTTCATAGGAATAAATCCTATTTTTATTTAATAAAATCATCTATTTATTTTAGGTAACTTTATTGCCACTTTTTTCAAGCCTTCAGTGCTGTCCAGCTGGCTTCTACTTGGCTTTCACATATTGTTACCTGAAACGCATTTAAAACATTTTATCAGTGGAAAATACTGTTGAGTGAATCCCAGTTTAATTAAGTTTAAATAAAAACCATTGTACAGTATTGAAGGCGGTCTCGCAATTACATTTGTTTCCAAGTCATATCAATTACCACCCATGGTACTGTCAACCCGACTTGTGGAAATGTTACCCCTCGCAAGGTAGTAACAAATTGTGTATACAAAACCCCAACAGACCGAAGATAATTGTATCCTTACAAATACTCAATAACTGTTTAATATATATAATTAATCGTGTGAGGTTTTGTAAAAACAGTTTGCAAAAAGGAGATTACTCACATTGCTGTCTTAGTTTTTCTGTAAGGGTTTCCTGGTGACAATCTATAAATTACACAATTGCACATGCATTAGTATAATAACCCATTTTAACATTATTAATACCCTCCTCGAGATGGCATTCCAATGACAACGTCGGGCAGAACCACGACAGCCGTTACGGAACCCTAGATCAATCGGGCAGAGTATCTAATACGTATCCAGGGGTTATAATACCTACAACGGAGCAGAACTTCGTTAATTATGGGGTATTATGCCTAGAGATTATGCCTACTATAAGAAAATTTCGAGAGAGAAAGAGTTTTGAACGAGTTTCGACTGAAGGCCCGAGCTCCAGCCTTATAGGGGTTGATTTTGGGTCTTACGCGGCCCGCGTAAGATGTAGCAAGGGGCTACGCGGCCCGTGTAGTAGGGGGGTCTAGGCCGTAGGTGATCCGGGTCATGGTATAGGTTCAACACATGTTGCCACGTGTCAACACCGACTGAAGCCTCGTCTTTGATCGCTCGCGGCCCGCATAGGCAGTAGCCAAAGGCTACGCGCCCCGCGACAGCCTCAATTTTCTCATTTTTATTTTATTTTTAATGATATTTCATATTTTGGGCTCGGTTTTCACATACGGGGTGTATTTTAAGATATATTGGGATATTTTAGAATATATTAGGGTGTTAGAAAAATTTCAGGAGAGTGTCGGTTTATTTTAGGGTTGTTATATCCTCCCCACCTTCGTGTATCGGGTAACGTTGCACATAGTCCCTATTGTCGTCCCACCATGGGTCGTAATTTGGGTCTAAGGGGTTAGGTGCGGGTACCCTAGGTATCTCCTCTGGGTTGAAATCATGCATTTCTACTTGATTTTCAGGGTTCTCTATTTCCATTGGTTGGTCGGGAAATGGTGGTTGTGGTTGGGGTGCTATCATTTGTTCCAGGTTAGGGTCGGCTGCAGTGGTTGTTAAGATATGGAAATTAGCTAACCCCTATTAATCATGTCCTGGGCATGGGCATCGGTTTCTCTTTTGGGTACTGCTAGTGCTCTTTGTTTTTGTAACTTTTTCATTTGATTCCTACGCTCATGTGCTGTCACACCCCAACCGATGGCGGAATCATCGGGGCATGGCATTGAGCGAAACAGATTGTCCAGAAGTTTCCACAACAACTATCATTACTATTTAGTTTAAATGATACGTCCCATACCGTATCCCAAATAATAAAACAAGTTATTACAGATAAGCATCTAGTCAAATATATTGTTCCGACAACTCAGATTTAAATAGAAATATAAATATTGTTCAAATGCTTCTGGAGACTCGATCTGCAAGATCTACAGACAACTATGCTCTAGACGCTAATTCCTAGCTCGCCTTCCTAGCAGATAAGCATCCTAATTGCCTGTCACATACGTTAAAATAAAGTCAATACATAAAATGTAAAGGTGAGAATACAGGTTTGATATAGCGTATAGAGTTCGAAATAGTTTACGCATAACCAACACGTACACAGAGGAAAACGAAGCATGTTAATTATCGACATGGATCTATCAATACCAATGACTGCGGGTTGACTGTCCGAGACAGTTTGCAATACATGATTACCACCGTAATCCATGCAAGTAATTCTCCTTAACAACCCCCGTGTGAACGGGTGCTGAGTCCAAACTATAGTACTACGTCGTTAAGGCAGGTAGACAGCATTCCACTTGTAAACATAAAAACGAGCATTCATTTAGTCACGTAATACATGCGAATCGGTTAGCGTTCAAATAATTGAGTAGTGTGTTCGTTTGTGATTTTAGATAAGTAACCTGTGTAACACCCAAAAGTGCTAAAGCAAAAAGGGTTCGAGTATACTCACAGTGATTGATTGATGGATTGAAGGGAACGCTTGAGAGTAGGGTTAGCCTGAATAGTTTGATAGCATAACGATGAGTAACACGTTAAATGGAAACAAATGATGATGGGTCGAACAGCCTGGTCGATCGAACAACAGGTTCGATCGAACGGAGTGTTCATTCGGTTAGACAGTCCGTTCGGACAGCCTGTTCGATCGGCCGGTAGGCTCGATCGGTTGGACTGTTCGAGTGGATTGTTTCTTCCTTTGAGTAGGATGTGTTTGTGTATGATGGCTTGACCTTTCGAAGTTTTCGTTGTAGTATTTGAGAACCTTGAAGTGTGCTTACCCTTCAGGTCGATCGATCGAACGGGCCGTTCGATTGGCTTAACCGATCGGTTCGACACTTCGGTAGTAAGTCCTCAGTAGGGTGTCACCTGATCGAACAACATGTTCGATCGGGCAGCACTCTAATACGTCGAACGAGTTGAAAATCGATTAAGGGTTAAAGCATAGTATCTCATGATCCGAAGAGTAATGTTGCCAAACAGTCGTTCGATCGAACATCACTTCATTCAATACTACACTTCATGAAATTGTCAAAATGTGGGGCCATATGCTAGCTGATCGGCTGGCCTGGTCGATCAGCTAACCTATCCGATCAGCTAGGCTGTTCGTTCGAACAGCTTGTTTGATCGGTCAGCATCCTGACCTGGTCGCCCTGTTCGTCTAACACTTGGCTGTTCTGATTATTTAACGTTATATCGAGGTATTTTGACAACGAGCTGAACCATGGAACCTTCGTTCTTACTTGTTTCCCCAACTCGGACAGGAATCACCCAAGTCAGGCCGGTGAACTGTTTGGAATGGTAGTTCAACGTTTAACCCAAAATCGGTGAACCTCGTAGATAGAATCCGAATCTTGAACCACGCAACCATTAGAATGATTGGTGAGTTGGCTCAAGCTCCGTTTCTACCGGTTTGAAGGCGTTGAGTGTAAAAGAGTTGAAAGAAAGTTGGAAATCCTTCTTTCAATCCTTCCCACCATGTAAATGTTCAGATCTGTGATAGATCTTAGTTTGTTTATGTGGAAATCGGCTAGATCCAAGTGATTCTTGGTGGAATGAGGCCAAAACATGAAGTTCTTGAAGAACACCATGATGACATCATCCTAGAATACTTAGATCTTGATGATTTCATGGTTAGAAATCAAGATTTGAAAGATAGAAAGGTGTAGGAGTGTGTATTGATCAAGAAAGTACAAGATTTAGCATGAAAACTTACCAAAATCGGAAGAAATCCGAGAAAAGAGGGAGGAGCACGAGCTGGTCGGTCAGAGGGTTTCCAAAAGTGGAAAGAATGACAATGACAGGCCTATTTATAGGCTTCCAAAAGAGGAAAGTGCTGACCGATCGGCCAGACATCCCAATCGGACAGCCTGCTCGATCGGACAGTCCGTCCGATCGGCTGGGCTGTTCGATCGGCTGACAACCTGATCGATCCACAGCCTGCTTTGGAGTGTGCGGTGCGACGATTTCTGATATTTCGATTTCGATTGAAGACGATACGAGTACGATAGAGTTTCCTATTCAAATTACTTTTAATCCCAACCACTATATCTACATACAAGCATCTATATCTCGCATAATCTCTTCTCTACTAACTATCATGATTCGATTTCGATTGCATTCGATTGAGTTTCGAGTTTCGATTGATTACCACACAAAACATAAAGTAAGCACGCACAGGTAACACATAAGGCGCACACACACGTAATATAACACCAAATTCGCATAGTTCGAGTTTCGAGTTCGATTGATGATTCGATTAGCTTGATTATTGATTGGTTAACCATATCGCATTGTTACTTCCTACTATTCACAGTCGTAAATTGTTTCGCGCCGATTAAACATTCGATTACTTCGATTCTCTTTTGATTAACAACACTTACTCCACATAATACAAATAAAACATAAAATAGACTAGTTACAGTCAAAGAAGTCAAAGTTGACTTTGACTTTGACTTGGACTTTGACATTCGAAAACACGGGGTGTTACAGCCTCCCCTTGTTTAGGGAATTTCGTCCCGAAATTAGGCTCGAAGCTGCACAGCACCGTGAACGATATTACCAATTTCTCGCTTCAGATCTTCATTTAAACAACTACGGGTAGTTAGCCTTCATGTCGCTTTCGAGTTCCCAAGTAGACTCCGTGCCTCGTTAACCTTCCCATCGGATTTTCACGATAGGGATGCGCGAGCGTCTGAGCTGCTTGCTTTGGCGATCCATGATTTCGACAGGCTTTTCCACGAAGTGTAGCGTTTCGTTGACCTGAAGGTCATTGAGAGGTACAATCAGATCATGATCAGCTAGGCATTTTCGGAGGTTTGACACATGGAAGGCAGGGTGGACGTTACTAAGTTCCTCCGGTAGTTCGAGTCTGTAGGCGACTTTTCCGATCCTTTCCAGAATCTTAAAAGGTCCAACATATCGAGGTGCTAGTTTCCCTTTCTTGCCGAATCTGACCACACCCTTCCAAGGTGATACCTTTAGGAGTACGTAGTCGCAAACGTCAAATTCAAGGGGCTTGCGTCTTCTATCGGCGTAACTTTTCTGTCTATCCCTGGCTTTCGACAAGTTGTCTCGAATCTGGAGGATTTTGTCAGTCGTTTCTTGTAGTAACTCGGGACCGGTTAATTGCGAGTGACCGATCTCGTGCCATACAATAGGCGATTGACATCTTCTTCCATATAAGGCTTCGAATGGTGCCATTTGGATGCTGGCATGATAGTTGTTGTTGTACGAGAATTCGACTAACGGTAGGTATTTGTTCCAACTGCCACCGAAGTCTATGACACACGCGCGGAGCATGTCCTCAAGAGTACGTATCGTTCTTTCAGTCTGTCCGTCGGTCTAGGGATGGAATGCGGTACTTAGGTTAAGCGACGTACCAAGAGCTGCTTGAAACGTTTCCCACAATCGCGAAGTAAACCGAGCGTCACGGTCTGAGATGATGTCACGTGGCGTACCATGATTACAAATGATCTCGTCGGTGTAGATTCGGGCTAGTCGTTCTACCTTGTAGTCTTCCCGTATTGGCAAAAAGTGGGCTGATTTGGTCAGACGATCAACTATAACCCAAATGCTGTCGTGACCTGATGGCGTGGGCGGAAGTTTGGATATGAAATCCATAGCTATACTCTCCCACTTCCATATAGGGATTGGAGGTTGTTCGAGTAAGCCAGAAGGTCGTTGATGTTCAGCCTTAACTCTTACACAAGTCAGGCAACTTCCAACATAAAGAGCAATATCCCGTTTCATGCCCGACCACCAGTACTTGTAACGAAGGTCCTGGTACATTTTACCGGCACCGGGATGAATAGAATATCGGGATTTATGGGCTTCGTCTATTATAATCTTCCGCATATCGGTCCGCTTAGGGATCCAAATTCGGTCTAGATAATAGAAAATTCCATTTGCTTTGCTTACAAGCTGAGCTCCATCGTGATAAATCCTCTCTTTCTTCAAGGTGCGTTCATTGAAACAAGCATGCTGGGCTTCGCGGATGAGGGTTTCGTGATCATGCTGGGCTTGGGTATTGCGAATACTGAGCAAATAACTCCGTCTACTGAGCGCGTCGGCAACAACATTTGCCTTGCCTGGGTGATAACGAATCTCACAGTCGTAATCGTTAAGAAGTTCTACCCATCGGCGTTGACGCATGTTAAGTTCTTTCTGATTAAAGATGTGTTGTAAACTCCTGTGATCGGTGAAGATCGTACACTTGGTACCATGCAGGTAGTGTCGCCAAATCTTCAATGCAAAAACAACTGCGCCTAGCTTGAGATCATGGGTTGTATAGTTCTTCTTGTGGATTTTGAGCTGACGAGATGCGTAAGCTGTGACCTTGTCCCGTTGCATGAGAACACAGCCAAGACCAAGGTTGGAAGCATCATAATAGACAATGAAATCATTGTTTCCATCGGGCAATGTGAGAACAGGAGCGTTGCAAAGCATATGCTTGAGGGTTTGAAAGGAAGACTCCTGTTCAGTTCCCCAAACAAAAGGCTTGTCTTTATGGGTAAGAGCGGTAAGCGGCACAGCGATCTTAGAGAATCCTTCGATAAATCGTTGATAATAGCCCGCTAGTCCGAGAAAAGAACGAACTTCGGACGGGTTCTTAGGCGTAATCCAGCTCTTAACTGCTTCAATCTTCGCGGGATCGACATGAATACCTTGACTATTAACGATGTGACCCAGAAACTGAACCTCCTTGTGACATCTGTGCTTGTAATCATTTTAAACAGTTCAGTTATCAATGAAATAAAGTTATTTGATCCCTATGTTTGTTTCTTTGTGTTTGATGTTTTTAATGTTTTGACTTTTATTCGATTTCAAACTCTATATCGCTTTCTGGAGAATTATACGCAAACTGGTGCGTGATCGTAATCAGTTAAATGCGACAAATACTCCGGAACATCAATTTATGCTTAACATACCTTAAATAACCTTTACATAACTTAGAAATAAGTTTTGAAGGCTTTGGTAGGGCGAAATCAAGTTAATTCGCTTACAGGGGCTAAAATTGACAAACTGCGAAAGTATGCCGATTTGAACTGTGACGAACATTCCGGAACATGATCATAAGTTAAACACACCCTAAATATCCCTTACATAGCTTAGAAATAGGCTTTGAGGGGTTCGGTGTGCTAAAATAAACTTTATGCTCATTCAGGGACTAAACGCGTCAAAAAGTGCATAAGTTTGCACTTTCACGCATAACTTACATTCTGAATACATCCGGACATCCAAGAATTTATGTAAGCATTAAAATATTATGTTTTAATGTTTGGCATGAGAAAAATCCATTCGTCGCGCAATTTGGATCGTTTTTCGCGCTTATGCGCATTCCGTCGTAATTAAGCAAACATCGCGATCGTACGACCAAACGAACCGACATCCGAGATATTTTTGAGCATGTTTTGAGTTCCCTATACTTTAACTTCATTTTAGAGGCTTGAAATGAGGTTAACGGGCCTTAAACGTGTCAAAAATGGACTTAAAAGCATGCAGGGGCTGAAACTGTCATTTCTGATAAGTTATGCTGATCAGACAACCTCAGGCGGCCCGCCTGAGTTTTTATGGATCCTGATGCGGGCCGCAAGGCCTCCCCAGATCTGCATTTTTGTTGCAAACAGCTGCTTACAGCTGTTAACCACTTTCAAACCACTTGCAAATGGTTTTGGGGCATTTCTATGGGCTCTAATGGTTTTCTAAAACAAGGGGCCCATGTGTACGGCCAAGATCGAAGCACGTTTGTCGAGGAACGATCCTAACGGTCTTGGTTTTCCTATAAATATCCATCCATCCCCATTGCAAAACCCACTTGAATTCTGAGTTTGTTCTCTAAGTTGGGGTGCTTTAACACTTCATA
This sequence comes from Helianthus annuus, assembly GCF_002127325.2. Lineage (NCBI taxonomy): Eukaryota > Viridiplantae > Streptophyta > Magnoliopsida > Asterales > Asteraceae > Helianthus > Helianthus annuus. The sequence goes on from NC_035439.2 coordinate 53,455,894, forward strand.
CCTGAGAATACTCGGAAGTTCAATCTTGCGGGGACCCTTTGTAAGTATTCCTTCGTTCTTTTATTGCTTTTCGTGTTCGAAAGTCAAACTTTGTTTGACTTTCTGCATTGACCAGTTTATGGTCAATGCGAAGTTCGTTTGAACTTCATAACGTGAGCGTAATCACGGTGGTTATAGTTCCTAGTAACTATACCTACTGATTACCACGTTATCTAGGCTCAGTGACGAGTCGTAGTTTCGGCCAAAATGCGTTTCTCGCGTATTTTGTAACCAAACTACTCTAGGGTGTTAAAACCGTTTGTTTTAATACCAAACCTGTTTTCTAACATTACTAAACATGTTCTAGCATGTTTAGCTCGTCGCTTTTAGATTTGTGCTTGTCTAGGGTCGTAAAGGTAAGCGATCTAATCAATCGCTTATGCTTACGAACCCGACCCATTAGGTCGATCTTTAGGATCCGACCAAACACTTTAGGTGACCATAGTTGTATAGGGAATAACCTTCCGAGGTTATACCTTATGGTCACGACGTTTAAGTAGTTGTATGATAAGTAGTTCTTATGCCTTAGGTAAATTACCAAAATGCCCCTTTTACACTAAAATTCATTTTAAACCTATGTAACATAATTTTTGACACCTAAACTGATTTAGCAACAATATTAAGTATGTTAAGGCATATCTTGCTTGTCATAGGGCTAGTTAGGCGTTTCAAACGCGTTTTACGCAAACGACGCGTTAAAGTAGCATAAGCTACCTAAGCGGGTCGTAACGGGTCAAAAGCACTTAGGATAGGTTTCGTTTTAGTATGTAGGCTTTGTAAAACCATATTACATAAGTTCCCACACTTATTTGGTTTACGAACCCTCGTACTACCCGATCCTCCGTTAGGTCCGGTTATTAATATAGATGCCTATATAGGTGCCGATTAATTCCGTAATCTTCTAGCTTTGCTTGGTGGTTATCCTTCGACTTCTAAGCAATCTCAAGTGAGTACATAGTCCCCTCTTTTACTATTTTCTAAACATTTTGGGGTGAAACACATGTGCCTACTTGTTACTTTCGTGCTTTCTTGTCTTCGCATCATATACTTGCTATGTTCATTATTACATTGTTTTACATGACATTTTCATGCTATGTATGTTCATCATACTTAGTACATTTGTTTTACATGACATTTTTATGCTATGTATGTTCATTATACTTAGTACATTTGTTTTACATGAGATTTTCATGCTATGTATGTTCATCATACTTAGTACATTTGTTTTACCTGACATTTCACGCTATGTGTGTACATTTGATTACATACTTAGTGCATTGTTTTACATGCTTACATCTTGGGTATGACATTTGGTTTGTTTAAGTGGGACCATATACATTCATTAACTTTGATCACGCCGCTCGTGAGTAGGTAATGGTACCATAGGAATTGACAACTCCCGTTCCTGACATCCTAGGTATGTTTGGATGGAAGGAATGACCGAATTCGATTAAAACATTTAGACAGATAGACCTTTAATTTGTTTAAAGGTTTATCACCACAGTCGCAAGGCTTCAATGTATGCATTTTCACAATACCGCATAAATGTTTGTATTCAGTATAGCATGCATTTCCACAAAACATAACATTGATTTAAACCATGTTTTACTTCAATACATTGTTTTTGTGCATTTTCACCTATGGTTTAGTTGATGCATATTTCACTTGCCATACATGACATTTTGTTTACACGTGACATGCTTGATATTGACATAGACATTTTGACATTGTTATACACATTTCATGATTTACACTTGACATTAGACATGGTTTTTCGCATAAACATTTTGACATTTGGTTGAACATAAACATGTTTACATTAATGGTTTGTTTGGGTAAATGATTCAAGTAACGAGGTGTGTGTAATATGATACAAGCATGGTGGATACGCCGCTGGTACTTCCTATATATAAGTGTTTGTATGATATTACACATCGCAGCGTTGTTTAAATCATTTCAGTTTAGCTATATAACATACTTTTCACAATACTTTGTTTTACAAATAATCTATCTTGTACAAACTCATTTTAATGGTTAATCATTTAACCATACATTATTCTTTCAAAAAAATACATATCTACCATCGTTTTTCAAATAATTTACAAACAATACATTTTACAAGATTCATGACTAACTTTTATTAAACCCTTTTCTTAAAACTTATAAGTCATGAATCCTATTTTCACAAAACCTATGTACTCACAGGCATTTTTATGCTGACGTACCTATTTTCACATGTGTTTCAGGAGCTATTGCATAGGTTGATCGTGACACGCTAGGGTGGACTTGGGCCTTAGTGACTTAAAACAGAGCTAGACTTAGTTTAATTACGTTATATACTCTTTATTTCAGTAGTTTTAAAACAATGTAACATGTTGGTTCTTGTTTTGGACAATGTACTCCACCCTTGGGTGATGAATAAAATAATATTTTAATTACCTTGGTTGTGGAACAATAATTCTGTTACAACACTCCCCGACGGTTCCGCCACGATTTGATGTTTTACGTGGTCGGGGTGTGACAGAATAGTTGGTATCAGAGCCAATGGTTATAGGGAATTAGGTTATTAGTAATGCTTTGACCTAGACTATAACCTTTCTAGGACCCCAACACAAGTTGTCTTGTGTTTAGATTTTAAAACATGCACTTCACCTATCCTTAGGTGATCACCAAAACAAGAACCCGGTTTTCCGAAACGATTATTGAAAAACAATCCTCTGTTTTCAAATGATTTATTATATGGTTTTGAACCCTTCCAGTTTGATTTCGGCCTTGTGCCTCCTAAGTTTTCAAAATCTCATCAAAGTTTTGGGTTCTAAATAGTGTGAACACGTGCAAACTGGAAGAGTGAATGCCTGTACCCTGGGTTTTCTGTCTAAGGCTAGAGTGTTCGTACAAATCCACATAATCGGACCAGTCACTCTTACCTGGGAACTCTTGGGGTGAGTGTTCACTTATAGGCGAGCATGTCTTTGCTAAGCATTGTGTATGGACCCATTTACTTTGATTAGTCACTGTGTGTCATTTGTTTGCTTTGTGATACGGACGAATGACCACCATCCTTGCTTTGTTGATTTTGTTTCATCTCGTTCTTTTTATCTAATCATCTCACTCGTTTCCTCTCGTGTTTTCCTCTTTTTAGCATGCCTCCTCGTCGCGAAAATCAGCTACCCAACGCCGAACTGGTAGAAATCATCGCACAGCATATGTCTGCAGCGTTCCCGAATCTTATCGCTCAGTTTAACCAAGCCAACATCAATCAGAACGCTCCTTGTAACTTCAAGAGCTTCAATTCGGCTAAACCACTCAAGTTCAGTGGTACTGAGGGGGCAACTGGTCTCCTTCAATGGTTTGAGAGCATTGAGAACACTTTTCGTCATGTTCAGTGTCCTGATAATCGCAAGGTCGAGTTTGCTTCTAGTGTTTTTCAGAAGAGGGCGTTAACATGGTGGAATGGGGTTATGAGAGATCGTGGTGCTGAAGTCGCTTTAGCACAAACATGGGCTGAGTTAAGGACTCTCATGATGAGTGAGTTCTGTCCTTGTCATGAATTGCGAGCGCTGGAAAGGGAGTTTGATGATCTAAAGCAGTTTAGTGGCGAGCACCGAGCGTATACTGACAGGTTCGAAGAGTTGAGTTTGTTATGCCCAACGATGGTTACCCACTTGACAAGGCTATCGAGAGATACATCGATGGTCTACCTGACTCTGTGCAAGACATCGTTACTGGTAGTAAACCTACCACTGTTCGTCAGGCAATCGAACTATCTGCAACGTTGACAGAATCGCAAATCAGAAAGGGTAAATTGCATAGGAAGGGTGACAAGGGCAAGAATCAGGCGTCTGACAAAGGGGATAGCAAGAAAGGTAAGAAGGGGAAGGATTCTGGCTCATCAAAGGGCTCTAGGAAGCGAAAGGCTTCCCAAAATTTTGCCATCACTGCCCAACAGAACCAGGCAGCTCCCAATCAGCCAGCGCAGCCTCCCGCAAAGAAGCGGTATGAAGGGAATGCACCTTTGTGCAATAGGTGCAATAGTCACCATCAACAGCAACTCCCGTGTCGTTTCTGTACCAACTGTGGAAAATCAGGTCATCTTGCAGAGGTTTGTCGTTCTGCTAGAAATCCAGCTCGACAGGGAGCTCAACCACCTGTTCAACAGCAAGCTGCACGACCTCACTATCCTCCTGGCTCGTGCTTTAATTGCGGAGACCTGGCCCATTATCGAAACCAGTGTCCAAGGCTGGTTAATGCAAATCCAGTTCAGGCTCAGGCTCGTGGACGAGTTTTTAATATGAATGCTGTCGAGGCGCAAGCAGACAACGAGGTGGTGAACGGTACGTTCTTTATTAATAATCAACCTGCGTCTGTTCTTTTTGATTCAGGGGCCGATAAGAGTTTTGTGTCGTTATCTTTTGAGCCTTTGCTTCGCGTGTCTAGAACAAAACTAGGTAAGCCTTTGACTGTTGAAGTTGCGAATAGTGAACCCGTTGTTCTTGACTTTGTCCTTCGCAACTGCCAGTTGAACCTTAACGACCATCTTTTTCCTATTGACCTCACGCCTATGCAACTTGGAAGCTTTGACATTATTGTGGGTATGGATTGGTTAGCCAAGCATCGCGCAGAGGTAGTTTGTTTCGAGAAGATCGTTCGTGTGCCGCTCCCGTCAGGTGAGATCCTACAAGTTCGTGGTGAGAAACCTGTTAGTAGCCTCAAGCTTATGTCTTGTTTTCAAGCTCGGAAGTATCTGCGAAAGAACTATGTGGCCTTCTTGGCACATGTTACGGCAGATAAAGACCAAGGTAAGTCTATGCAAGATATTCCTGTTGTTCGGGATTATCCGGAGCTGTTTCCTAAAGAGTTACCTGGTCTACCCCCAGCACGCCAAGTCGAGTTCCGTATTGATCTTGTACCTGGTGCAAATCCTATTGCCAGGGCTCCATATCGTCTTGCACCGTCTGAGATGCAAGAATTGTCTAAACAGCTTCAGGAGCTTTCTGAAAAAGGTTTTATTCGTCCTAGCTTTTCACCCTGGGGTGCTCCCGTTCTTTTTGTCAAGAAGAAGGATGGATCCTTCAGAATGTGTATCGATTATCGTGAGCTGAATAAGCTTACCATCAAGAATCGATATCCCCTACCTCGCATTGATGATCTCTTTGACCAGCTACAAGGTGCTACTTGCTTTTCGAAGATTGATCTTCGTTCTGGGTATCATCAACTTCGTGTGCATGAAGAGGATATTCCCAAAACAGCATTCCGCACTCGATACGGGCATTATGAGTTCACAGTCATGGCATTCGGTTTGACCAATGCTCCTGCTGTTTTCATGGACTTGATGAATAGGGTCTGCAAGCCTTATTTGGATAAGTTCATCATCGTTTTTATTGATGACATCTTGATTTACTCTAAGACGCAAGCTGATCACGAGCAACATCTTCGTCTTACTCTGGAACTCCTAAAGAAAGAGCAACTTTTTGCCAAGTTCTCCAAGTGTGAATTTTGGCTTAAGGAAGTTCAATTTTTAGGACATATTGTCAACGAACAAGGTATTCATGTAGATCCCTCCAAGATCAGTGCGATTAAGGATTGGGATACGCCTACTACTCCTACTGAGGTTCGTTCTTTTCTTGGTCTTGCGGGTTATTACCGCTGCTTCATCGAGAACTTCTCGAAGATTGCAGTTCCTCTAACTGCCCTAACTCAGAAGAATAAACCCTTTGAATGGGGTTCTAAGCAAGAAGAAGCATTTCAGACCTTGAAGCAGGAGCTTTGTAATGCACCTATTCTGACTTTGCCTGAAGGCAACGATGATTTTGTTGTCTACTGTGATGCATCGAAATTGGGTCTTGGCTGTGTTCTGATGCAAAGGAACAAAGTCATAGCCTACGCATCTAGACAATTGAAGGTACATGAGAGAAACTACACCACTCATGATCTTGAGTTGGGTGCAGTTGTCTTTGCTCTCAAAATCTGGAGACACTATTTGTATGGTACAAAATGTGTGGTTTTCACTGACCACAAAAGTCTTCAGCATATTTTCAATCAAAAAGAACTCAACATGAGGCAAAGACGTTGGGTCGAACTCCTAAACGACTATGATTGCGAAATTCGCTACCATCCTGGTAAAGCGAATGTTGTGGCTGACGCCTTAAGTCGTAAGGAACGTACTATGCTTCATTGTGTTCGTGTTCAATCTGCTGTTCAAGCTCGATCTGATATCCAAGCACGCATTACTCAGGCTCAACAGGCTTGTGTTTCACAAGACTTGATGGGTAAGGAATTACCCTATCACATTAATCCTGATCTTGTACTGAAGGAAGATGGATCATATTATTTCATGGACCGTTTGTGGGTCCCAAGCCAAGATGATCTTCGCACTTTGCTTATGGATGAGGCCCATAAGTCTCGTTATTCTACTTATCCTGGCTCAGATAAAATGTATAAGGATCTTCGTACTCAGTATTGGTGGCCTGGTATGAAGAAAGACATTGCCTTGTACGTTTCAAAATGCCTTACTTGTCTTAAAGTTAAGGCTGAACACCAACATCCTGCTGGTCTTTTGGAGCAACCTGAGATCCCAGTTTGGAAATGGGAAAACATTGCTATGGACCTCATTACCAAACTCCCGCGCACTAAGAAAGGTCATTGTCACACCCCCAGAATCCACCTGCGGAGTATCACCGCTTGGGAGCGTGACTGACCAGGATCAAGCCACCAATCATATTGAACATGTAATTAATATTAAGTAAAATAAATGTAAACCATCCATCCAATACGATAGGTGTTCAAAACATAACCATAGTTTCAAAGTGTAGCGGAAGCATAGTAAATAATCCAACAATAGTTAATAGTTTTAAATGTCATAATAGTTCAACGTAGAAACCACGATCCTTGTCCACAACGACCCGCTTCTCCAGTGCAAGCTCCAAGTACCTAACGATCTGCAAGGCATGTAACAGAATGATCAACAAACTAGTTGAGCGAGTTCACAGTAAGTAAATGCGTAACAGTAAGTAACGGGTGGCTCTACAGGGCCAATAGTAAGTTATACAGGTGGGGGCTTCCCATGTTATGTGACCACTAGACTATTCGTATCATCCCTGTTCTTCGTCCGAGAACAGTAGCGCGTATGGGGTGTGCGTAGGTTTTACGCACGTATCCTTCATAACCGAGGATAGAAGTAAGTAATGCGTACACGTAGGTTTTACGTGCGTGCCTGACATCCGAGGCAGTAATTGGCATGTGACCACGTAGGTGTTATCCCAACCTACGGAACCGTCCTGACATCCGAGGACCATGATAGGTGATAGTCTAGGAAAAGCATATATACGTTCTTAGTCAATGATAACCTTTAACCCATTCCCACGACCCGGGAATCCCATGCCTTAGTAGAAGTGTGAACTCACCTTGGTTTGCTCGGTATGCTAGGTTATGCACTCACAAGTAATTAATCACGTCCTATTGTATGCACGTATAACAAATCAGTTCATGTTCGCAATGATACGCATGCAATCTAATGTCACATAGTGCTTGATAGCCAATATCATGCATCAATCATGTATCACATAACAGTCAGTTTGCATATCGGCACAACACGTATCATTTCACATTTAATCATCAGCTAGTGTACACGAATACAAATGTTAACATTCATCACCAAGCATGGCATGCCAAATAAATCAAGCATACATTCCATCATTCAAAGTATGTTTATAACCCCCCCATTATCTTTCGACCCAACTGTTATCTTTCGACACAACAGTTATCTTTCGACATATTAGTTATCACAGTTATCTTTCGGACCAATTGTTATGTTTCGAACCAAATGTCATCTTTCGACCAAATGTCATCTTTCGACCACGCTGTTATCTTTCGGTCAACATAACTATGTTTCGGTCAATGCTATCCTTCGGTCAACACTACTATGGTTCGAAGGACAAGTATCTTTCGGTCACAACAACTATGTTTCGACTAACAAGTATCTTTCGGTCACAACTATGTTTCGAATAACTAATATCTTTCGGTAAATATCAGTTACGTTTACTCAAAGTTTCCAAGTTTATCCGTGATTATCAATTAACACAAATTCAAGTATTCGGTTACCTCAGAATCGATCAAACAGGGAGTTTCATATTAAACCTCATGAACCCTAATTTAACCACATGAACAATAATAACACTTAATCATATTATGTTCCGGTTCCATGAACAATAAAAAAATTCCGAATTGCATAATATCACAGCCGATCCACAAAACATTATCATTGAACATCATCACAACAGATCCGATTAACATACACATCCGATTAACATCCATATCCGATTAACATACAAACAACATATTGCAAGACAATTGATAAATCATGAAATCATATACACTCAAAGCATCATCTATTAACATAAACAACATCACACACTAACCGGAAAATCTGAATTACGGAACGAGATCTTCGAACAGAGAATGGGTCTGCTATGCCGTCACACACACACACAATGGAACTAGGGTTTTTGAAATAACTGTCGACTTACATGCATTCACGTATATAAAACGTATCACAGGAATGGGCCAAGCCCATTAGAAAGACTGGGCCGAAAGATGTCGAAGGATCCTATCTTTGCTCGAAGGATAGAGTCCTTGGTCGAAGGATATGTTTCGTGATCCTTCGAACCGAAAGTTGATCCTTCGAATCGAAGGTTATCTTTCGTGATCCTTCGATCTGTAAGTCATGTTTCGTGATCCTTCGAAGGTTGGACCTATCCTTCGAAGGATCTTTGTGTTTCACACTAACAAGTTCACACATTTGACAAGTTTCACAAATACAACCAAACAATCAAACCATAAATAACTTCATGGCAATCAATACATGATCGTGCAATAAATACGAAATAGAAATTTTGGAAATTTGAGTTGTCACATTATCCCCAACTTAAAAGAAATTTCGTCCCGAAATTTGGTACGCACTCACTGAGGAAGCTGGGTAAGTTACATCGTTCACTGGTTTTCCTGGGGTGTCACATCATCCCCCCGTTGATTTGGAATTTCGTCCCGAAATTCAGTAGTAGTAGCTTCAGCCTCAGAAGTGGATGCATTGGTTTCGAATAGCTGGGGGTACTTTTCTTTCATCTGGTCTTCACGTTCCCAGGTATACTCTGGGCCACGCTGGGAGTTCCAACGAACTCGAACAAGAGGGATTCTCTTGTGTTTGAGGACCTTAACATCCCGGTCCGTGATTTCAATTGGTTCCTCGACGAACTGCAACCGCTCGTCGATAGTGAGTTCCTTAAAAGGAAAGATGAGGGTTTCATCTGATAAGCACTTCTTTAAGTTCGACACATGAAAGACATTGTGAACTGCTCCGAGTTCAGCTGGTAAGTTCAACTTGTAGGCTACTTTGCCAATCTTTTCTAAGATTTCGAATGGTCCGACGTACCGCGGATTCAGTTTGCCCCTTTTGCCAAAACGTACCACACCCTTCCAGGGTGAAACTTTCAATAAAACCCGGTCCCCGACCTCAAATTCCAATGGCTTTCTACGCTTGTCCGCGTAGGCTTTCTGACGGTCGCGTGCTGCCGCCATGCGTTGTCGTATCTGCGCAATCTTTTCTGTGGCGTCCACTACAATCTCTGGACCCGTAATTTGACTATCCCCCACCTCTGCCCAACAGAGAGGTGACCGGCATTTACGTCCGTACAATGCCTCGAATGGAGCGGCTTGAATGCTGGTATGATAGCTGTTATTGTATGAAAACTCCACTAAAGGGAGGTGCTTTTCCCAGCCGTTGCCGAAATCGATGACACACGCTCGAAGCATGTCTTCTAGAGTTTGGATAGTTCGCTCAGACTGCCCATCCGTTTGAGGATGATATGCTGTGCTCATGTCTAATCGTGAGCCGAAGGATTTGTGCATCGCTTGCCAAAGCTCTGACGTGAATCGTGCATCGCGATCCGAAATAATAGAGGTGGGCACTCCGTGCCTCGAAACAACTTCTTTAAGATAGACGTCTGCGAGAGTGGAGAACTTGTCCGTTTCCTTGATCGGCAGGAAGTGTGCAGACTTGGTGAGTCGATCAACTATGACCCATATTGTATCGTTCCCACGCTGAGATCTAGGTAGACCTGTAACAAAATCCATGGAAATTTCTTCCCATTTCCATTGCGGTATCTTAGGCTGCTGAAGTAGACCAGCTGGTTTCTGATATTCAACCTTGACTCTCGCACAGGTTAAGCATTTTCCAACGTACGTAGCGATGTGAGCCTTCATACTAGGCCACCAATAAGTAGTGCTGATGTCGTGGTACATTTTATCCGACCCTGGATGTACCGAATAGCGAGACTTGTGAGCTTCATCCATTACAAGTTCGCGTAGACCGCCATAAAGTGGGACCCAAATACGCCCCGTTACATAGTAGGCGCCGTCTTCCTTTTGTTCCATGCGTTGCCTTGAGCCGCGTAAGGCTTCAGCTTTGACGTTTTCGGGTTTCAGTGCTTCTAACTGAGCAGCTCGTATCTGTGCAGGAAGACTGGACTGAATAGTAAGCTGTAGCGCTCGCACGCGCTTAGGTAGAGTGTCTTTCCGACTGAGGGCATCAGCCACAACATTGGCCTTGCCTGGATGATACTTGATGGCGCATTCATAGTCGTTTAGAAGTTCAACCCATCTCCGTTGACGCATATTCAAATCCTTCTGCTTAAGAATATGCTCGAGACTCCTGTGATCGGTGTAAATCGTGCACTTGGTACCGTACAGGTAGTGTCGCCATATCTTAAGCGCGAAAACAACAGCTCCCAGCTCTAAATCGTGCGTCGTGTAGTTCCGTTCATGAACCTTGAGTTGCCGCGAAGCGTAGGCAATAACTTTATCCCGCTGCATCAATACACAACCAAGCCCCTGTATCGATGCGTCACAATAAACCACGAAGTCATCCGTGCCCTCTGGCAATGAGAGAATAGGTGCGCTGCAAAGCCTATCCTTTAAGTACTGAAAAGCGGTCTCTTGCGTATTACCCCATCTGTAAACGACACCTTTCTGTGTTAGCATAGTAAGTGGTTGCGCGATCTTTGAGAAGTCTTTAATAAATCGCCTGTAGTAACCCGCCAAACCCAAGAATTGGCGAATTTCTGTCGGTGTACGTGGTGCTGGCCAGTTTCTGATCGAATCAACCTTGGATGGATCGACATGAATCCCATCCTTGTTCACCACATGGCCTAAGAAGTGGACTTCACGAAGCCAGAAGTCGCATTTTGAAAACTTTGCGTACAGTTGCTCCTTTCGAAGAAGTTCCAAGATAAGACGTAGGTGTCGCTCGTGCTCTTCCTGACTCTTGGAGTAAATCAGGATGTCGTCGATGAAAACAATGACGAACTTGTCGAGATAGGGTTTGCACACCCTGTTCATAAGATCCATAAATACTGCAGGTGCGTTCGTAAGCCCGAACGGCATAACCAAGAACTCGTAGTGACCATAGCGAGTTCTGAATGCTGTCTTAGAGACGTCCTCCTCGCGGACTCTCAGCTGATGATAACCTGACCGTAGGTCGATCTTGGAATAGTAACACAACCCTTGCAACTGGTCAAATAAGTCGTCTATGCGCGGAAGGGGATAACGGTTCTTCACCGTCACCTTATTGAGTTCACGGTAGTCGATGCACATTCTGAACGTACCGTCTTTCTTCTTCACAAATAACACTGGAGCTCCCCAAGGCGAAGAGCTTGGACGAATAAAGCCCTTTTCCAAGAGCTCTTGTAGCTGCTTCGACAGTTCTTCCAGTTCGGTTGGAGCTAAACGATACGGTGCGCGGGCTATTGGTGCTGCTCCAGGAGCTAACTCAATCTGAAACTCGACTTGACGATGAGGAGGTAAACCAGGTAAATCTTCAGGAAACACTTGAGGAAAATCACGCACAACTGGTATATCCTCCAGCTTCTTTTCCTTTGCTGATGCGTCAGTGACAAGTGCCAGAATGGCAGTATGTCCCTTTCGTAAACATTTCTGCGCCTTTAAGTAAGAGATGATGCCAACCACAGCACCACTCTTGTCACCTTGTACTTCGAGAGGTTCTTGACTGGAGCGAGGAATACGAATAACTTTTTCTTTGCATAAGATCTCCGCGTGATGTTGGGATAACCAATCCATACCGATGACGACGTCGAAACTACCCAAGACTATGGGTATGAGATCAATCGAGAAAGTCTGACCCGCTAGAACAATACTACAACCCTTGACTACCTGTGCGGCTTCTACACTTTTACCATTGGCTAGTTCTACGACGTGTTTGGTGTCTAGGGGTGTTGGTGTACGTTTTAATAATTTACTCATTTTCAATGACATATAGCTTGTATCAGCACCCGAATCAAATAAGACAGTAACATAAATATCGTCGAGAAGAAACTTACCCATAACCACATTGGGATCATTCACTGCGTCACCCCGACCTAGCACAAAAGCACGACCCCGAGCTTCGTTGCCATTGTTGTTGTTGTTTCCCCCGTTATTGTTGTTATTGTTCACGTTGCCCTGATTGTTGTTGTTGTTCTGGTTCCTGTGTAGCTGAGGGCAGTGTCTCTTGATGTGACCTTCAGCACCACAATTATAGCACCCCTTGTTGCTCTGTTGCTGATTCTGCTGTGCCGGTGGCTGCTGCTGATCCTGATTCGCAGGACGAGGGCTTCTACAGTCTTTGGCCTCGTGACCCATCTTGAGGCATCTTTGACAACGGCCCCTGTTACACTGGCCGCTGTGGTGCCTGTTGCAGTTGTTACACTTTGGAAGGTTTCCGCGATATCCACCCTGCCTGTGGCTACCTGACGACTGCTGGTTAGGGCTTTGATAGTTGCCAGTCTTTCGCTGCTGATTCTGGGACTGAACCGAAATTGATGCTTTGCTTGAATCCCCCTCCCATTTCCTCTTGTTGTCACTGAGGGTAACGGGAGTAGCTGAAGGAGTGACTGTAGCAGTAGCGCTGACGCGCTTAGGCAGTTTATTCTGATCCACTGCCTGATCGGTGATGCGATGAGCGAGACGCTGGATTTCCTGGATGTTGTTGAGGTTAGCCGAGGTAACGTGGCTCTGTATTTCTGGTGCCAAACCTTTGAGATACAACTCAATACGCTTGTATGGAGGGTCCACCATAGTTGGACATAACACAGCCAACTCATTTGATCTCTTGGTGTAAGCTTCGATTTCCGAACCAACCATTTTCAAGTTATACAACTCGTCCTCCAACTTGTGAATGTCTTCTCTAGTGCAGTATTCCCTCTTGATCAGTTCTTTGAAATCATTCCAGGGTGTGGCGTTAGCGGCTGCCAACCCTAAGATCTGTACTTGTGCGTTCCACCAAGTGAGCGCAATCCCTTCAAGTGTGCCAGTGGCGAACTTCACCCTGCGAGCCTCAGGGCATTCACACATTTCGAAAACCGACTCGAGCTTTTCAAACCAGTGGAGGAGTCCAACTGCTCCCTCCGTGCCACTGAACGAGCTAGGACGACAATCCATGAAATTCTTGAAGGTGCACCCAGGTTGTTGCTGAGCGGGTTGACCTATTGTGTACGAATAGGGCAAAGTTAAGTACGAGAATTAATGTAGGATCTAAAGATCCTAGTGTCTATACTGCAGGGTATACTACCTGCTTGGGCGGCTGCAATTGCCGCAGCAACGAGAGCCTCTAGCTGGGCTTGAGTCATGTTAATTCGTGCGGCCATTGATCTTCACATCAAAGGCAACATAAGTGAGAAAGGTTCGCGAATAGTGCGATGACAGAAGAGTGTAAGCACATAAGTATTCTCATGCAATGACAAGTTGTGAGCAAGGTAATGTAAGCATACTACGAGCAAAGTTCTATGCAAATTCTAGCATGTAGGCAATAAACATAAACCTTATTACCTAGGGAGTTGAGTCTTGCACGTGGAGCGAAGCGTCGTTGTGGATCGTTGAGAGCACTGTTCTGGTTATAGTCTGGTTTTAATAAAAATGTTTTTCCATATTAAAACCAAGTTCTCTATAACCAATGGCTCTGATACCAATCTGTCACACCCCCAGAATCCACCTGCGGAGTATCACCGCTTGGGAGCGTGACTGACCAGGATCAAGCCACCAATCATATTGAACATGTAATTAATATTAAGTAAAATAAATGTACACCATCCATCCAATACGATAGGTGTTCAAAACATAACCATAGTTTCAAAGTGTAGCGGAAGCATAGTAAATAATCCAACAATAGTTAATAGTTTTAAATGTCATAATAGTTCAACGTAGAAACCACGATCCTTGTCCACAACGACCCGCTTCTCCAGTGCAAGCTCCAAGTACCTAACGATCTGCAAGGCATGTAACAGAATGATCAACAAACTAGTTGAGCGAGTTCACAGTAAGTAAATGCGTAACAGTAAGTAACGGGTGGCTCTACAGGGCCAATAGTAAGTTATACAGGTGGGGGCTTCCCATGTTATGTGACCACTAGACTATTCGTATCATCCCTGTTCTTCGTCCGAGAACAGTAGCGCGTATGGGGTGTGCGTAGGTTTTACGCACGTATCCTTCATAACCGAGGATAGAAGTAAGTAATGCGTACACGTAGGTTTTACGTGCGTGCCTGACATCCGAGGCAGTAATTGGCATGTGACCACGTAGGTGTTATCCCAACCTACGGAACCGTCCTGACATCCGAGGACCATGATAGGTGATAGTCTAGGAAAAGCATATATACGTTCTTAGTCAATGATAACCTTTAACCCATTCCCACGACCCGGGAATCCCATGCCTTAGTAGAAGTGTGAACTCACCTTGGTTTGCTCGGTATGCTAGGTTATGCACTCACAAGTAATTAATCACGTCCTATTGTATGCACGTATAACAAATCAGTTCATGTTCGCAATGATACGCATGCAATCTAATGTCACATAGTGCTTGATAGCCAATATCATGCATCAATCATGTATCACATAACAGTCAGTTTGCATATCGGCACAACACGTATCATTTCACATTTAATCATCAGCTAGTGTACACGAATACAAATGTTAACATTCATCACCAAGCATGGCATGCCAAATAAATCAAGCATACATTCCATCATTCAAAGTATGTTTATAACCCCCCCATTATCTTTCGACCCAACTGTTATCTTTCGACACAACAGTTATCTTTCGACATATTAGTTATCACAGTTATCTTTCGGACCAATTGTTATGTTTCGAACCAAATGTCATCTTTCGACCAAATGTCATCTTTCGACCACGCTGTTATCTTTCGGTCAACATAACTATGTTTCGGTCAATGCTATCCTTCGGTCAACACTACTATGGTTCGAAGGACAAGTATCTTTCGGTCACAACAACTATGTTTCGACTAACAAGTATCTTTCGGTCACAACTATGTTTCGAATAACTAATATCTTTCGGTAAATATCAGTTACGTTTACTCAAAGTTTCCAAGTTTATCCGTGATTATCAATTAACACAAATTCAAGTATTCGGTTACCTCAGAATCGATCAAACAGGGAGTTTCATATTAAACCTCATGAACCCTAATTTAACCACATGAACAATAATAACACTTAATCATATTATGTTCCGGTTCCATGAACAATAAAAAAATTCCGAATTGCATAATATCACAGCCGATCCACAAAACATTATCATTGAACATCATCACAACAGATCCGATTAACATACACATCCGATTAACATCCATATCCGATTAACATACAAACAACATATTGCAAGACAATTGATAAATCATGAAATCATATACACTCAAAGCATCATCTATTAACATAAACAACATCACACACTAACCGGAAAATCTGAATTACGGAACGAGATCTTCGAACAGAGAATGGGTCTGCTATGCCGTCACACACACACACAATGGAACTAGGGTTTTTGAAATAACTGTCGACTTACATGCATTCACGTATATAAAACGTATCACAGGAATGGGCCAAGCCCATTAGAAAGACTGGGCCGAAAGATGTCGAAGGATCCTATCTTTGCTCGAAGGATAGAGTCCTTGGTCGAAGGATATGTTTCGTGATCCTTCGAACCGAAAGTTGATCCTTCGAATCGAAGGTTATCTTTCGTGATCCTTCGATCTGTAAGTCATGTTTCGTGATCCTTCGAAGGTTGGACCTATCCTTCGAAGGATCTTTGTGTTTCACACTAACAAGTTCACACATTTGACAAGTTTCACAAATACAACCAAACAATCAAACCATAAATAACTTCATGGCAATCAATACATGATCGTGCAATAAATACGAAATAGAAATTTTGGAAATTTGAGTTGTCACAGTCATGATGCCATCTGGGTAGTTGTTGATCGTCTTACAAAGTCAGCGCATTTCCTGCCGATCCGTGAGAATCTATCTGCTGAAGATCTAGCTAAAATCTATGTAGATGAAATCGTATCTCGACATGGTGTTCCCTTGAACATTATTTCTGATAGAGACGCTCGTTTCTCTTCTCGTTTTTGGAGAACCATGCAATCTGCTATGGGGACCCAACTCAATCTGAGCACAGCATATCATCCACAAACAGATGGCCAAACTGAAAGAACAATCCAGACTCTGGAGGATATGCTTAGAGCTTGTGTGATCGATTTTGGTGGTAGTTGGGATTCACATCTTCCATTGATTGAATTCTCCTACAACAATAGTTATCACTCCAGCATCAATATGGCTCCTTTCGAGGCTCTCTATGGTCGAAAATGTCGTTCACCTGTCTGTTGGAATGAAATAGGTGAGGCTCAGCTTACTGGACCTGACCTCATTCTAAAGACAACTGACAAGGTTAAGAAAGTTCGTGATAACTTACAGGCAGCTCGAAGCCGTCAAAAGAGTTACGCGGACCAACGACGCAAGCCCTTAGAATTCCAAGTCGGTGATCGTGTATTACTTAAGGTTTCACCTTGGAAAGGTGTGATCAGATTTGGAAAGAAAGGAAAACTTGCACCTAGATACGTTGGACCATTCAAGATCGTCGAAAGAATCGGTAAGGTAGCCTACAGACTTGCATTACCTCCCGAACTTGGAAATGTTCATCCAACCTTCCACGTATCCAATCTCAAAAAGTGTTTAGCTGATGAGAACCTCCACATACCACTTGACGAAATCCGTGTCGATAAAACACTTCATTTTGTTGAGAAACCCGTGGAAATTATGGATCGTGAAGTCAAATGGCTTAAACGCAAGCGCATTCCGTTGGTTAAAGTTCGCTGGTGCGTGAGCGTAATCAGTTAAATGCGACAAATACTCCGGAACATCAATTTATGCTTAACATACCTTAAATAACCCTTACATAACTTAGAAATAAGTTTTGAAGGCTTTGGTAGGGCGAAATCAAGTTAATTCGCTTACAGGGGCTAAAATTGACAAACTGCGAAAGTATGCCGATTTGAACTGTGACGAACATTCCGGAACATGATCATAAGTTAAACACACCCTAAATATCCCTTACATAGCTTTGAAATAGGCTTTGAGGTGTTCGGTGTGCTAAAATAAACTTTATGCTCATTCAGGGACTAAACGCGTCAAAAAGTGCATAAGGTTGCACTTTCGCGCATAACTTACATTCTGAATACATCCGGACATCCAAAAATTTATGTAAGCATTAAAATATTATGTTTTAATGTTTGGCATGAGAAAAATCCATTCGTCGCGCAATTTGGATCGTTTTTCGCGCTTATGCGCATTCCGTCGTAATTAAGCAAACATCGCGATCGTACGACCAAACGAACCTACATCCGAGATATTTTTGAGCATGTTTTGAGTTCCCTATACTTTAACTTCATTTTAGAGGCTTGAAATGAGGTTAACGGGCCTTAAACGTGTCAAAATTGGACTTAAAAGCATGCAGGGGCTGAAACTGTCATTTCTGAAAAGTTATGCTGATCAGACAACCTCAGGCGGCCCGCCTGAGTTTTTATGGATCCTGATGCGGGCCGCATGGCCTCCCCAGATCTGCATTTTTGTTGCAAACAGCTGCATACAGCTGTTAACCACTTCCAAACCACTTGCAAATGGTTTTGGGGCATTTCTATGGGCTCTAATGTTTTTCTAAAACAAGGGGCCCATGTGTACGGCCAAGATCGAAGCACGTTTGTCGAGGAACGATCCTAACGGTCTTGGTTTTCCTATAAATACCCATCCATCCCCATTGCAAAACCCACTTGAATTCTGAGTTTGTTCTCTAAGTTGGGGTGCTTTAACACCTCATACCTGAGAATACTCGGAAGTTCAATCTTGCGGGGACCCTTTGTAAGTATTCCTTCGTTCTTTTATTGCTTTTCGTGTTCGAAAGTCAAACTTTGTTTGACTTTCTGCATTGACCAGTTTATGGTCAATGCGAAGTTCGTTTGAACTTCATAACGTGAGCGTAATCACGGTGGTTATAGTTCCTAGTAACTATACCTACTGATTACCACGTTATCTAGGCTCAGTGACGAGTCGTAGTTTCGGCCAAAATGCGTTTCTCGCGTATTTTGTAACCAAACTACTCTAGGGTGTTAAAACCGTTTGTTTTAATACCAAACCTGTTTTCTAACATTACTAAACATGTTCTAGCATGTTTAGCTCGTCGCTTTTAGATTTGTGCTTGTCTAGGGTCGTAAAGGTAAGCGATCTAATCAATCGCTTATGCTTACGAACCCGACCCATTAGGTCGATCTTTAGGATCCGACCAAACACTTTAGGTGACCATAGTTGTATAGGGAATAACCTTCCGAGGTTATACCTTATGGTCACGACGTTTAAGTAGTTGTATGATAAGTAGTTCTTATGCCTTAGGTAAATTACCAAAATGCCCCTTTTACACTAAAATTCATTTTAAACCTATGTAACATAATTTTTGACACCTAAACTGATTTAGCAACAATATTAAGTATGTCAAGGCATATCTTGCTTGTCATAGGGCTAGTTAGGCGTTTCAAACGCGTTTTACGCAAACGACGCGTTAAAGTAGCATAAGCTACCTAAGCGGGTCGTAATGGGTCAAAAGCACTTAGGATAGGTTTCGTTTTAGTATGTAGGCTTTGTAAAACCATATTACATAAGTTCCCACACTTATTTGGTTTACGAACCCTCGTACTACCCGATCCTCCGTTAGGTCCGGTTATTAATATAGATGCCTATATAGGTGCCGATTGATTCCGTAATCTTCTAGCTTTGCTTGGTGGTTATCCTTCGACTTCTAAGCAATCTCAAGTGAGTACATAGTCCCCTCTTTTACTGTTTTCTAAACATTTTGGGGTGAAACACATGTGCCTACTTGTTACTTTCGTGCTTTCTTGTCTTCGCATCATATACTTGCTATGTTCATTATTACATTGTTTTACATGACATTTTCATGCTATGTATGTTCATCATACTTAGTACATTTGTTTTACATGACATTTTTATGCTATGTATGTTCATCATACTTAGTACATTTGTTTTACATGACATTTTCATGCTATGTATGTTCATCATACTTAGTACATTTGTTTTACCTGACATTTCACGCTATGTGTGTACATTTGATTACATACTTAGTGCATTGTTTTACATGCTTACATCTTGGGTATGACATTTGGTTTGTTTAAGTGGGACCATATACATTCATTAACTTTGATCACGCCGCTCGTGAGTAGGTAATGGTACCATAGGAATTGACAACTCCCGTTCCTGACATCCTAGGTATGTTTGGATGGAAGGAATGACCGAATTCGATTAAAACATTTAGACAAATAGACCTTTAATTTGTTTAAAGGTTTATCACCATAGTCGCAAGGCTTGAATGTATGCATTTTCACAATACCGCATAAATGTTTGTATTCAGTATAGCATGCATTTCCACAAAACATAACATTGATTTAAACCATGTTTTACTTCAATACATTGTTTTTGTGCATTTTCACCTATGGTTTAGTTGATGCATATTTCACTTGCCATACATGACATTTTGTTTACACGTGACATGATTGATATTGACATAGACATCTTGACATTGTTATACACATTTCATGATTTACACTTGACATTAGACATGGTTTTTCGCATAAACATTTTGACATTTGGTTAAACATAAACATGTTTACATTAATGGTTTGTTTGGGTAAATTATTCAAGTAATGAGGTGTGTGTAATATGATACAAGCATGGTAGATACGCCGCTGGTACTTCCTATATATAAGTGTTTGTATGATATTACACATCGCATCGTTGTTTAAATCATTTCAGTTTAGCTATATAACATACTTTTCACAATACTTTGTTTTACAAATAATCTATCTTGTACAAACTCATTTTAATGGTTAATCATTTAACCATACATTATTCTTTCAAAAAAATACATATCTACCATCGTTTTTCAAATAATTTACAAACAATACATTTTACAAGATTCATGACTAACTTTTATTAAACCCTTTTCTTAAAACTTATAAGTCATGAATCCTATTTTCACAAAACCTATGTACTCACAGGCATTTTTATGCTGACGTACCTATTTTCACATGTGTTTCAGGAGCTATTGCATAGGTTGATCGTGACACGCTAGGGTGGACTTGGGCCTTAGTGACTTAAAACAGAGCTAGACTTAGTTTAATTACGTTATGTACTCTTTATTTCAGTAGTTTTAAAACAATGTAACATGTTGTTTCTTGTTTTGGACAATGTACTCCACCCTTGGGTGATGAATAAAATAATATTTTAATTACCTTGGTTGTGGAACAATAATTCTGTTACAACACTCCCCGACGTTTCCGCCACGATTTGATGTTTTACGTGGTCGGGGTGTGACACTCCTCCAGCAAGAATTCGCACTTGGAGAACTTGGCGTAGAGTTGATTCCCCTGGAGTAGCTCGAGAACCAAACGTAGATGTTGCGCATGTTCGGCTTTCGATTTGGAATAAATCAAGACATCGTCGATGAACACGATGACGAAACGGTCTAGAAATGGCTTACACACGCGATTCATCAGATCCATGAAAACTGCGGGTGCGTTGGTTAGGCCAAAAGGCATAACAACGAACTCATAGTGGCTGTAACGAGTGCGAAAAGCGGTTTTGGGTATATCTTCCTCTTGAATGCGTAATTGATGATAGCCTGAGCGTAAATCGATCTTCGAGAAACATGAGGCACCTTGTAGCTGATCAAACAAATCGTCGGTTCGAGGTAGAGGGTAACGGTTCATGATGGTTAACTTATTCAACTCCCGATAGTCGATGCACATCCTGAACGACCCATCCTTCTTTTTAACGAAAAGGACTGGTGCGCCCCAAGGAGAGGTGCTCGGGCGAATAAAGCCTTTTTCAAGTAACTCCTGGTGTTGGTTTGAAAGTTCCCTCATTTCGGATGGTGCGAGTCGATAAGGGGCTTTGGCAACTGGGTTGGCTCCAGGAATAAAGTCGATACGAAAGTCGACATCGTGACATGGCGGTAGTCCAGGAAGATCATCAGGGAACACCTGAGGAAATTCATGAACCACTGGAACGTCTTTGACTTCGGCCTTCTTTTTCTTTTCCTTCTCCGCTACTACAATGTTGGCCAAGAAAGCTCTGTATTCCTTGCGGAGATACTTGCTAGCCTGGATGCACGACATGAACTTGAGACCTTTCGAAGCTGTTTCACCATACACACATAATAGATCACCATTCGCGAGCGAGCATCGAATCATCTTTTCAAAACACACAACTTCAGCATGGTTTTCGCGAAGAAAATCCATGCCTACTATGATGTCGAAACTTCCGAGCTGCATCGGAATAAGGTCGATTGGGAAGATGTGATTGTTGAGCTCGAGAGTACAATCACGGAGAACAGAGTTAACAGCGACAGTTCTTCCTGTAGCGACTTCAACTTCGAATGACCAGGGGATATAAGAACGCTTACGACTAAGGAGCTTCTCGAATTCAAACGACACAAAGCAGTTATCAGCTCCAGTATCAAACAAACACGATGCATAAATACCATTCACAAGGAACGTACCATTAACCACGTTGTTGTCAGCCTGAGCTTGACGGGCGTTGATGTTGAAGGTTCTAGCACGGGCTGCTTGCTGCTGCTGCTAAGGCTGCTGCTGCTGTTGGGGCTCTTGTTTCACCACCCTGTTCGGGCACATGTTTGAAAAATGGTTAGGGTTATCACATGCAAAGCAGACTCGAGCATTGACCGCGGGTGCTTGAGCTGCATGTTGGCCTTGAGGGGCTGGGAGCAGAGCTTGTTGAGCGGCGGCAGGAGCTGCGGTGTTACGGGGACCATAGCGACAGTTCGCAGTGAAATGACCGTAGAGGTTGCAGTGAGCGCAGAAACGACAGGCGATTCCCACCGGATGATGATATGAGCATGTTGGGCAGAGTGGGTGGGGACCTGTGTAAGCACGCTTCGCTGGGGGTGCATTGGTCACTGGAGCTGGTCGGTGATGAGACTACTGTTGAGCCTGTACGGCTTGCAGAGGAGCAGCAGTTGTTGTGACAGCACAGTTCTTGTTGCTGGAGTTGTTGTTGTTGTGCTTCTTCTTTCGGCGTGATGACTTAGAGGGTTGAGCAGTGGAGTCGGTGGTTGCTACGGTTGTGGCTTGATGCAGAGACTTGGATGGCTTATCCCAGAAACCAGCTTTCACTTGCTTGTCATTGATCTCGGCGGCAAGCAAGTAAGTCTCTTCAATTGATGATGTCTTGGCGGCATGAACAAAATCGGCAACACAGTCGGGTAGAGCTCGAATGTACTTCTTGATGGCCATGTCTGGCGTCTTGACTTGATCGGGACAAATAATGCTAAGTTGCTTGAAGTGAGCAGTTAAAGCAGCGTTGTCTTCGTCCTTCTGCTTGATGTTCCAAAACTCATCCTCCAGCTTTTGGCGTTCATGGGGAGGGCATAATTCGTCCATCATGATGGCCTTCAGCTCTTCCCAAGTCAGCTCATAAGCTGCATCATTCCCGCGTTTGTTTCGTTCAACTGTCCACCATTCCAAAGCTCGGGACTGGAAAACGCCGGTTGCATTTAGGGTACGGAGATTTTCAGGACAGCCGCTTTGGCACAGAGTGACTTCAACCGAATCAAACCATTGAAACATGGCGGTAGGGTCATCTTCTCCGGTGAACTCTTTTGGTCCGCATGCCTTGAACTGTTTGAAGCTGAAAACGGTCTTGTTAGCGTCTTTAGGAGCTTCGGTTCGCGACTCCTCAGACGATTTGCTGACGTTTTCATACACCTCGCTCACAGCTTTTGCCACGTGCTTAGCGATGATAGCAGCGAGACACTTGTCTCTCTTCTCTTGGCGAGTAAGATGGTGTCGGGATCCAGACGATATTGTCTGTAGCAGACATCATCACAGGACTCAACACAACATGATTGAATCTCTCCTCACACGTCTAGTTCTAACTAAAGCTTAGGAACACGTCGAAACACGTATCACATAAACACAGAGGCACATAACCACAGATGCACGTAATCACAGAAGCACATTAGCACGTAGAGCACAGAGACACGTATACATAGAAGCACATTGCTATTTAATCACAGAGGCGGTCAGAATACAGAAACCTATCATTCAAAGCTCGTGTGTCGTTCGTATAGTATATTGGTCGTGTATAGCATATCGAGTAGCATCGTATAGTCATATAGCGTATTGAGTAGTATAGTATAATCGTATAGCAAGTCGAGTATAGTATAAGCATAACTTCGTCTAGGTTCGTAGCGATTTGTTACCGTTTTGAGATAGAAGGGCAATGCGAGTCGTGTGCGTCGATTGAAGTGATAGTATAAATCGAAGAATTCTCCAAAAATTTAAACACATAAACAGTTATATACACATAAAACATATAAAATCAACGATCAATCAGAGTAGGCAGTTGCAGGCTCAGAATCGAAACACATAAAATCGTGAAATGGATTGTCTGCGGCTATTAGACATTGACTACCCAAAACGATTCGAGTATTCACAATAGACTTGTCGTCACTTTTTAACTTTCGGGCTCGTGTTGCTGCCTCGATTCTTGGGCATTCAACACGTATTCCCTAGGTCATACTCGTGAGTTCAGGTCGTTGGAGTCCGTCGAGGCTTTGGTGAGATAAGTTAAATCCAGAACAAGTTGTCAAGGTTAGGGTTTCACCCCTAGCTTAGCAACTCCTTCCTTGTCTTAGCAAAATTTGAGGAGATTATTCATCAAAATATGGATTTCACTCCTGATTTGGTATAATTCTCCTCGTTTGTTATTGAAGATAATAAGGAAATCATTGATAAATTGATAAAATCGGCATTGATCAAGTAATTTAGTCGAGAGTTTGCGGTTTTCACACCTAATCCGGACTAAATCGCTTGATTCCATTTGAAAATTCGAGTGCAGTGATAGTGAAGAGTAACAGGATATAGCACACAAGCTTGGTCTGTTGGTTCCTAACTATAGTCTAGGTCTCTAAGACAGCGACCCGGACTAGGTCGTGTCTTGCCTAATTCCCTATAGTTATGGCTCTGATACCTATCTGTCACACCCCAACCGATGGCGGAATCATCGGGGCATGGCACTGAGCGAAACAGATTGTCCAGAAGTTTCCACAACAACTATCATTACTATTTAGTTTAAATGATACGTCCTATACGGTATCCCAAATAATAAAACAAGTTATTACAGATAAGCATCTAGTCAAATATACTGTTCCGACAACTCAGATTTAAATAAAAATATAAATATTGTTCCAATGCTTCTAGTGTGACACCCCAGGAAAACCAGGAAACAACACAACTAGCTTCTTCAGTAACCGCGTGCTAAATTTCGGGACGAAATTTCTTTCAAGTTGGGGATAATGTGACAACCCGAGTTTTCAAGGTCGTTATCTGATTTAACTTCGTACGTATTTGCTAGGCGTGTTTAATAATTATTTGAGGTGCAATATTAACGTTATTTGTGATATGTATTATAGCTGTGTATATGTTATACATATTTGAAAATTGTTTAATTATTTAAAATATGGAACTATGTGACCAACGAAAAGCATATGGGCTTTGGCCCAGTAGTTGTTGATTTTTGGAGTTTTGTTATTTAACCTGCACGCATACTATAAAAAAAACCCTATTCCTCTACAAATTGTGTGACGGCAACTGCAAGACTCAAAAACCCTTCCTTCCGATCAGCCTAAGTGACTCTTTCATCTTGGTTAGTACTCACTGTTGTTTGATTCTTGCATGACTTTTAGGAAAAATCACTACGTGTCTGTATGTTTATATTTGATGAGATGATGAAGTTGCTATATCCGATTGTTTGTCCACTCGAGTAATGAGTAAGGCTTGATACCTCTATCATAAATCGGTCAGTCTAAATCTGAATGTTATACGACTGCTCATATTTGACTGAGTGATATATCTATGTGTGGGTGGGAATGTTTGATTCTGGTTACACGATGATTGCATGATAATCTGGTGCTAGGTTTGTTTGCCCTATGTCTTCTCATGATTGATCTGATGGAAATCCTTTTAATATGGTATGAATAAACAATACTTTTGAATGCTTACTAGTGGACCGAATGTAATAAGATAATGCACGTGATCATGTCAGTAGCCTTACATGTGCAACAAATATTGAAGTGGAGCTCTGCTTATGAAATCGAGATTTATAAAGGTGGCAGCCAAAGTTTTGGTTTTGAATAAAATATGTGTTGAATCTTAGTGAACTATTAGATGTAGGTATCTCTTGACTAAATGTGTAGTCACATCATAATCTTGGTCCAATAGAAGTGTAAACATGTAGAAACTCTCACTAAAAGTCCTATTTATTATTATAATTAGTCTAATTGGAAACCCAAATTGAGAAACCCAAGTGATTCAGCAGAAACCCTAAGATTTCCAGAAAAATCAGAATCAGGATTAGGCCCCTAAAACTTAAGGGGGGTAAACCCTAGCTAACGATTCTCTAAATAAATCGTTGTTTAAATTTCATTTGCCAATTCTGTCAACTCAGCAGGCCTAGTCCCAAACGTGGCTACCCTATAGTAAATAGGTGTCCCTTACGGACTGTAAGGGATAAGGCATACGGTCCGTAAGCATGTCCAAAAATCAGTATAAATAGCAGACATTGGCACTTGAATTCTGTCTTTAGAACGACGTCCAAACTCACTATGTACGTCGAATTAGAGCAATAGCAGTACAATTAACACACAGCAATCCCGAAACGTTGCTACGATTCAGGGTATTAATTCGATCGCTGCTACGATTCAACGTCCGATCGATTGTAACTATCCAACGTATGATTAAGTGCTGCTCAAATTGAGTTTATACATTATTGATTCGTCGTGATTTCGACTTGAATTTTTGAGTATTATCCAATTTCGGACTATGCTCTGTTATTCGTTGTGAATCCGTTGAATTGTTAAGTATTGCACTTTGTTAATCGTTGTTAGGGTTTAATCTCGTGAATTGTCGTAAATGCTGTATTGGTTACTTACCTAATTTCGTGTGCATTAGATTATTAGGCTTATCAGTAGGCTAAACTCTATCCCATACCCTTACAATCAAGGAAGATAAGCAAACCGAGCAAAGCAAAAGCAAAAGGTGAGTTCACAAACTTTCTACAAGGCACGACCATCCTCCAGAGGTAGGATGACACTCCACTAATCTTCGCACACATGCCTGTAGGGCCGCGACGTGATACGGATACTAACCTTTGCACACATGTCTGGGAGACCGCGATACGGGCTAGTAAGCCAGTGAACCAACCGTGAATTCACTCAACTTTGTTGTTGACTCGTTGTTACATGCCTTGCAGGTTGTTAGGTCCCTAGCATAAGGAGCTTGCACTGGGAGGCGTGGTCGTTGTGGGGAAAACTTATATTAAACTTATGTTTTGCTTCCGCTGTAAACTCAAACTATGTTTTGACACCAATTGTATTGTGGTTGGTTTTATTTACTTAAATACGTTGTTCAATATGATTGGTGGCTATGATCCTCGGCATGTCACGCCTCGAAGGCGGGGTGGGGCTTTGGAGGGGTGTGACAGAGTGGTATCAGAGCCATTGGTTATAGTGAACTTGGTTTTTAAAAGGGAAAAGCTTTTTGGATAAAACCGGACTATAACCAGTACAGTAATCCGCAACGATGCTTCGCTCCAAGTGCAAAGACTCAATACTTTACTGCATTCTGTAATATTCATTTTAAGTGTTACGGCTAAGGTTAACTCCTCCCTAAGTATTTCATGTATCCAACTTTAAGAAATATCTATCTGACGAATAGCTGGTAGTACCTCTTCAAGACATATAAGTGAATGAAAAATTTAAGGATTAGTTGAGAAACCACTTTAGCTAGAAGACAGAAAAGTTAAGTTTCTCGAGCATAAAAGTTAGTACTGGTATCCTTACTTATTCGAATAAATCTCGAGGACGAGATTTCTATAAGGAGGGGAGAATGTAGCAACTCTCACTAAAAGTCCTATTTATTATTTTAATTAGTCTAATTGGAAACCCAAGTGATTCTGCAGAAACCCTAAGATTTCCAGAACAATCAGAATCAGGATTAGGGCCCCTAAAACTTAAGGGGGGTAAACCCTAGCTAACGATTATCTAAATAAATCGTTGTTTAAATTTCATTTGCCAATTCTGTCAACTCAGCAGGCCTAGTCCCAAACGTGGCTACCCTATAGTAAATAGGTGTCCCTTACGGACCGTAAGGGATAAGGCATACGGTCCGTCAGCATGTCCAAAAATCAGTATAAATAGCAGACATTGGCACTTGAATTCTGTCTTTAGAACGACGTCTAAACTCACTGTGTACGTCGAATTAGAGCAATAGTAGTACAATTAACACACACCAATCCCGAAACGCTGCTACGATTCATAGTATTAATTCGATCGCTGCTACGATTCAACGTTCGATCGATTGTAACTATCCAACGTATGATTAAGTGCTGCTCAAATTGATTTTATACTTTATTGATTCGTCATGATTTCGACTTGAATATTTGAGTATTATCCGATTTCGGACTATGCTCTGTTGTTCGTTGTGAATCCGTTGAATTGTTAAGTATTGCACTTTGTTAATCGTTGTGAGGGTTTAATCTCGTGAATTGTCGTAAATGCTGTATTGGTTACTTACCTAATTTCGTGTGCATTAGATTATTAGGCTTATCAGTAGGCTAAACTCTATCCCATACCCTTACAATCAAGGAAGATAAGCAAACCGAGCAAAGCAAAAGCAAAAGGTGAGTTCACGAACTTTCTACAAGGCACGGCCATCCTCCAGAGGTAGGATGCCACTCCACTAATCTTCGCACACATGCCTGTAGGGCCGCGACGTGATACGGATACTAACCTTCGCACACATGTCTGGGAGACCGCGATACGGGCTAGTAAGCCAGTGAACCAACCGTGAATTCACTCAACTTTGTTGTTGACTCGTTGTTACATGCCTTGCAGGTTGTTAGGTCCCTAGCATAAGGAGCTTGCACTGGGAGGCGTGGTCGTTGTGGGGAAAACTTATAATAAACTTATGTTTTGCTTCCGCTGTAAACTCAAAAACTATGTTTTGACACCAATTGTATTGTGGTTGGTTTTATTTACTTAAATACGTTGTTCAATATGACTGGTGGCTATGATCCTGGGCATGTCACGCCTCCAAGGCGGGGTGGGGCTTTGGAGGGATGTGACAAAACAAGTTGGTGTTTTGGTCAAATAGCAACATGGGGTCAACCTACTTTTGTCGGCCATGTGTGATTATTTTTATGATGATTTCTAATATCCGACTTTTATAATGGTTGCTAGGGTCCGAACTTTTATTAAATCAAGTATGTCCGACTTTTATGTAATGTGTGTAGTCCGATTTTTAAGTAACTTGCAAGATCCGACTTTTATGAGATTTAAAGGGGTCCGACTTATAATAGATGGATGTGGTCCGAGTTTTGATACTTCATGTGTGGTCCGAGTTTCATGGCTAGGGGATGCTGTCCGACTTTTGTTTAAACACAAGGGGGTCCGACCTTCATAAGGCCTTGAGTCCGAGTTTTTGATTATTATAACACATGATCCGAATTTTTAATGGTAATCATATGGTCCGACTTTGTGTTATGAATCCGACTTTTCTAAGGTTGCCTAGTCCGAATTTCTGGTGGATGATTGCTTGCCCGAGCTTTGTTGATTTGTGCTTACCCTGCATGTTACTGTATGATATGACACTGTATGCTACTGTATTTGCTATATATTAACTAGTTAATCAGATCGCATGAAACAAATGGCTGTTTGAATACATTAGGGTATTGCATGACTCTTCACATGTGTACTTATATCAATTGTACCCTAGGTCACGTGTAAAGCAATTAACAGTTAACGAATGCTAGAAGTATATTATCAAACCGAGCAAACCAAGGTGAGTTCACACAGCCAAGGCATGGGATTCCCGGGTTGGGAATTGGGTTGGAAGATTTGAATTGGATGATTACTCGTACTTACGCTATTGCTAGACTATATACCATCGTCCTCAGGTTAGTCAGGACACTTACGTAAAACCTACGTAAACTAGTATCTACCACTGTCTCCCGGGTCGGGAGGACACTTACGTAAAACCTACGTAAAATCATACCTACTACTGTCTTCCGGGTCGGAAGGACACTTACGTAAAACCTACTTAAACCCCATGCGTACTGTGACAACTCGAAATCTAGAACCTTTCGTTGTAACTTGCTTGTACGTTATGTGACTAGTTAAAATGATAACGTGAACCTTTTTATGTGATAAGTGCTTTGTTATGTGTGCATTTGTATATATATGTGTACGTGTTTTATGTGAACCGAGAACCCAACCCGAGAACAAAGAACCCGACTCGAGACCATGAGGTCTCGAGTGGACTTGGGCCGAGAACCTAGTGGCCGGTTGGGCCTTTGGGCCGTGAACCCCCACTCGAAACCCACTAAGGGTGCACACTTGGAACTTGACTATATATACACCACCTTAGTTAGTTTTTACCATTTGTTGAACATTAGAACACACACACACCCTCCTACTTCTCTCTCTAAACCTAAGAACACAAACACTTCATCATTCTTGGATCTTTGGACTTGGATCGGCTCACACACACACACCCGGTTGGAAGCTTTACACACACCCTCGAAACCCATTAACCGGTTAGTGTTTTTAAAGATTATGGTTGAATGCTTAGTGTTAGTATGTTCATGTTATGTTTGTATGATGAGATTACGTGATAATATGGTAGTTAACTTAGTTATGCATGATGTTTTGAAAAGAAATCGGTTCATGAATGTTCTTGTTATGTGTGGAACTATGCATAAATGCTTAATGTAAAAATGGGTTCATTGTATGTTAAAAGGTGAATGATGATATTGGTTGCACTTGGATTTGGATCCGAAAAGTTGGGTGTTTATACTAAACAAATCGGCTAATGAACATGTTTGTCATATAGGATGCATGATAGTAAATTGTATTTTGATTGTTGTTCATAGTGTTGGTTGAATAAGTGATTAATATGTTATGAACTTGATGAACACATGTTTGAATATGTGAAGAACACTTTGAATGATAGTTGAAGATTGAAAACCCTTGTGATTTTGATCCATCTTTGACCAATAACCTGATTAGGAAAACTGTTAGTGGAATGCTATTGGTTATTTCCGGATTTGGGCCTGATTATATTGTACCACTAATCTGACTACATCTGCATCAACACGTGAACTTGAAAACGACTGCTACCGACTCGCAATCACGCAGTTGCGACTCGCAACCACAGCGTGATGACTCGAGACCACGCGGTTGCGACTCGCAACCATAGCAGGACAAGCCGAAACCACAGGTTACGAGTCCCGTTGCGACTCGAGACCTTAGCATGATGAACCGAGACTACGGTTGCGACACCGGTTGCGACTCGCAACCATCCATGATCAACACACAGCATGACTCGAGACCATGCTTGCGAGTCCGGTTGCGACTCGAGACCACACTTTGGGCCTTAGTTAGTGGGCCGGACTTATGAACTTCTGTGCTACTGTTGATGAGTTATTTGGGCCTGTTATCACGAGCCCAACTGTTTGGACTTTGAACATGTGATTAACTGTTACCTATAAACGTGTCTGCCATACGTGTTGAACATTTGTGCACTACTTGGTTCGAATCTGATTATACGTGATAACCGTGATAGGACGTTATTGACTACTTGCGACTTGATTGACTTTCTGTGATTAACTGCCGAGCAAACCGAGGTGAGTTCACACCCTCTACAAAGCATGGGATTCCCTGGGTTGGGAACTGGGTTAAGGAACGTGGGTTCCTCGTCCTCCTTGGGCAGGACGTCAGTGGTTCAGGAATGTGATTCCTCGTCCGGATGGACGGATAAACGTACTAGACTAAAACTCTATCACGAAGTCCCTCCTTTTTGTATCGACTAATCGCCGGGCCAATGGCGAGCGGGTCATTAGTTAGATAGCGCTATTTAGGTCTGACAAGCCTCACACCGTGCCGCAGAGGACGGGCGTGAACTAATGGATCTGGGGCACGTCAATGATGATAGACATTGATGTTTTCAGGGCACATAAACATGACTACAGTCAGCAATCGATACGGTAACGAGTCTAGTATACACATGGGGTAGCCCCCACGGCTGGAGAGCCAGATGATGTACATGGGGTAGCCCCCACGGCCGAAATGCCTGATAACTACATGGGGTAGCCCCCACGGCCGGAGTGCCGGAGTAACTGGGAACGAACTGGTCACGTTTTTAAAACTATGGGGTAACCCCCACGGCAGGATGCCAGATAAAGTAAACTGTTTTCGAAACAACTAAAACGAACGCCCACCCGTGAACTCACTCAACTAGTTGTTGACTCGTTACTACATGCTTTGCAGGACCATAGGTACTCAGTGGGAGCTTGCATGGAGGAGGATCGTTGTGGGACAGGGATTGCTACAAGACTATGTTAAACTTGAAACTTTTGGAACTTATGTTACAACTTTAAACTTATGCTTCCGCTTACAACTTAAACTTATTTGTTTTGGAACACCAATCGTATTGGTTAAACTTTTATAATTACTTATATGCTTGTTCAGTATGATTGGTGGCTGGATCCTGGTCAGTCACGCCTCCAAGCGGTAGTACTCCGCAGGTGGGATTTTGGGGGTGTGACAGATTGGTATCAGAGCCATTGGTTATAGTGAACTTGGTTTTAATAAAGGAGAAACGTTTTTGTTAAAACCAGACTATAACCGGTTTAGTGCTCAACGGTCCACAACGACACTTCGCTCCTCATGCAAGGCTCGACGTTCTAGGTAATATAATGTATGTATATGGCCTACTTGTTAGTTGCGTAGTACATTGCTCATGGTATGCTTGACTAGTATAACTACTGTTGTTTGAACACATGCGTACTTACTCTGTCCTACTATCGTGCTTTCGCGAACCTCTCTCACACGTATTGCTTTTATTATGAAGAACCATGTCTGGACGCGTTAACATGACACAAGCCCAGTTGACGGCTTTGATCAACGAGCGAATTGACGCAGCGCTCGCAGCTGCACACGCAGGAGGTATATCCTGCAGTCCGAAATTGTTCTAGGATCATTTGGATCCTACTCTCGTGAACCAACCTTTGTGTTAAACTCTGTCTTTTCTTTCACCTACCTTAGGTCAGTATGCTCAGGCACCGGTGTGCACTTTTAAGACCTTTATGGACTGTCGACCCACTACTTTTAGCGGAACTGAGGGAGCAGTAGGTCTCCTACACTGGTTTGAGAAACTGGAGTCTGTGTTCGAAATGTGTGAATGCCCTGAAGCGCGCAGGGTGAAGTATGCTACTGGTACTCTCGAGGGTTTGGCTCTCACGTGGTGGAATGCTCAAGTGCAGATGTTAGGGTTGGTTGCTGCCAATGCCACCCCATGGGAAACTTTCAAGGAAATGATCAGGGAAGAATACTGCAGTCGTGACGACATTCACAAACTGGAAGATGAGTTCTACAATCTCAAGATGTCGGGGTCGGAGATTGAGGCATACACTAAGAGATCGCATGAGCTTGCCTTGTTGTGTCCTACTATGGTGGATCCTCCCTACAAGCGAATTGAACTCTATCTCAAGGGCTTGGTGCCAGAGATCCAAAGTCATGTGACTTCAGCGAACTTGACTACTATCCAGCAGGTTGTACAGTTGGCTCACCGTCTCACTGACCAAGCGGTGGAGCAGAACAAGTTACCGAAGCGCATAGGTGCTGCAACCACTTCTGGTGCTTCTAGTGGGGATAAACGGAAATGGGATGGAACTTCAAGCAGGGGTTCAACTTCGGTGCAAACTCAGTCTCAGCAGAGAAAGACGGACGATCACAAGAGCCCCAGTCAGCAATCGTCTGGTGGTCAAAGTCATGGTGGGTACAAAGGAAATCACCCCAAGTGCAATCGTTGTAGCCTACACCACAGTGGGCCATGCACCAGGGGCAACTGTCATCGATGCAACAAGCCTGGTCATGTTGCAAAGGATTGCAGAAGCGCATACCCCGTCAACCAGAATCGTCAGCAACCTCAGCAGAATCAGCGACAGCAGCAGGGTAACAACAAAGGGTGCTTTCAGTGTGGAGCTGAAGGTCATTTCAAGAAAGATTGTCCCCAACTGAACCAAAACAACAACGATAATCAGGGGAATGGTAACAATGGGAACAACAACAATGGTGCTAGGGGACGTGTGTTCGTGATTGGCCAAGGTGAAGCAAGGAATGATCCCAACGTGGTGACGGGTAAGTTCCTTCTCGACGACTTTTATGTTACAGTCTTATTTGATTCGGGTGCCGATACTAGTTATGTGTCACTAGAAGTTAGTAAGATGCTTAAGCGTATTCCTACACCCCTGAGCGACAAGCACACTGTAGAGCTAGCTAATGGTAAGAGTTTGGAAGCCTCTCACGTAGTCAAGGGTTGCCAGCTTATTCTCGCTAACCAGACTTTCTCTATCGATCTTATTCCTATTGTCTTGGGTAGTTTCGACGTTGTCATTGGGATGGATTGGTTATCCCAACACCGAGCAGAGATTCTTTGCAACGAGAAGATCGTTCGTATTCCTGGTTTAGGTAGTGAACCTCTCATGATTCGTGGCGACAAGAGAAGTGCTGTTGAGAACATCATCTCTCTTCTTAAGGCCCAGAAATGCTTACGAAAGGGCCACACTGCGATTTTGGCTCTAGTTACTGATACCACAGAGAAGGAGAAGAAGTTAGAAGATTTTCCCGTTGTACGCGACTATCCTGAGGTATTCCCTGAGGAATTACCTGGTCTTCCGCCCCATCGCCAAGTCGAGTTTCAGATTGATCTAGCTCCTGGAGCCGCGCCTGTAGCCCGTGCACCTTATCGTTTAGCGCCATCAGAGTTGGAAGAACTCTCCCCGCAACTACAAGAACTCTTGGATAAGGGTTTCATTCGTCCTAGCTCATCGCCTTGGGGAGCTCCAGTGTTATTTGTGAAGAAGAAGGATGGTACCTTCAGAATGTGTATCGACTATCGCGAACTCAACAAAGTGACTGTGAAGAATCGTTATCCTCTACCGCGTATTGACGACTTGTTCGACCAGTTGCAGGGGTCGAGCTACTATTCAAAGATCGATCTGAGATCGGGATATCACCAGCTGAGAGTTCGAGAAGAGGATGTCTCTAAGACGGCCTTTAGGACTCGATATGGGCACTATGAGTTTCTGGTCATGCCGTTTGGGCTGACGAACGCACCGGCAGTTTTTATGGATTTGATGAATCGAGTGTGCAAACCGTATCTGGACAAGTTTGTTATAGTCTTCATCGACGACATCCTGATCTATTCTAAGAGCAAAGAAGAGCACGAACAACATCTACGACTTATTTTGGAACTCCTTCGGAAGGAACAACTTTACGCAAAATTCTCGAAATGCGACTTCTGGCTTCGTGAAGTCCATTTCCTAGGGCATGTGGTGAACAAGGATGGGATTCACGTTGATCCATCCAAAGTGGAATCTATTAAGAACTGGCCTGCGCCTCGCACACCAAAGGAAATTCGCCAATTTTTGGGATTGGCAGGTTATTACAGGAGATTC
Organism: Helianthus annuus; assembly: GCF_002127325.2. Lineage (NCBI taxonomy): Eukaryota > Viridiplantae > Streptophyta > Magnoliopsida > Asterales > Asteraceae > Helianthus > Helianthus annuus. The sequence continues at coordinate 53,490,926 of NC_035439.2, forward strand.
ATTAAGGATTTTTCTAAGATCGCGCAGCCCCTCACGTTGTTAACACAGAAAGGCGTTGTTTATCATTGGGGAAATGCACAAGAGTTAGCTTTTCAGCATCTAAAGGATAGACTTTGTAGTGCACCTATCCTTTCACTGCCAGAGGGCACAGAAGATTTTGTGGTTTACTGTGATGCATCAATTCAAGGTCTTGGTTGTGTATTGATGCAACGAGATAAAGTCATAGCTTACGCCTCACGACAACTTAAAGTTCACGAGAAGAACTACACTACGCATGATTTAGAGCTGGGAGCTGTTGTTTTCGCACTTAAACTATGGCGGCATTACCTGTACGGAACCAAGTGCGCCATCTACACCGACCACAGAAGTTTAGAACACATATTCAAGCAGAAGGAACTGAATATGCGGCAGCGACGATGGGTCGAGCTGCTGAATGACTACGAGTGCTCTATCAGGTATCACCCGGGCAAGGCCAATGTTGTGGCAGACGCCCTGAGTCGGAAGGACACTACGCCTAAGCGCGTAAGAGCTTTACAACTCACGATACATTCTAGTCTACCTTCGCAAATACGAGCTGCTCAGATAGAAGCACTGAAACCAGAAAACGTTAGAGCTGAAGCTCTACGCGGGTCAAGGCAACGCTTAGAACAGAAGGAAGACGGTGCTTATTATGTAACAGGACGCATTTGGGTCCCACTCTATGGCGACTTACGAGAACTTGTGATGGATGAAGCGCACAAATCTCGCTACTCGGTACACCCTGGTTCGGACAAGATGTACCACGATATTAAAACTACGTATTGGTGGCCTAGCATGAAGGCCCACATAGCAACCTATGTCAGCAAGTGTTTGACTTGTGCGCGAGTCAAGACGGAATATCAGAAACCCTCAGGCCTACTTCAGCAACCAGAGATACCACAATGGAAATGGGAGCAAATTTCCATGGATTTCGTTACTGGCCTACCTAGATCACAGCGCGGAAACGATACTATCTGGGTGATCGTGGATCGACTCACGAAATCCGCACACTTTTTGGCAATCAAGGAAACGGATAAGTTCTCCACTCTAGCGGAGATATACCTCAAGGAAGTTGTTTCGAGGCACGGGGTGCCCACTTCTATCATCTCTGATCGAGATGCACGTTTTACTTCGGAACTGTGGCAGGCAATGCACAAGTCTTTTGGCTCACGTTTAGATATGAGCACAGCATATCACCCACAGACGGACGGGCAGTCCGAGCGTACTATTCAAACCTTAGAAGACATGCTTCGCGCTTGTGTAATCGACTTTGGCAACAGCTGGGAAAGACATCTGCCACTCGTGGAATTCTCGTATAATAACAGCTACCACACCAGCATTAAAGCTGCTCCGTTTGAGGCATTGTACGGACGTAAATGCCGGTCACCCCTCTGTTGGGCAGAGGTGGGGGATAGTCAGATCACTGGTCCAGAACATGTAGTAGACACTACTGAGCGGATTGCTCAAATACGACAACGCATGGCGGCCGCTCGTGACCGTCAGAAGGCATACGCCGATAAGGGCAGGAAACCACTTGAGCTCCAGGTTGGGGAGCGGGTATTACTCAAAGTCTCACCCTGGAAGGGTGTGGTTCGTTTTGGTAAACGCAGCAAACTCAACCCACGATACGTTGGACCTTTTGAAATCCTTGAGAAAATAGGCAAGGTGGCTTACAGACTGAAATTACCAGCAGAACTCGGTGCAGTTCACAACGTTTTCCATGTGTCGAATCTGAAGAAGTGTCTGTCAGATGAGACGCACGTAGTTCCTCTGAAGGAACTTACGATCGACGAACAGTTGAAATTCGTCGAAGAACCTGTCGAAATCACGGACCGGGATGTTAAGGTCCTCAAGAGCACTAGAATACCCCTTGTTCGAGTTCGTTGGAACTCACGTCGCGGCCCAGAGTTTACCTGGGAGCGCGAAGATCGGATGAAACAAAAGTATCCCCAACTGTTTGAGAACAGTACAAACGCTACTGAGGCTGAAGCTACGGAATTTCGGGACGAAATTCCAGATCAACGGGGGGTGGATGTGACACCCCAGGAAAACCGGGAAAACCTTGCAACCTAACTAGCTTCCTCAGTGAGTGCCATCAAATTTCGGGACGAAATTTCTTTCAACTTGGGGATGATGTGACAACTCGAAATCTAGAACCTTTCGTTGTAACTTGCTTGTACGTTATGTGACTAGTTAAAATGATAACGTGAACCTTTTTATGTGATAAGTGCTTTGTTATGTGTGCATTTGTATATATATGTGTACGTGTTTTATGTGAACCGAGAACCCAACCCGAGAACAAAGAACCCGACTCGAGACCATGAGGTCTCGAGTGGACTTGGGCCGAGAACCTAGTGGCCGGTTGGGCCTTTGGGCCGTGAACCCCCACTCGAAACCCACTAAGGGTGCACACTTGGAACTTGACTATATATACACCACCTTAGTTAGTTTTTACCATTTGTTGAACATTAGAACACACACACACCCTCCTACTTCTCTCTCTAAACCTAAGAACACAAACACTTCATCATTCTTGGATCTTTGGACTTGGATCGGCTCACACACACACACCCGGTTGGAAGCTTTACACACACCCTCGAAACCCATTAACCGGTTAGTGTTTTTAAAGATTATGGTTGAATGCTTAGTGTTAGTATGTTCATGTTATGTTTGTATGATGAGATTACGTGATAATATGGTAGTTAACTTAGTTATGCATGATGTTTTGAAAAGAAATCGGTTCATGAATGTTCTTGTTATGTGTGGAACTATGCATAAATGCTTAATGTAAAAATGGGTTCATTGTATGTTAAAAGGTGAATGATGATATTGGTTGCACTTGGATTTGGATCCGAAAAGTTGGGTGTTTATACTAAACAAATCGGCTAATGAACATGTTTGTCATATAGGATGCATGATAGTAAATTGTATTTTGATTGTTGTTCATAGTGTTGGTTGAATAAGTGATTAATATGTTATGAACTTGATGAACACATGTTTGAATATGTGAAGAACACTTTGAATGATAGTTGAAGATTGAAAACCCTTGTGATTTTGATCCATCTTTGACCAATAACCTGATTAGGAAAACTGTTAGTGGAATGCTATTGGTTATTTCCGGATTTGGGCCTGATTATATTGTACCACTAATCTGACTACATCTGCATCAACACGTGAACTTGAAAACGACTGCTACCGACTCGCAATCACGCAGTTGCGACTCGCAACCACAGCGTGATGACTCGAGACCACGCGGTTGCGACTCGCAACCATAGCAGGACAAGCCGAAACCACAGGTTACGAGTCCCGTTGCGACTCGAGACCTTAGCATGATGAACCGAGACTACGGTTGCGACACCGGTTGCGACTCGCAACCATCCATGATCAACACACAGCATGACTCGAGACCATGCTTGCGAGTCCGGTTGCGACTCGAGACCACACTTTGGGCCTTAGTTAGTGGGCCGGACTTATGAACTTCTGTGCTACTGTTGATGAGTTATTTGGGCCTGTTATCACGAGCCCAACTGTTTGGACTTTGAACATGTGATTAACTGTTACCTATAAACGTGTCTGCCATACGTGTTGAACATTTGTGCACTACTTGGTTCGAATCTGATTATACGTGATAACCGTGATAGGACGTTATTGACTACTTGCGACTTGATTGACTTTCTGTGATTAACTGCCGAGCAAACCGAGGTGAGTTCACACCCTCTACAAAGCATGGGATTCCCTGGGTTGGGAACTGGGTTAAGGAACGTGGGTTCCTCGTCCTCCTTGGGCAGGACGTCAGTGGTTCAGGAATGTGATTCCTCGTCCGGATGGACGGATAAACGTACTAGACTAAAACTCTATCACGAAGTCCCTCCTTTTTGTATCGACTAATCGCCGGGCCAATGGCGAGCGGGTCATTAGTTAGATAGCGCTATTTAGGTCTGACAAGCCTCACACCGTGCCGCAGAGGACGGGCGTGAACTAATGGATCTGGGGCACGTCAATGATGATAGACATTGATGTTTTCAGGGCACATAAACATGACTACAGTCAGCAATCGATACGGTAACGAGTCTAGTATACACATGGGGTAGCCCCCACGGCTGGAGAGCCAGATGATGTACATGGGGTAGCCCCCACGGCCGAAATGCCTGATAACTACATGGGGTAGCCCCCACGGCCGGAGTGCCGGAGTAACTGGGAACGAACTGGTCACGTTTTTAAAACTATGGGGTAACCCCCACGGCAGGATGCCAGATAAAGTAAACTGTTTTCGAAACAACTAAAACGAACGCCCACCCGTGAACTCACTCAACTAGTTGTTGACTCGTTACTACATGCTTTGCAGGACCATAGGTACTCAGTGGGAGCTTGCATGGAGGAGGATCGTTGTGGGACAGGGATTGCTACAAGACTATGTTAAACTTGAAACTTTTGGAACTTATGTTACAACTTTAAACTTATGCTTCCGCTTACAACTTAAACTTATTTGTTTTGGAACACCAATCGTATTGGTTAAACTTTTATAATTACTTATATGCTTGTTCAGTATGATTGGTGGCTGGATCCTGGTCAGTCACGCCTCCAAGCGGTAGTACTCCGCAGGTGGGATTTTGGGGGTGTGACACGTACCACTGTCCTCGGGGAAGGGCACTCACGTAAAACCTACGTGACCTTGTACGTATTCCTATTCTCGGATTAAGAAGAACACACATGGTTACAATAGTCTAGTAAGGATAAACATGGGAAGCCCCCATTAGTAACAAATATAATCTTGGGAAACCCCTACTATTAGTACATACATACATGGGAAGCCCCCACTAAATGAACATACGATTTTGCTATTCCGAACTTACTTTCTGTGAACTTGCTCAACTAGTTGTTGACTCTCTGCTGCATGCCTTGCAGGACCTTAGGTACATTTGGAGCTTGCACAGGGAGGAGCAGGTCATTGTGGAGCATGGATCGTGGATGCCATGTTAAACTTTATAACACTTGAACTTATTACATACATTAGGTTTTCATATTATGCTTCCGCAACTTAAACTACGTTTGGTTTAAACATCAATTGTATTGAGTTGGATTTTTATGAACTACTTTAATTATTATATGCTATGTTCAATATGATTGGTGGCTTGATCCTGGTCAGTCACGCTCCCAAGCGGTGATACTCCGCAGGCGGATTTTGGGGGTGTGACAGATTGGTATCAGAGCCATTGGTTATAGAGAACTTGGTTTTAATATGGGAAAAACGTTTTTATTAAAACCAGGCTATAACCAGAACAGTGCTCTCAACGATCCATAACGACGCTTCGCTCCACGTGCAAGACTCAACATCCTAGGTAATAAGGTTTATGTTTATTGCCTACATGCTAGAATTACATAGAACTTTGCTCGCATTATGCTTAGATTACATTTCTTACTATTCGTTATTACTTGAGAATACCTATGTGCTTACACTGTTCTGTCATCGCACTACTCGCGAACCATTCTCACTTATTCTACTTTTACTATGAAGATCATGTCTGGACGTGTGAACATGACTCAAGCACAGTTGACGGCTCTTATCAATGAACAAGTAGCTGCGGCACTTGCACCTGCACAAGCAGGTAGTATACCCTGCGGATGTGATTCACACTAGGATCTTTAGATCCTACATTAACTCTTGTGTTTAACTTTGTCGTATTTGTACATAATAGGTCAACACGCCCCACAACCTGTCTGCACATTCAAGAACTTCATGGACTGTCGTCCAAGCACATTCAGTGGCACAGAAGGAGCAGTGGGACTCCTCCATTGGTTCGAAAAGCTCGAGTCGGTATTCGAAATGTGTGAATGCCCTGAGGCTTGCAGGGTGAAGTACGCCACTGGCACTCTCGAAGGAATAGCGCTAACTTGGTGGAACGCGCAAGTACAGATCCTAGGGTTAGCAGCTGCTAACACCACACCTTGGGAAGATTTCAAGGAACTGATCAAATGAAAATACTGCACGCGTGATGACATCCACAAGTTGGAGGTGGAACTGTATCACCTGAAGATGACGGGGTCAGAAATCGAAGCTTATACGAAACGGTCAAACGAGCTGGCCATCTTGTGTCCAACTATGGTGGACCCTCCAATTAAGCGCATTGAGTTGTACCTCAAGGGACTTGCGCCAGAGATCCAGAGCCATGTGACATCGGCTAACCTCAACAACATCCAAGACATTTAGCGTCTTGCTCATCGACTCACCGATCAAGTAGTGGAACAGAACAAGTTGCCCAAACGCATCAGTGCTACCACTACTACTGTTACTACTTCTGCTACTCCCAGTGACAACAAGAGAAAATGGGATGGGGATTCCAGCAAGGGATCAGTTTTTGTCCAGTCTCAAGCACAGCAGCGCAAGACAAATGACTACCAGAATCCGGGTCAGCAATCATCAGGCAGTCAGGGACAGGGTGGATATCGGGGATTTCACCCACTATGTAATACATGCAACAGACACCACAGTGGACGGTGTCGCAAGGAACGTTGTCAGAGATGCCTCAAGTTAGGGTATGAAGCTAAAGACTGCAGGAGCTCACGACCTGCGAATCAGAATCAGCAACTCCCACCTGCGAATCAGAATCAGCAACTCCCACCACCAGCTCCACAAAACCAGCAACAGCAGCCATAGCGAGGAAACCGGGGGTGTTTCCAGTGTGGGGCTGAAGGTCATTTCAAACGTGATTGCCCCCAACTGAACCAGAACCATAATCGCAACAACAATAATCTCCAGGGCAATAGGAACAACAACAATGGGGGAAACAACAACAACAACGGCAATGAAGCTAGGGGTCGTGCTTTTGTGCTGGGTCGAGGTGACGCAAGGAATGATCCCAACGTGGTCATGGGTAAGTTTCTTCTCGACGACTTTTACGTTACTGTTTTGTTTGATTCGGGTGTGGATACCAGTTATGTGTCTTTAAAAGTTAGTCAAATGTTAAAACGTGCACCAACACCCCTAAACACCAAACATGTAGTAGAGTTAGCCAATGGTAAAAGTGTAGAAGCCGCACATGTAGTCAAGGGTTGTAACATCATCTTAACTGGTCAGACCTTCTCGATCGATCTCATACCCATAGTTTTGGGTAGTTTTGATATCGTCATTGGTATGGATTGGTTTTCCCAACATCACGCAGAGATCTTATGCAAGGAAAAGATCATTCATATTCCTCGTTCTGGTAAAGAACCTCTCGAAGTTCAAGGCGACAAGAGTGGTGCTGTGGTTGGCATCATCTCCTTCCTGAAGGCTCAGAAATGTTTGCGAAAGGGTCACACTGCCATTCTGGCACTAGTTACTGATGCATCGATGAAAGAGAAAAGGGTAGAGGATATTCTAGTTGTACGTGATTTTCCTCAAGTGTTTCCTGAAGATTTACCTGGTCTACCGCCTCATCGCCAGGTCGAATTTCAAATCGAGCTCGCTCCAGGAGCAGCACCCATAGCTCGAGCACCATATCGTTTAGCTCCAACTGAACTGGAAGAACTATCAAAGCAGCTACAAGAGCTCTTGGATAAGGGTTTCATTCGTCCTAGCTCTTCGCCTTGGGGAGCACCAGTATTATTCGTGAAAAAGAAAGACAGTACATTCAGAATGTGCATAGACTACCGCGAACTGAACAAGGTCACAGTGAAGAACCGCTATCCTCTTCCACGCATTGACGACTTATTCGACCAGTTGCAAGGGTCGAGTTACTACTCCAAGATAGACTTGAGGTCAGGTTACCATCAGCTGAGAGTCCGGGATGAGGACGTCTCCAAGAAAGCATTCAGAACTCGCTACGGCCACTACGAGTTTCTAGTCATGCCGTTCGGGCTAACGAATGCACCGACAGTCTTCATGGATCTTATGAACAGGGTGTGCAAGCCTTATTTAGACTAGTTCGTGATTGTTTTCATCGACGACATTCTGATCTACTCCAAGAGTCAGGAGGAACACGAGCAGCACCTGCGTCTTATCTTGGAACTCCTTCGAAAGGAACAGTTGTACGCCAAGTTTTCAAAATGCGACTTCTGGCTTCATGAAGTCCACTTCCTAGGCCATGTGATGAACAAGGATGGTATTCATGTCGATCCATCCAAGATAGATTCGATTAGGAACTGGCCTGCACCGCGTACACCAACGGAAATATGCCAATTCTTGGGTTTGGCGGGTTACTACAGACGGTCAAAGACTTCTCGAAGATCGCACAGCCGCTTACACTACTGACACAGAAGGGTGTCACCTACTGTTGGGGAGATCCCCAGGAAACCGCTTTCCAGTACCTAAAGGATAGGCTTTGCAGCGCACCCATTCTCTCATTGGCAGAGGGCACGGATGATTTTGTGGTCTATTGTGACGCATCGATACAGGGGCTTGGTTGCGTATTGATGCAGCGGGATAAAGTTATTGCTTATGCTTCGTGCCAACTCAAGGTTCACGAACGGAATTACACGACCCACGATTTAGAGCTGGGAGCTGTAGTTTTCGCGCTTAAGATATGGCGACACTACCTGTACGGTACCAAGTGCACTATTTACACCGATCACAGGAGTCTCGAGCATATCCTTAAGCAAAAGGATTTGAACATGCGTCAACGAAGATGGGTGGAACTTTGGAATGATTATGAATGCGCCATCAAGTACCATCCAGGCAAAGCCAATGTTGTGGCTGACGCCCTTAGTCGGAAAGACACTACACCTAAGCGCGTACGAGCATTGCAACTCACCATTCAGTCTAGTCTTCCAGCACAGATACGAGATGCTCAGGTAGAAGCATTAAAACCAGAAAACGTTAGGGCTGAAGCGCTACGCGGCTCAAGGCAACGATTAGAACAGAAGGAAGACGGCGCCTACTATGTAACGGGGCGTATTTGGGTCCCACTTTTTGGAGACTTACGCGAGCTGGTAATGGATGAAACTCACAAGTCTCGCTACTCGGTACATCCAGGGTCGGATAAAATGTACCACGACATCAGAACTACTTATTGGTGGCCTAGCATGAAGGCCCACATCGCTACCTATGTCAGCAAGTGCTTGACCTGTGCAAGAGTCAAGGCAGAGTATCAGAAACCAGCAGGCTTACTTCAGCAACCAAAGATACCACAGTGGAAATGGGAGGAAATTTCCATGGATTTTGTTACAAGCCTACCTAGATCTCAGCGTGGGAACGATACTATTTGGGTGATCGTGGATCGACTCACCAAGTCTGCTCATTTCCTGGCAATCAAAGAAACCGACAAGTTTTCCACACTAGCAGACATATACTTGAAGGAAGTAGTCTCAAGGCACGGGGTGCCCACCTCTATCATTTCGGATCGCGATGCACGATTCACATCAGAACTATGGCAAGCAATGCACAAGGCTTTTGGCTCTCGATTAGACCTTAGAAGACATGCTTCGGGCATGTGTTATCGATTTTGGCAACAGCTGGGAAAAGCACCTGCCTTTAGTGGAGTTTTCATACAATAACAGTTATCACACCAGCATACAAGCCGCTCCATTTGAGGCATTGTACGAGCGTAAATGCCGGTCATCGCTCTGTTGGGCAGAGGTGGGGGATAGTTAGATCACGGGTCCAGAACTTATAGTGGACACCACAGAAAAGATTGCACAAATAAGACAACGCATGGCGGCAGCACGCGACCGTCAGAAAAGCTACGCGGATAAGCGTAGGAAGCCATTGGAATTTCAGGTCGGGGACCGGGTTTTACTCAAAGTTTCACCCTGGAAGGGTGTGGTTCGTTTTGGGAAACGGGGCAAACTCAATCCACGGTATGTCGGACCGTTCGAAATCGCAGAAAGAATAGACAAAGTAGCCTACAGACTAAACCTACCAACTGAACTCGGTGCAGTTCACAATGTTTTCCACGTGTCGAATCTGAAGAAGTGTCTGTCAGATTAGACCCTCATAGTTCCTTTGAAAGAACTCACTATCGACGAACAATTGCATTTCGTCGAGCAACCCGTTGAAATCACGGACCGGGATGTCAAGGTTCTCAAGAACACCAGAATACCTCTTGTATGAGTTCATTGGAACTCCCGTCGTGGCCCAGAGTACACCTGGGAATGAGAAGACCAAATGGAACTCAAATATCCCCAGTTATTCCAGAACAATGCAACTTCTACTGAGGCTGAAGCTACTACCGAATTTCGAGACGAAATTCCAAATCAACGGGGGGATGATGTGACACCCCAGGAAAACCAGGAAACAACACAACACAACTAGCTTTCTCAGTAACCGCGTGCTAAATTTCGGGACGAAATTTCTTTCAAGTTGGGGATAATGTGACAACCCGAGTTTTCAAGGTCGTTATCTGATTTAACTTCGTACGTATTTGCTAAGCGTGTTTAATAATTATTTGAGGTGCAATATTAACGTTATTTGTGATATGTATTATAGGAGTGTATATGTTATACATATTTGAAAATTGTTTAATTATTTAAAATATGGAACTATGTGACCAACGAAAAGCATATGGGCTTTGGCCCAGTAGTTGTTGATTTTTGGAGTTTTGTTATTTAACCTGCACGCATACTATAAAAAAACCCCTATTCCTCTACAAATTGTGTGACGGCAACTGCAAGACTCCAAACCTTTCCTTCCGATCAGCCTAAGTGACTCTTTCATCTTGGTTAGTACTCACTGTTGTTTGATTCTTGCATGACTTTTAGGAAAAATCACTACATGTCTGTATGTTTATATTTGATGAGATGATGAAGTTGCTATATCCGATTGTTTGTCCATTCGAGTAATGAGTTGGGCTTGATACCTCTATCATAAATCGGTCAGTCTAAATCTGAATGTTATACGACTGCTCATATTTGACTGAGTGATATATCTATGTGTGGGTGGGAATGTTTGATTCTGGTTACACAATGATTGCATGATAATCTGGTGCTAGGTTTGTTTGCCCTATGTCTTCTCATGATTGATCTGATGGAAATCCTTTTAACATGGTATGAATAGACAATACTTTTGAATGCTTACTAGTGGACCGAATGTAATAAGATAATGCACGTGATCATGTCAGTAGCCTTACATGCGCAACAAATATTGAAGTGGAGCTCTGCTTATGAAATCGAGATTTATAAAGGTGGCAGCCAAAGTTTTGGTTTTGAATAAAGTATGTGTTGAATCTTAGTGAACTATTAGACGTAGGTATCTCTTGACTAAATGTGTAGTCACATCATAATCTTGGTCCAATAGAAGTGTAAACAAGTTGGTGTTTTGGTCAAATAGCAACATGGGATCAACCTACTTTTGTCGGCCATGTGTGATTATTTTTATGATGATTTCTAAGATCCGACTTTTATAATGGTTGCTAGGGTCCGAACTTTTATTAAGTCAAGTATGTCCGACTTTTATGTAATGTGTGTAGTCCGATTTTTAAGTAACTTGCAAGATCCGACTTTTATGTGATTTAAAGGGGTCCGACTTTTAATAGATGGATGTGGTCCAAGTTTTGATACTTCATGTGTGGTCCGAGTTTCATGGCTAGGGGATGCTGTCCGACTTTTGTTTAAACACAAGGGGGTCCGACCTTCATAAGGCCTTGAGTCCGAGTTTTTGATTATTATAACACATGATCCGAATTTTTAATGGTAATCATATGGTCCGACTTTGTGTTATGAATCCGACTTTTCTAAGGTTGCCTAGTCCGAATTTCTGGTGGATGATTGCTTGCCCGAGCTTTGTTGATTTGTGCTTACCCTGCATGTTACTGTATGATATGACACTGTATGCTACTGTGCTATATATTAACTAGTTAATCAGATCGCATGAAACAAATGGCTGTTTGAATACATTAGGGTATTGCATGACTCTTCACATGTGTACTTATATCTATTGTACCCTAGGTCACGTGTAAAGCAATTAACAGTTAACGAATGCTAGAAGTATACTATCAAACCGAGCAAACCAAGGTGAGTTCACACAGCCAAGGCATGGGATTCCCGGGTTGGGAATTGGGTTGGAAGATTTGAATTGGATGATTACTTGTCACACCCCCAAAATCCACCATGCGGAGTACCACCGCTTGGAGGCGTGACGTGACCAGGATCGAGCCACCATTCATACTGAACAACGTATTTAAATAAATCAAGCCAACCACAATACGATTGGTGACCATAAGCTAGTTAGCGACCTGTAAGGCATGTAACAAAGCAGTTAGCGACCTTTAAGGATTATATAGGTTTAATAAGTTCATAAGGATTATATATTAAACACGGGACATAACCGTCCGTACACCACAACGACTCCTTCCTCGTGCAAGCTCCAAGCAGTTAGCGACCTGTAAGGCATGTAACAAAGAGTTAACAACAAAGTTGAGTGAGTTCACGTTTGGTTGTTTAGTTTTAAGTTGTTTTCCGAAAACGTGGTTTGTCTTTCGTTGGCATAATTGCCATGGGGGTTACCCCGTAGTTGAAAGAAAGTTTAACCAGTTCATTCTTTATTACCCATACCCTGTTCATGATTAGTGTCACACCCCCAAAATCCACCTGCGGAGTATCACCGCTTGGGAGCGTGACTGACCAGGATCAAGCCACCAATCATATCGAACATGTAATTAATATCAAAAGTAATAAATGTAAACCAATCATTCAATACGATAGGTGTTCAAAACGTAATCATAGTTTCAGGGTATAGCGGAAGCATAAGTACGAAAGCCCAAATGTGTAACATAAGTTCAATAAGTTTTAAAGCACAATCCATGCTCCACAACGACCTGCTCCTCCCTGTGCAAGCTCCATAAGTATCTAACGACCTGCAAGGCATGTAACAGAGGATCAACAACTAGTTGAGCGAGTTCACAGTTAACAGATCAGTAATAGTTTAGTGTGAGTAGAAGTATGTTCGTTCGTTTTGTCATGTATCGTATCAGTTTCCATCGCGGCCTCCCAGGCAGGTATGCGAAGATATTAGGGGGATGTTCATCCCGTGTATTCTAGACTAGGTTTACCTGTATCGCGGCCTACCAGGCAGGTGTGCGAAGATTAGTAAATTACAGTTCGCGGCCTTCCAAAGGCAGGTGTGCGAAGTCAGTCATAATATCGCGGCCAACCCTTGGCAGGTGTGCGAAGATCAGTTCAATAAGCGTTACTAGTCTAGTAGTAGTTCTAACCGTGGAGTATGTACATTAGTTCATCAAATCACATCACTACGTTCCAGTATAGATAAGTACCAGTAAATAATCAAATCCCATTCCCACCCTGGGAACCCCATGCATTGGCTGTGTGAACTCACCTTGGTTTGCTCGGTATGTTATTGCTTCTAGGGTTTATAAATCTCTAAGTCCGTAACACACGACCTAGGATGTGTTGCACAGTTGTGATTCGTGTGATAACTGTGTGTGTAGGATGATATGATACAGATAGTTCATACATACAGCGTCCTACGGTATCATCAATTATATATAAGTCATATACAGCCTACGGTAGCATGTTGTTCTTCAAACAAGACCGTAAAATATTCTATTAAAACTCAGACAGGTTGTACATGAATGAAACTCTGGTCATGCAAGCATCACGAGGCTCGGACATACATTACATATGAAATTCGGGCAATATATATATATATATACATCAATGAAAGTCTGATATTATATCCTTGTGTAAAAGTCAGACTATGCATTCTTGTCACAATTACAACTCGACTATATACTCAACTAGAGCTCGAATCATGAAAAGCATATGAGGGTTGGACACTACACTAGGACACAAAGCTCGGACCTTGTATTGAAAACAAGTTCGGATCTCGTAGATCCCTTAACAAAGTCGGACATCAGCTTGAAGCCTTAAAAACTCAGGCTACATCAACACAAAAAGTCGGACCTATGCATCATGAGAAACTCGGACCATGTGTATTGTGTGGGGGGGGGGGTTTCCCCTGTTCATAACTTGGATAGCACAAGATATGCTATAACCTCGGACAAGAGTTTCATGAATGAAACTCGGACCAAGTGGGAGCTAGGAAACTCGGACATAGGCTGCCCCATTAAACTCGGACCACATTGTGTGTTCATGAAACTCGGTCATACATTCCTAATGCAAACTCGGACTAGGGAGAGGGTAAGAAACTCGGACATGTTACATGTTAAAGTCGGACCAAACCAGCCCTTAACAATCAACAAACTCGGACAGCATGTAAACACCTAAACTCGGTCCATATGTGAGCAATGGAACTCAGACAACATGTAAACACTTAAACTCGGTCCATATGTGAGCAATAGAACTCGGACAACATGTAAACACTTAAACTCGGTCCATATGTGAGGAAACTCGGACAACATGTAAACACTTAAACTCGGTCCATATGTGAGGAAACTCGGACAAGGAACATCATAATATACTCGGGTATCATCACATATTCAAAACTCAGACAACCAAATGTTCATATTTAATTTCGATCGTAGCAGTTACATTCTTGATTTCATACGAACAGAAACCCTAAATTCATCACTTTTGCATAGCAGGAAATCATTTTAACAGTTAACAACTTCATATTACCAAGCATATTTTGCCATCAAACAATGATTTTACGACTAACCATTAACATAACACGATAATCAAGATTCAATTCAGCAAATACAGGACCATTATATCAAGAACTAGGGTTTGCAAGAATTACAAGAATAAAAAAAAAGATGACAAATCAACAATCAATAAACAATGATTAACAATTACCTTGTGTTGATCCTAGAGAAAGAGAGGAATCAAACTTGTGATGTCTTGCCAATGATTTGGTGATGATTTCCAGAGAATTGTGAACTACGTGCTTGGATTTTTGTGTGTGTGATTTAGTGAAGGATTAGGGTTAAGTATAATTAACTTTTCACTAATTGCTCAATACACCCTGAATTACTTTATTCTACACAATTACACCATCTCATAACAATTCCACAATTTCACCACCAAGTTCATATATTTATCAATTTCACACTTAACAAACAACCATGCACAATCAACAATCAAAACATATATAATTCCATGGCAATCAATTGTGCAAATAAACGACTAGTCAATACATGCACGTGCAATAAATGCGAAATAGAATTTTGGAAATTCGAGTTGTCACATTATCCCCAACTTAAAAGAAATTTCGTCCCGAAATTCGGTACGCACTCACTGAGGAAGCTAGGTAAGTTATATTGTTCACTGGTTTTCCTGGGGTGTCACATCATCCCCCCGTTGATTTGGAATTTCGTCCCGAAATTCAGTAGTAGTAGCTTCAGCCTCAGTAGTGGTTGCCTTGGTTTCGAATAACTGGGGGTACTTTTCTGTCATCTGATCTTCACATTCCCAGGTGTACTCTGGGCCACGTTGGGAGTTCCAACGAACTCGAACAAGAGGGACTCTCTTGTGTTTGAGGACCTTAACATCCCGGTCCGTGATTTTGACTGGTTCCTCGACGAACTGCAACCGCTCGTCGATAGTGAGTTCCTTAAAAGGAATTATGGGGGTCTCATCTGATAGACACTTCTTCAGATTCGACACGTGGGATACATTGTGAACTGCACCGAGTTCAGCTGGTAGGTTCAGTCTGTAGGCTACTGGGCCTATTCTTTCAGTGATTTCGAACGGTCCAACATACCGTGGATTGAGTTTGCCTCGTTTACCAAAACAAACCACACCCTTCCAGGGTGAGACTTTTAATAAAACCTGGTCCCCGACCTGAAATTCCAATGGCTTCCTACGCTTATCTGCGTAGCTTTTCTGGCGATCGCGAGCTGCCGCCATGCGTTGTCGTATCTGTGCAATTCGTTCAGTAGCGTCAACTACAATCTCTGGACCCGTAATCTGACTATCCCCCACCTCTGCCCAACAGAGAGGTGACCGACATTTACGTCCGTACAATGCCTCGAATGGAGCGGCTTGAATGCTGGTGTGGTAACTGTTATTGTACGAGAACTCCACTAAAGGGAGGTGCTTTTCCCAGCTGCTGCCGAAATCGGTAACACACGCCCGAAGCATGTCTTCTAGAGTTTGAATCGTGCGCTCAGACTGCCCATCCGTCTGAGGATGATATGCTGTGCTCATGTCTAATCGTGAGCTGAAAGATTTGTGCATCGCTTGCCATAGCTCTGACGTGAATCGTGCATCCCGATCCGAAATGATGGAGGTGGGCACCCCGTGCCTTGAAACAACTTCTTTGAGGTAGATGTCTGCGAGAGTGGAGAACTTATCCGTTTCCTTTATAGCCAGGAAGTGTGCAGACTTGGTGAGTCGATCCACGATCACCCATATGGTATCGTTCCCACGCTGAGATCTAGGTAAGCCTGTAACGAAATCCATGGAAATTTCTTCCCATTTCCATTGTGGTATCTTAGGCTGCTGAAGTAGACCTGCTGGTTTCTGATATTCGACCTTGACCCTCGCACAGGTCAAGCGCTTGCCGACATAGGTAGCGATGTGGACCTTCATACTAGGCCACCAATAAGTAGTTCTGATGTCGTGGTACATTTTATCCGACCCTGGATGTACCGAGTAACGAGACTTGTGTGCTTCGTCCATCACAAGCTCTCGTAAACCGCCATAAAGTGGGACCCAAATACGCCCCGTTACATAGTAGGCGCCGTCTTCCTTTTGTTCCATTCGTTGCCTTGAACCGCGTAAGGCTTCAGCCATGACGTTTTCGGGTTTCAATGCTTCTATCTGAGCAGCTCGTATCTGTGCAGGAAGACTGGACTGAATAGTAAGCTGTAGCGCTCGCACGCGCTTAGGTAGGGTGTCCTTTCGACTGAGGGCGTCGGCCACACCATTGGCCTGGCCTGGATGATACTTGATGGCGCATTCGTAGTCATTCAGTAGTTCAACCCATCTTCGTTGACGCATGTTCAAAACCTTTTGCTTAAGAATATGCTCGAGACTCCTGTGATCGGTGTAAATGGTGCACCTGGTACCGTACAGGTAGTGTCGCCATATCTTAAGCGCGAAAACAACAGCTCCCAGCTCTAAATCGTGCGTCGTGTAATTCCGTTCGTGAACCTTGAGTTGACGAGAGGCGTAGGCAATAACTTTATCCCGCTGCATCAATACACAACCCAGCCCCTGTATCGATGCGTCACAATAGACCACAACATCATCTGCGCCCTCTGGCAGTGAGAGGATAGGTGCGCTGCATAGCCTATCCTGTAAATACTGAAAAGCGGTTTCCTGGGAATCTCCCCAACGGTAGGTGACACCTTTTTGTCAGCATAGTAAGCGGCTGCGCGATCTTCGAAAAGTCTTTAATGAATCGTCTGTAATACCCCGCCAAACCCAAGAATTGGCGTATTTCGTTCGGTGTACGCGGTGCAGGCCAGTTTCTGATCGACTCTACTTTGGATGGATCGACATGAATCCCTTCCCTGTTCACCACATGGCCTAAGAAGTGGACCTCACGAAGCCAGAAGTCGCATTTTGAAAACTTGGCGTACAGTTGCTCCTTTCGAAGAAGTTCCAAGATAAGACGTAAGTGCTGTTCGTGTTCCTCCTGACTCTTGGAGTAGATCAGAATGTCGTCGATGAAGACAATGACGAACTTGTCAAGATAGGGTTTGCACACCCTGTTCATAAGGTCCATAAATACGGCAGGTGCGCTCAATAATATCAAACCATCCATCATATCAAACATAAAATATAGTAGTTAAAATAATTTATAAAACCCAATACAATTGATGTTCAAACCAAACTTTGTTTGAGTAGCGAAAACATAATAATGAAAACCCAGAATAAGTTATAAGTTCAAATATCGTTCATTGCGTCTCCTCGTCCTAACACGAAAGCTTGACCTCTTGCCTCGTTGCCATTGTTGTTGTTGTTTCCCCTGTTGTTGTTGTTCTTCCCGTTGCCCTGATTATTGTTGTGGTTCTGATTCTGGTTCAACTGAGGACAATCGCGTTTGTAATGACCTTCTGCCCCACACTGGAAACATCCCCGGTTTCCACGTTGTGGTTGCTGCTGCTGGTTCTGTGGAGCTGGCGGTGGGAGTTGCTGGTTCTGATTTGCTGGCCGTGAGCTTCTACAATCCTTAGCCTCATGACCCATCTTGAGGCATCTTTGACAACGTTCCCTGCGACATCTTCCGCTGTGGTGTCTGTTGCACTTATTACACAGTGGGTGAATTCCCCGATATCCACCCTGCCCCTGACTGCCAGATGATTGCTGACTCGAATTCTGGTAGTCATTTGTCTTGCGCTGCTGAGACTGAACAGAAACCGATCCCTTGCTGGAATCCCCCTCCCATTTCCTCTTGTTGTCACTAGGAGTAGCAGAAGTGGTGACAGCAGCAGTGGTAGCCTTGACACGTTTTGGCAGCCTGTTCTGATCCACTGCCTGATCTGTAATACGATGAGCAAGACGCTGAATAGCCTGGATATTATCAAGATTAGCCGATGTCACATGGCTCTGGATCTCTGGCGCCAAACCCTTGAGATACAACTCAATACGTTTCACTGGAGGGTCCACCATAGTTGGGCATAGCACGGCCAGTTCATTCGACCGTTTGGTATAGGCTTCGATCTCTGACCCAACCATTTTCAAGTGATACAGTTCATCTTCCAACTTGTGAATGTCTTCACGAGTGCAGTACTCCCTTTTGATCAATTCTTTGAAGTCATTCCAAGGGGTGGCGTTAGCAGCTGCCAACCCTAGGATCTGTACTTGCGCGTTCCACCAAGTCAACGCGATTCCTTCCAAAGTGCCAGTGGCGTACTTAACCCTGCGAGCCTCAGGGCATTCACACATTTCGAACACGGATTCTAGCTTCTCAAACCAATGGAGGAGTCCCACTGCCCCCTCGGTGCCACTGAATGAGCTTGGACGACAGTCCATGAAGTTCTTGAAAGTGCAGACAGGCTGCTGCGCGTGTTGACCTATTGTGTACGAATAGGACAAAGTTAAATACGAGGGTTAATGTAGGATCTAAGGATCCTAGTGTGTGTCTATACTGCAGGGTATACTACCTGCTTGAGCAGCTGCAAGTGCCGCAGCAACTTGAGCTTGAACGAGAGCCTCTAGCTGGGCTTGAGTTATGTTAATTCGTCCGGCCATTGATCTTCACACCCAAGGCAACATAAGTGAGAAAGGTTCGAGAATAGTGCGATGACAGAAGAGTGTAAGCACATAGGTGTTCTCAAGCAATAACAAGTAGTGAGCAAAGTAATGTAAGCATACTACGAGCAAAGTTCTATGCAGTTCTAGCAAGCGGGTAATAAACATAAACCTTATTACCTAGAATGTCGAGTCTTGCACGTGGAGCGAAGCGTCGTTGTGGATCGTTGAGAGCACTGTTCTGGTTATAGTCTGGTTTTAATAAAAACGTTTTCCCATATTAAAACCAAGTTCTCTATAACCAATGGCTCTGATACCAATCTGTCACACCCCCAAAATCCACCTGCGGAGTATCACCGCTTGGGAGCGTGACTGACCAGGATCAAGCCACCAATCATATCGAACATGTAATTAATATCAAAAGTAATAAATGTAAACCAATCATTCAATACGATAGGTGTTCAAAACGTAATCATAGTTTCAGGGTATAGCGGAAGCATAAGTACGAAAGCCCAAATGTGTAACATAAGTTCAATAAGTTTTAAAGCACAATCCATGCTCCACAACGACCTGCTCCTCCCTGTGCAAGCTCCATAAGTATCTAACGACCTGCAAGGCATGTAACAGAGGATCAACAACTAGTTGAGCGAGTTCACAGTTAACAGTTCAGTAATAGTTTAGTGTGAGTAGAAGTATGTTCGTTCGTTTTGTCATGTATCGTATCAGTTTCCATCGCGGCCTCCCAGGCAGGTATGCGAAGATATTAGGGGGATGTTCATCCCGTGTATTCTAGACTAGGTTTACCTGTATCGCAGCCTACCAGGCAGGTGTGCGAAGATTAGTAAATTACAGTTCGCGGCCTTCCAAAGGCAGGTGTGCGAAGTCAGTCATAATATCGCGGCCAACCCTTGGCAGGTGTGCGAAGATCAGTTCAATAAGCGTTACTAGTCTAGTAGTAGTTCTAACAGTGGAGTATGTACATTAGTTCATCAAATCACATCACTACGTTCCAGTATAGATAAGTACCAGTAAATAATCAAATCCCATTCCCACCCTGGGAACCCCATGCCTTGGCTGTGTGAACTCAACTTGGTTTGCTCGGTATGTTATTGCTTCTAGGGTTTATAAATCTCTAAGTCCGTAACACACGACCTAGGATGTGTTGCACATGATACGATGTAAGTGTTTGCATCAAATTAGGATTTGCAAATCATTGATGTCTAAACAGTTGTGATTCGTGTGATAACTGTGTGTGTAGGATGATATGATACAGATAGTTCATACATACAGCGTCCTACGGTATCATCAATTATATACAAGTCATATACAACCTACGGTAGCATGTTGTTCTTCAAACAAGACCGTAAAATATTCTATTAAAACTCAGACAGGTTGTACATGAATGAAACTCTGGTCATGCAAGCATCACGAGGCTCGGACATACATTACATATGAAATTCGGGCAATATATATATATATATACATCAATGAAAGTCTGATATTATATCCTTGTGTAAAAGTCAGACTATGCATTCTTGTCACAATTACAACTCGACTATATACTCAACTAGAACTCGAATCATGAAAAGCATACGAGGGTTGGACACTACACTAGGACACAAAGCTCGGTCCTTGTATTGAAAACAAGTTCGGATCTCGTAGATCCCTTAACAAAGTCGGACATCAGCTTGAAGCCTTAAAAACTCAGGCTACATCAACACAAAAAGTCGGACCTATGCATCATGAGAAACTCGGACCATGTGTGTTGTGTGGGGGGGGTTTCCCCTGTTCATAACTCGGAGAGCACAAGATATGCTATAACCTCGGACAAGAGTTTCATGAATGAAACTCGGACCAAGTGGGAGCTAGGAAACTCGGACATAGGCTGCCCCATTAAACTCGGACCACATTGTGTGTTCATGAAACTCGGTCATACATTCCTAATGCAAACTCGGACTAGGGAGAGGGTAAGAAACTCGGACATGTTACATGTTAAAGTCGGACCAAACCAGCCCTTAACAATCAACAAACTCGGACAGCATGTAAACACCTAAACTCGGTCCATATGTGAGCAATAGAACTCAGACAACATGTAAACACTTAAACTCGGTCCATATGTGAGCAATAGAACTCGGACAACATGTAAACACTTAAACTCGGTCCATATGTGAGGAAACTCGGACAACATGTAAACACTTAAACTCGGTCCATATGTGAGGAAACTCGGACAAGGAACATCATAATATACTCGGGTATCATCACTTATTCAAAACTCAGACAACCAAATGTTCATATTCAATTTCGATCGTAGCAGTTACATTCTTGATTTCATACGAACAGAAACCCTAAATTCATCACTTTTGCATAGCAGGAAATCATTTTAACAGTTAACAACTTCATATTACCAAGCATATTTTGCCATCAAACAATGATTTTACGACTAACCATTAACATAACACGATAATCAAGATTCAATTCAGCAAATACAGGACCATTATATCAAGAACTAGGGTTTGCAAGAATTACAAGAATCAAAAAAAAGATGACAAATCAACAATCAATAAACAATGATTAACAATTACCTTGTGTTGATCCTAGAGAAAGAGAGGAATCAAACTTGTGATGTCTTGCCAATGATTTGGTGATGATTTCCAGAGAATTGTGAACTACGTGCTTGGATTTTTGTGTGTGTGATTTAGTGAAGGATTAGGGTTAAGTATAATTAACTTTTCACTAATTGCTCAATACACCCTGAATTACTTTATTTTACACAATTACACCATCTCATAACAATTCCACAATTTCACCACCAAGTTCATATATTTATCAATTTCACACTTAACAAACAACCATGCACAATCAACAATCAAAACATATATAATTCCATGGCAATCAATTGTGCAAATAAACGACTAGTCAATACATGCACGTGCAATAAATGCGAAATAGAATCTTGGAAATTCGAGTTGTCACAATTAGTGGGGGCTTCCCCATGTGAACCACTAGACCGTATGATATCGACTACTACGCAAGTAAGTTGTGCCCTACATCAGTTTCTATCATCACTGATGGTTTGCCATAGTCCATTAGTACACGCCCGTCCGACTGGCACAGTGTGAGGTTTGTTAAACCTAATAGCGCTATTAACTAATGACCCGCTCGCCATTGGCCTCGGCGATTAAGTCGATATAAAATGAGGGACTTATGATAGAGTTTTGTCTAGTAAGTTTTAAGGTTGTTGTCCTACCCAATGAGGACGAACGTACGTAGTTCTCCCGAAGAGAATACGCAGGATTAATACTGGCTTCCTACCCGAGGAGGATGGCCATACATATCCTACCTAAGTAGGATATGTAGATTCCGTTTTTAATTCTTTAACCCATTCCCAAACCACCGGGAATCCCATGCCTTAGAAAGTGTGTGAACTCACCTCGGTTTGCTCGGTTAGATTTTCAATATAGCTAACAGTCAAGGTCGGTCAGTCACGTCCTAGTATGATTTACCAGTTAATCATTTAGTGGCTTTCAAATAGAACACAAAGTTCCTACACGTATCTATCACATAACATGCATCACTTTAACGGTTTATGCCCTCTAAGTTTCCCATTCATTCCCCACTCAAAATCAACCATACGATAATGCACATAACATATATAACATGTTAGATCATTCACGGATAGCATACTCGACATTTAGACACGCAAGTCACAACTTATATCAATTCAGCATTAATATTCAAAACCGGCTGTTTTCGGGCATTTAAATAAAATAGTTAAATTATTCCAAAAATTCCCAAATTTTTACAGAATGTCTTAAACGTTCCATATTTTATTGTGTAAAAATATCGGGTTCCGGTTAATTACCAATATTTTATAAAAATTCATGTTCCGGACTGAACTCAGATTTGTGTATTTCTGACCAAAGTCCACGGAACAATTTATTAAAAATTCATCGAGTGTCCGATTTACGAAATTCTAGTGGGGTAATAACATACGCATCAGTTGTCATCTACTGTACAAATTTCATGGTCCGATTCATCACAAAACTCAGGTTATGACTGAAAGTATGACACCCATTTATTGCTGTCAAAATTCAGCTTAAGTTGCTGTTACAAATTAACACTTTAAAAATAGTAAACGGAGTCCAAAAATTACGATTCCAGTGCCATTAGAACCGTATTTCATAATAACATATTTTAGATTCAAAATATCGGTTGTTCGTTAAGTTTATGACCTGTTTACAGCCAACTGAAGTTGGCTGTAAAGTATGGACAGATTGCTGTTTTCAGCTTTTAGCTTTCTAACTCATGTTCGATTGATTCCGTTAACATGTTTAGTGATCACAACAACATCAAACATCAATATTAACAAGAAAATCATCAGGTAATCAACAACATAATCAAAACAACTTCATTCTAGCATTATTTCATCTTATTTCTTCATCTTTAAGTTTATGTTTCAAGACTTAAGATTCATGTCGTTTTGAGTTCATTTGATTTCATCATAAAACAATCTTTAACCAGTTATATAACATGAAAAATGAACGGATCTAAGTTCTTACCACTAGTTCAAGAATAGGGAAGTTCAAGTGAAGAAATGTGGTGGTTAATAGCACTTGCAAGAGGTCCTTCAACTTCCGAGAACACCAAGCTTACTTATACACCTTCTAACACCTTAGAATCACCTTGGAATGCTTGTTAGTGGATTGGAAATGGTGGAGATGGGATGGAGGTGGTGAGCCGTGAGTATGGAGGGAGGGGAGAAGGAAGATGATGTTGGTGGTATGTGGTGAGAATGAAGATGAATGTTATGTTGGTTACTTATATTATCTTCCAACACACCTTTATCTAATGGTCACAATGTTCATAAAGAGGAGACATGATCTTGTTTAATATTCAAATAAAATCAATAAATGGGACCACATGGATCCGCCAACTAGGTGGGGGGGGGTCTAGCTTAGGTGCTAACCAATTTGGTTACAATCTAGTTATGAATCAAATGTTAGTTACATACTTTAGTTAGTAGATATTTTAGGAGGTGTTATGATTGTTCGGGGATCATAACTAGCTTGGTAAAAGTGAAACAATGTGTTTAACAATATTTTTGTGTTCCGGGTAAAGTCCGGTTGTTCGGTTCGGTGTTGTTCCGTTAAACTGCTTAATTAATCCGTAGAGCGTCCTATATATATATATATATATATAAATATTTGCAACGTTTTTAATTTTTAACACTCAGGAAGTTATAACAGATTTTTTAATGACTTTTCTGTACAGTATTAGTGTGTCAACATGCACATGTAAATATAACACAGATATCAGAAAGCAGTTACGTAATTCCACACAGTCGTCAAGCACATTAATTATTATGAATAAATTGTACGGATTACATGGGATTTTGAGGGTTGTCACATTCTCCCCCTGTTAAGAGAATTTCGTCCCGAAATTTAGTGCGTGGTTACTGAGGAAGCTAGTTAAGTTGCGTTGTTTTCCTGATTTTCCTGGGGTGTCACATCATCCCCCCGTTGATTTGGAATTTCGTCCTGAAATTCTGCAGTAGCTTCAGCCTCAGTAGTGGTTGCGTTTTTCTTAAACAGCTAGGGATACTTGAGTTTCATTTGGTCTTCTCGTTCCCAGGTATACTCTGGGCCACGACGGGAATTCCAACGAACTCGGACGAGAGGTATTCTGGTGTGCTTGAGGATCTTAACGTCTTGATCCGTAATCTCTATTGGTTCCTCGACGAATCGCAGCTTGTCGTCGATTGTGAGCTCTTTGAGAGGAACTATGAGGGTCTCATCTGACAGACACTTCTTCAGATTCGACACATGGAATACGTTGTGAACTCCACTGAGTTCTTCAGGTAGGTTCAGCCTATAAGCGACTTTGCCAATTTTCTCAATGATCTCGAATGGCCCGACGTAACGCGGATTGAGTTTGCCTCGTTTGCCAAAACGAACTACACCTTTCCAAGGTGAGACTTTGAGTAGCACTCGATCCCCAACCTGGAACTCGAGTGGTTTTCTTCGCTTATCGGCATAGCTTTTCTGACAGTCACGAGCTGCCGCCATTCGCTGTCGTATCTGAGTAATCTTTTCTGTTGTATCTACTACTAGTTCTGGGCCAGTGATTTGACTGTCACCAACTTCTGCCCAACAAAGAGGTGATCGGCATTTACGTCCGTACAATGCCTCAAACGGAGCGGCCTGGATGCTGGTGTGGTAGCTGTTGTTATTCGAAAATTCCACTAACGGGAGATGCTTTTCCCAGCCGTTGCCGAAGTCAATCACGCATGCCCTAAGCATGTCTTCGAGAGTCTGAATGGTGCGTTCAGATTGCCCATCCGTCTGTGGATGATAAGCGGTGCTCATGTCTAATCGTGAGCCAAAAGACTTATGCATAGCTTGCCACAGTTCAGAGGTGAAACGCGCATCACGATCAGAAATTATGGAGGTTGGCACTCCATGCCTTGATACCACTTCTTTTAAGTAGATGTCTGCTAGAGTAGAAAACTTATCTGTTTCTTTGATAGGCAGAAAATGTGCAGACTTGGTCAGTCGATCCACGATCACCCAAATGGTATCATTTCCGCATTTCGATCTGGGCAGGCCAGTAACGAAATCCATGGATATTTGCTCCCATTTCCATTTAGGTATCTCTGGTTGTTGGAGTGGGCCTGATGATTTCTGGTATTCGACCTTGACCCTGGCACAAGTCAAGCATTTACTGACGTAGGTTGCTATGCTGGCTTTCATACCAGGCCACCAGTATGTAGTCTTAAGATCATGGTACATCTTGTCCGAACCAGGATGTACTGAGTAACGAGACTTATGCGCTTCATCCATCACAAGCTCGCGCAAGTCTCCATACAGTGGAACCCAGATGCGTCCGTTAACATAGTAGGCGCCGTTTTCCATTTGTTCTAGCTGTTGCATCGATCCTCGTAGGGACTCGGCCCTGATGTTCTCTGCTTTCAATGCTTCAACCTGAGCATCACGAATCTGAGCTGGAAGTTTGGATTGGATGGTAAGCTGTAACGCACGTACATGCCTAGGTATAGTATCCTTCCGGCTGAGGGCGTCGGCCACAACATTGGCTTTGCCCGGATGATACTTGATTGCGCATTCATAATCGTTCAAGAGCTCGACCCATCGGCGTTGTCGAATATTCAACTCCTTTTGCTTGAAGATATGCTCGAGACTCCTGTGATCGGTGTAAATGGTGCACTTGGTACCGTACAGGTAATGTCTCCATATCTTAAGCGTGAAAACAACTGCTCCCAGTTCCAGATCATGAGTAGTGTAGTTCCTTTCGTGAACTTTAAGTTGGCGTGATGCGTAGGCAATGACCAATGACCT
Organism: Helianthus annuus; assembly: GCF_002127325.2. Lineage (NCBI taxonomy): Eukaryota > Viridiplantae > Streptophyta > Magnoliopsida > Asterales > Asteraceae > Helianthus > Helianthus annuus. The sequence goes on from NC_035439.2 coordinate 53,517,328, forward strand.
TGTCGCATTGCATCAACACGCAACCAAGTCCTTGGATGGAAGCATCGCAGTAAACCACAAAATCATCTGTGCCTTCAGGCAATGAGAGGATAGGTGCGCTACAAAGTCTCTCCTTTAAGTGCTGAAATGCGGACTCCTGGGCATCAGCCCAACGATAGGTGACACCTTTCTGAGTCAGTGAAGTGAGAGGCTGCGCAATCTTGGAGAAATCTCTGATAAACCTTCTGTAATATCCTGCCAAACCTAAGAATTGGCGGATCTCTGTTGGTGTGCGGGGTGCAGGCCAATTCTTGATCGATTCAACCTTAGATGGATCCACATGAATTCCATCCTTGTTTACCACATGGCCTAGAAAGTGGACTTCGCGAAGCCAGAAGTCATATTTTGAAAAATTGGCATACAACTGCTCTTTTCGAAGAAGTTCCAGCATAAGTCGTAGGTGCTGCTCGTGTTCCTCCTGACTCTTAGAATAGATCAGGATATCGTCGATGAACACAATAACGAACTTATCTAGGTAAGGCTTGCACACTCGGTTCATGAGACCCATGAAGACCGCTGGTGCATTCGTCAGCCCGAATGGCATAACCAGAAACTCGTAATGGCCTTAACGAGTTCTGAATGCTGTTTTGGAGACGTCCTCATCTCGGACCCTTAGCTGATGGTATCCCGATCTCAAACCAATCTTGGAATAATAGCTAGACCCTTGCAATTGGTAGAACAAGTCGTCAATACGTGGAAGAGGATAACGATTCTTCACAGTCACCTTGTTAAGCTCGCGATAGGCAATACACATTCTGAAAGTACCATCTTTCTTCTTTACAAACAAGACTGGAGCTCCCCAGGGCGAAGAGCTAGGACGTATAAAACCCTTTTCCAAGAGTTCTTGTAGTTGTGTGGACAGTTCTTCAAGTTCTGATGGAGCTAGACGATATGGTGCTCGAGCTACTGGCGCTGCTCCAGGAGCTAGCTCGATTTGAAACTCAACTTGGCGATGAGGCGGAAGACTAGGTAATTCCTCAGGAAATACCTCGGGAAAATCGCGCACAATAGGGATGTCTTCAATTCTCTTCTCTTCCGTTGATGTGTCAGTAACGAGTGCTAGAATGGCAGTGTGGCCCTTTCGCAAACACTTCTGGGCCTTAAGGAAAGAGATGATGCCTTCGACATCACCACTCTTGTCGCCACGAATCATGAGAGGTTCTTCACCAGAACGAGGAATGCGGACGATTTTCTCCTTACAAACAATCTCCGCTTGATGATGGGATAGCCAATCCATCCCAATAACAACGTCGAAACTACCCAGTGTGATAGGAATAAGATCGACAGAGAAAGTCTGACCAGCTAAGACGAGGTTACAACCTTTAACTACGTGTGTGGCTTCAAGACTTTTACCGTTAGCTAGTTCTACCGTGTGTTTGGTGTTTAGAAGTGTTGGAGTGCGCTTAAGCATTTGGCTAACTTTTACGGACACATAACTAGTATCGGCACCCGAATCGAACAAAACAGTAACAAAGAAGTCGTCCAGAAGAAACTTACCCATCACAACGTTGGGATCGTTCCTTGCTTCTCTCTTGTGACAACTCGTACTTTAGACTTATCTTGTAACGTTACGTGCTTATGTGAAAGTTTACTATTTAATGATTTTATGAAATGTTATGTGCTTTATGTGTTACGTGCATGTATGATAAACACACAACTCGAACCACACAACACGAACCAATCGCACAAGGCCATTGGGCCGCATTGTTTGCACACGGACCAAAAGGGCAGCCCATGATTGGGTTCGGCCCACCCTCCTCACACGCATAACACTAGGTGTGTTTGTAATCCTCCCACTTTTACAAAACACAACACACACAAGAAACCCTAGACTTCTCTCTCTCTCTCGTTTGCTTGAAACCCGACGGCACCAAGGATACACGTTCGGATCAATTCCTGCCCACTTCCTCTCAATCGGTGAGTGTTGTACATTATGTTTGTAAGTTATGTATGATCACATGTGTGATTTCATGATTAGGGTTGCTCATATGATAAGTTGTGGTGTGTTACATGTATGTAAATCGTATGACTTGCAAGAACTCGGCTGGTTAGGTGTTGTTTGAATTGTGAATGTTACCCGAAAACAAATAAATCAGTTGTGATTTGATATCGGTTGAATGATGATATAATTGTTATGTAATCGGCTCTTATGTGTAAGTATTAATAAATCGGATAGTTTGAATGTTCTTGTTATTCATATTAGGGTTCATATGAATTGCTTAGATTATGCTAGTTTGATCGATATTAGGTTAACCGTATGTTGGATATTGTGTTGATTGATCTGTTTCCGAAACTGCCAAAGATGATTGCTAGAATCACGGAATAATTGTTGCATGAATTATGGAAACCAGTTACACACCTAGTTGCGACATAGATTGCGAGTCGAGACCTCATAATCTCGACTCGAAACCACAAGCAGCATAACCCGAAACCATGGTTGCGAGTCCCGTTGCGACTCGAGACCTCACACCGACACACAGCAGCACGAGGCGAAACCACGGTTGCGAGTCCCATTGCGACTCGAAACCGGACCATGACAAGCCGAGACCAGGGTTGCGAGTCCCGTTGCGACTCGGGACCTTCTTGTTGCGACTCGAGACCAGTTACACATGCACACGGATTTGGGCCTTGCACTGTCACGGGCCTAATTGTCTGGGCCGGGTAGCTGGACTTGTTTACGTATCTGCTAATTGGATTGTTAAATCTTATTGGGCCGATGTGTAGTGGACTATGTCTTTCGGATCGTACAAATTAGACATGATGAGTGCTTGACTATTGTTGTTAAAGTGTTAACGTGTACTATGTGATTTGCCATGGGCTATACGTGCTTTTTAACATGTTAACTTACGTGATTCATACGTACAATACTTGAACACCAAACCTGACTTGTATGGTAACCCTGTTAGGACGTGGTTGACCACTTTTAGTTCAAGAAACCCTTTTTGTGTGTATCTGCCGAGCAACCCAAGGTGAGTTCACACTCTTACCAAGGCATGGGATTCCCGGGGTGTTGGGAATGGGATCGATAAGGATAAGGTTGGATAGATTCATACGGACACTGTTACTAGACTACCATACCATCGTCCTCGGTTGTGCAGGACACATACGTAAAACCTACGTATAACTAAGTTACTTGCTATCCTCGGTTGTGAAGGATACTCACGTAAAACCTGCGTGAACGGATACTCACTACTGCCTCGGTTGTGTAAGGCACTTACGTAAAACCTACGTAAACCCCCACGTACCCTATCCTCGGTTGTGAAGGATACTTACGTAAATCCTACGTAAACTTGTACGTATTACTGTTCTCGGTTGTGAAGAACACATATGGTTACGCATAGTCTAGTGGATTAATAACATGGGAAGCCCCCACCAATAGGAACCTATACTGGCCCAGCAGAGCCACCTGATACTCATGAACGTACTATTACGCATTTACTTTCTGTGAACTCGCTCAACTAGTTGTTGACTCTCTGCTGCATGCCTTGCAGGACCTTAGGTACTAATGGAGCTTGCACAAGGAGGAGCTGGTCGTTGTGGGCAGATGGATCGTGATTACTCATTAAACACTTTTGACGTTTCAAAACATTAACACTTATGTTGGGTTTTATATAAATGCTTCCGCTACACTTAACTATGTTGGTTTTGATAAACACCTTTCGTATTGATGGATAACTTTTGCTATTTAATTACATGTTCAATATGATTGGTGGCTTGATCCTGGTCAGTCATACTCCGCAGGTGGATTTTGGGGGTGTGACAGATTGGTATCAGAGCCATTGGTTATAGAGAACTTGGTTTTAATATGGGAAAACGTTTTTATTAAAACCAGACTATAACCGGAACAGTGCTCTCAACGATCCACAACGACGCTTCGCTCCACGTGCAAGACTCGACATCCTAGGTAATAAGGTTTATGTTTATTGCCTGTTTGCTAGAACTGCTTAGAACTTTGCTCGCATTACTCTTAGATACACATGACTCTATTACATGAGAATACCTATGTGCTTACGCTTTTCTGTCATCGCCCTACTCGCGAACCACTCTCACTTACATTACTTTCTACAATGAAGATCATGTCTGGACGAATCAACATGACTCAAGCCCAGCTAGAGGCTCTCGTTCAAGCTCAAGTTGCTGCGGCACTTGCAGCTGCTCAAGCAGGTAGTATCCCCTGCAGTATAGACTCATACTAGGATCCTTAGACCCTGCATTAACTCTCGTATTTAATCTCATCCTATTCGTACACAATAGGTCAACACGCGCAGCAACCTGTCTGCACTTTCAAGAACTTCATGGACTGTCGTCCAAGTACCTTTAGTGGCACTGAAGGAGCAGTTGGACTCCTCCACTGGTTTGAGAAGCTCGAGTCTGTGTTCGAGATGTGTGAATGCCCTGAGGCTCGCAGGGTGAAATACGCCACTGGCACGCTAGAAGGAATAGCACTAACTTGGTGGAACGCCCAAGTTCAGATCTTAGGGTTGGCAGCTGCTAACGCCACACCCTGGAATGATTTCAAGGAACTGATCAAGAGGGAGTATTGTACTCGGGAAGACATCCATAAGCTGGAGGATGAGTTTTACCATCTGAAGATGACTGGGTCAGAGATTGAAGCTTACACCAAAAGGTCAAACGAACTGGCCGTGCTGTGTCCAACTATGGTGGACCCTCCGATTAAGCGCATTGAGTTGTATCTCAAAGGGTTGGCGCCAGAGATCCAGAGCCATGTTACTTCGGCTAATCTTGATAACATCCAGGATATTCAATGCCTCGCTCACCGCATCACAAACCAGGCAGTGGATCAGAACAAACTGCCTAAACGTATCAGCGCTACTGCTACCGTTACTACTTCAGCTACTCCTACTACTCCCAGTGACAGTAAGAGAAAATGGGATGGGGATTCCAGCAAGGGATCAGCTTCAGTTCAGTCTCAGGCCCAGCAGCGGAAGACTGACAGTTATCAGAGTCCCAGCCAGCACTCCTCAGGTAGCCACAGGCAGGGCGGATATCGAGGGAACCTCCCAAAGTGCAACAACTGCGGTAGACACCACGGTGGCCAGTGTAACAAGGGTCGCTGTCAAAGATGCCTCAAGATGGGTCATGAGGCTAAGGATTGTAGAAGCCCTCGTCCTGCGAACCAGAACCAGCAGCAGCCACAGGCACAGCAGAATCAGCAACAGGGCAACAAAGTATGTTTTCAGTGTGGGGCAGAAGGCCACTTCAAGAGGCACTGTCCTCAGCTAAACAGGAACCAGAACAACAACCATAACAATCAGGGCAGTGGCAACAACAACAACGGGGGAAACAACAACGGCAACGAGGCAAGGGGTCGTGCATTCGTACTAGGTCGAGGCGACGCAGTGAACGATCCCAACGTAGTTATGGGTAAGTTTCTCCTCGACAATATTTACGTTACTGTTTTGTTTGATTCGGGTGCGGATGCAAGCTATATGTCTGTGAAAATGTGTCAACTGCTAAAACGTGCACCAACACTTTTACCCACCAAACATGTAGTAGAGTTAGCTAACGGTAAAAGTCTAGAAGCCATGCACGTAGTTCAGGGTTGTAATCTTATCCTAGCTGGTCAAGCCTTCTCTATCGATCTCATTCCCATAGTACTGGGTAGCTTCGACGTCGTGATTGGGATGGATTGGCTATCCCAACACCAGGCAGAAATCTTATGCAGTGAGAAGATAATTCGCATTCCTCGTTCTGGTCAAGAACCTCTCAAAGTTCAAGGCGACAAGAGTGGTGCTGTGGTTGGCATCATCTCTTTCTTGAAGACTCAGAAGTGTCTGCGGAAGGGTCACACAGCAATCTTGGCACTCGTTTCGGATGCATCAGTGAAGGAAAAGAGATTGGAGGATATTCCAATTGTACGTGACTACCCTCAGGTGTTTCCTGAGGACTTACCTGGCTTACCGCCTCATCGTCAGGTCGAATTTCAGATCGAGCTCGCTCCAGGAGCAGCACCCATAGCTCGCGCACCATATCGTCTAGCTCCATCAGAATTGGAGGAACTGTCAAAGCAGTTACAAGAGCTCTTGGAAAAGGGCTTCATTCGTCCAAGCTCTTCGCCTTGGGGAGCTCCAGTACTTTTTGTGAAAAAGAAAGACGGTACGTTCAGAATGTGCATCGACTACCGTGAACTCAACAAAGTGACGGTGAAGAACCGTTATCCTCTTCCACGCATAGATGATCTATTCGACCAGTTGCAAGGGTCGTGCGACTATTCGAAGATAGACCTGAGGTCAGGTTATCATCAGCTGAGAGTCCGGGAGGAGGACGTCTCCAAAACAGCATTCAGAACTCGTTACGGCCACTACGAGTTTCTTGTCATGCAGTTCGGATTAACGAACGCGCCTGCCATGTTTATGGATCTTATGAACAGGGTGTGCAAACCCTATCTTGACAAGTTCGTCATTGTTTTCATCGACGACATTCTGATCTACTCCAAGAGTCAGGAGGAGCACGAGCAGCACCTACGCCTTATTTTAGAACTCCTTCGGAAGGAACAGCTATACGCTAAGTTTTCGAAATGCGACTTCTGGCTTCGTGAAGTCCACTTTCTAGGCCACGTAGTGAACAAGGATGGGATCCATGTCGATCCATCCAAGGTAGACTCGATCAGGAACTGGCCTGCACCACGTACTCCAACGGAAATACGCCAATTCTTGGGTTTGGCGGGTTACTACAGACGGTTTATTAAAGACTTTTCAAAGATTGCTCAGCCGCTTACGCTACTAACACAGAAGGGTGTCACCTACCGTTGGGGAGATCCCCAGGAAACTGCTTTTCAGCACCTAAAGGATAGGCTTTGCAGTGCACCTATCCTCTCTTTGCCAGAGGGCGCATACGATTTCGTAGTATATTGTGATGCATCCATCCAGGGTCTTGGGTGTGTATTGATGCAGCGGGATAAGGTTATTGCTTACGCTTCGCGCCAACTTAAGATTCATGAACGGAACTACACGACGCACGATTTAGAGTTGGGAGCTGTTGTTTTCGCGCTTAAGATATGGCGACACTACCTGTACGGTACCAGGTGCACGATTTACACCGATCACAGGAGTCTCGAGCATATCCTTAAGCAGAAGGATTTGAACAAGCGTCAACGGCGATGGGTTGAATTACTAAACGATTACGAATGCGCTATCAAGTACCATCCAGGCAAGGCCAATGTTGTGGCTGACGCTCTCAGTCGGAAAGACACTTTACCACGGCGCGTGCGAGCGCTACAGCTTACGATTCAGTCTAGCCTTCCTGCACAGATACGAGATGCTCAGGTAGAAGCATTGAAACCCGAAAACGTCAAGGCTGAAGCCTTACGCGGTTCACGACAGCGATTAGAACAGAAGGCAGACGGCGCCTTCTATGTAACGGGGCGTATTTGGGTCCCACTTTATGGAGGTCTACGCGAACTTGTGATGGACGAAGCACACAAGTCTCGCTACTCGGTACACCCAGGGTCGGATAAAATGTACCACGATATCAGGACTACTTATTTGTGGCCTAGCATGAAGGCCCACATCGCTACATACGTTGGAAAGTGCTTGACCCGTGCAAGAGTCAAGGTTGAATACCAGAAACCAGCGGGCCTACTTCAGCAACCTACGATACCTAAATGGAAATGGGAAGAAATTTCCATGGATTTCGTTACAGGCCTACCTAGATCCCAGCGGGGGAATGATACTATATTGGTGATCGTGGATCGACTCACCAAGTCTGCACACTTCCTAGCTATAAAGGAAACAGATAATTTCTCCACTCTCGCAGACGTCTATCTTAAAGAAGTTGTTTCGAGGCACGGAGTGCCCACCTCCATCATTTCGGATCGCGATGCACGATTCACGTCAGAGCTATGGCAAGCGATGCATAAATCTTTCGGCTCACGGTTAGACATGAGCACAGCATATCACCCTCAGACGGATGGGCAGTCTGAGCGAACGATTCAAACACTTGAAGACATGCTTAGGGCATGCGTTATTGATTTCGGCAACGGCTGGGAAAAGCACCTCCCTTTGGTGGAGTTCTCGTATAATAATAGTTATCACACCAGCATTCAAGCCGCTCCATTCGAGGCATTGTACGGACGTAAATGCCGGTCACCTCTCTGTTGGGCAGAGGTGGGGGATAGTCAGATTACGGGTCCAGAGATTGTAGTGGACGCCACAGAAAAGATTGCACAGATACGACAACACATGGTGGCAGCACGCGACCGTCAGAAAGCCTACGCGGATAAGCGTAGAAAGCCATTAGAATTTCAGGTCGGGGACCGGGTTTTACTTAAAGTCTCACCCTGGAAGGGTGTGGTTCGTTTTGGCAAACGGGGCAAACTAAATCCGCGGTACGTCGGACCGTTCGAAATCATTGAGAAAATAGGCAAGGTAGCCTACAAGTTGAACCTACCAGCTGAACTCGGTGCAGTTCACAATGTATTCCACGTGTCGAACCTAAAGAAGTGCCTATCAGATGAAACCCTCATCATTCCTTTCAAAGAACTCACTATCAACGAGCGGTTGCAGTTCGTCGAGGAACCAGTTGAAATCACGGACCGGGATGTAAAGGTCCTCAAAAACAAGAGAATCCCTCTTGTTCGAGTACGTTGGAACTCCAAACGTGGCCCAGAGTACACCTGGGAACGCGAAGACAGGATGACAGAAAAGTACCCCCAGTTATTCGATGCAACCACTACTGAGGCTGAAGCTACTACTGCGGAATTTCGGGACGAAATTCCAGATCAACGGGGGGAGGATGTGACACCCCAGGAAAACCAGTGAATGATTGAACTTACCTAGCTTCCTCAGTGAGTGCATACCAAATTTCGGGACGAAATTTCTTTTTAGTTGGGGATAATGTGACAACTCGTACTTTAGACTTATCTTGTAATGTTACGTGCTTATGTGAAAGTTTACTATTTAATGATTTTATGAAATGTTATGTGCTTTATGTGTTACGTGCATGTATGATAAACACACAACTCGAACCACACAACACGAACCAATCGCACAAGGCCATTGGGCCGCATTGTTTGCACACGGACCAAAAGGGCAGCCCATGATTGGGTTCGGCCCACCCTCCTCACACGCATAACACTAGGTGTGTTTGTAATCCTCCCACTTTTACAAAACACAACACACACAAGAAACCCTAGACTTCTCTCTCTCTCTCGTTTGCTTGAAACCCGACGGCACCAAGGATACACGTTCGGATCAATTCCTTCCCACTTCCTCTCAATCGGTGAGTGTTGTACATTATGTTTGTAAGTTATGTATGATCACATGTGTGATTTCATGATTAGGGTTGCTCATATGATAAGTTGTGGTGTGTTACATGTATGTAAATCGTATGACTTGCAAGAACTCGGCTGGTTAGGTGTTGTTTGAATTGTGAATGTTACCCGAAAACAAATAAATCAGTTGTGATTTGATATCGGTTGAATGATGATATAATTTTTATGTAATCGGCTCTTATGTGTAAGTATTAATAAATCGGATAGTTTGAATGTTCTTGCTATTCATATTAGGGTTCATATGAATTGCTTAGATTATGCTAGTTTGATCGATATTAGGTTAACCGTATGTTGGATATTGTGTTGATTGATCTGTTTCCGAAACTGCCAAAGATGATTGCTAGAATCACGGAATAATTGTTGCATGAATTATGGAAACCAGTTACACACCTAGTTGCGACATAGATTGCGAGTCGAGACCTCATAATCTCGACTCGAAACCACAAGCAGCATAACCCGAAACCATGGTTGCGAGTCCCGTTGCGACTCGAGACCTCACACCGACACACAGCAGCACGAGCCGAAACCACGGTTGCGAGTCCCATTGCGACTCGAAACCGGACCATGACAAGCCGAGACCAGGGTTGCGAGTCCCGTTGCGACTCGGGACCTTCTTGTTGCGACTCGAGACCAGTTATACAGGCACACGGATTTGGGCCTTGCACTGTCACGGGCCCAATTGTCTGGGCCGGGTAGCTGGACTTGTTTACGTATCTGCTAATTGGACTGTTAAATCTTATTGGGCCGATGTGTAGTGGACTATGTCTTTCGGATCGTACAAATTAGACATGATGAGTGCTTGACTATTGTTGTTAAAGTGTTAACGTGTACTATGTGATTTGCCATGGGCTATACGTGCTTTTTAACATGTTAACTTACGTGATTCATACGTACAATACTTGAACACCAAACCTGACTTGTATGGTAACCCTGTTAGGACGTGGTTGACCACTTTTAGTTCAAGAAACCCTTTTTGTGTGTATCTGCCGAGCAACCCAAGGTGAGTTCACACTCTTACCAAGGCATGGGATTCCCGGGGTGTTGGGAATGGGATCGATAAGGATAAGGTTGGATAGATTCATACGGACACTGTTACTAGACTACCATACCATCGTCCTCGGTTGTGCAGGACACATACGTAAAACCTACGTATAACTAAGTTACTCGCTATCCTCGGTTGTGAAGGATACTCACGTAAAACCTGCGTGAACGGATACTCACTACTGCCTCGGTTGTGTATGTCACACCCCCAAAATCCCACCTGCGGAGTACTACCGCTTGGAGGCGTGACTGACCAGGATCCAGCCACCAATCATACTGAACAAGCATATAAGTAATTATAAAAGTTTAACCAATACGATTGGTGTTCCAAAACAAATAAGTTTAAGTTGTAAGCGGAAGCATAAGTTTAAAGTTGTAACATAAGTTCCAAAAGTTTCAAGTTTAACATAGTCTTGTAGCAATCCCTGTCCCACAACGATCCTCCTCCATGCAAGCTCCCACTGAGTACCTATGGTCCTGCAAAGCATGTAGTAACGAGTCAACAACTAGTTGAGTGAGTTCACGGGTGGGCGTTCGTTTTAGTTGTTTCGAAAACAGTTTACTTTATCTGGCATCCTGCCGTGGGGGTTACCCCATAGTTTTAAAAACGTGACCAGTTCGTTCCCAGTTACTCCGGCACTCCGGCCGTGGGGGCTACCCCATGTAGTTATCAGGCATTTCGGCCGTGGGGGCTACCCCATGTACATCATCTGGCTCTCCAGCCGTGGGGGCTACCCCATGTGTATACTAGACTCGTTACCGTATCGATTGCTGACTGTAGTCATGTTTATGTGCCCTGAAAACATCAATGTCTATCATCATTGACGTGCCCCAGATCCATTAGTTCACGCCCGTCCTCTGCGGCACGGTGTGAGGCTTGTCAGACCTAAATAGCGCTATCTAACTAATGACCCGCTCGCCATTGGCCCGGCGATTAGTCGATACAAAAAGGAGGGACTTCGTGATAGAGTTTTAGTCTAGTACGTTTATCCGTCCATCCGGACGAGGAATCACATTCCTGAACCACTGACGTCCTGCCCAAGGAGGACGAGGAACCCACGTTCCTTAACCCAGTTCCCAACCCAGGGAATCCCATGCTTTGTAGAGGGTGTGAACTCACCTCGGTTTGCTCGGCAGTTAATCACAGAAAGTCAATCAAGTCGCAAGTAGTCAATAACGTCCTATCACGGTTATCACGTATAATCAGATTCGAACCAAGTAGTGCACGAATGTTCAACACGTATGGCAGACACGTTTAATCAGTAGCAGTTCATAGGTAACAGTTAATCACATGTTCAAAGTCCAAACAGTTGGGCTCGTGATAACAGGCCCAAATAACTCATCAACAGTAGCACAGAAGTTCATAAGTCCGGCCCACTAACTAAGGCCCAAAGTGTGGTCTCGAGTCGCAACCGGACTCGCAAGCATGGTCTCGAGTCATGCTGTGTGTTGATCATGGATGGTTGCGAGTCGCAACCGGTGTCGCAACCGTAGTCTCGGTTCATCATGCTAAGGTCTCGAGTCGCAACGGGACTCGTAACCTGTGGTTTCGGCTTGTCCTGCTATGGTTGCGAGTCGCAACCGCGTGGTCTCGAGTCATCACGCTGTGGTTGCGAGTCGCAACTGCGTGATTGCGAGTCGGTAGCAGTCGTTTTCAAGTTCACGTGTTGATGCAGATGTAGTCAGATTAGTGGTACAATATAATCAGGCCCAAATCCGGAAATAACCAATAGCATTCCACTAACAGTTTTCCTAATCAGGTTATTGGTCAAAGATGGATCAAAATCACAAGGGTTTTCAATCTTCAACTATCATTCAAAGTGTTCTTCACATATTCAAACATGTGTTCATCAAGTTCATAACATATTAATCACTTATTCAACCAACACTATGAACAACAATCAAAATACAATTTACTATCATGCATCCTATATGACAAACATGTTCATTAGCCGATTTGTTTAGTATAAACACCCAACTTTTCGGATCCAAATCCAAGTGCAACCAATATCATCATTCACCTTTTAACATACAATGAACCCATTTTTACATTAAGCATTTATGCATAGTTCCACACATAACAAGAACATTCATGAACCGATTTCTTTTCAAAACATCATGCATAACTAAGTTAACTACCATATTATCACGTAATCTCATCATACAAACATAACATGAACATACTAACACTAAGCATTCAACCATAATCTTTAAAAACACTAACCGGTTAATGGGTTTCGAGGGTGTGTGTAAAGCTTCCAACCGGGTGTGTGTGTGTGAGCCGATCCAAGTCCAAAGATCCAAGAATGATGAAGTGTTTGTGTTCTTAGGTTTAGAGAGAGAAGTAGGAGGGTGTGTGTGTGTTCTAATGTTCAACAAATGGTAAAAACTAACTAAGGTGGTGTATATATAGTCAAGTTCCAAGTGTGCACCCTTAGTGGGTTTCGAGTGGGGGTTCACGGCCCAAAGGCCCAACCGGCCACTAGGTTCTCGGCCCAAGTCCACTCGAGACCTCATGGTCTCGAGTCGGGTTCTTTGTTCTCGGGTTGGGTTCTCGGTTCACATAAAACACGTACACATATATATACAAATGCACACATAACAAAGCACTTATCACATAAAAAGGTTCACGTTATCATTTTAACTAGTCACATAACGTACAAGCAAGTTACAACGAAAGGTTCTAGATTTCGAGTTGTCACATCATCCCCAAGTTGAAAGAAATTTCGTCCCGAAATTTGATGGCACTCACTGAGGAAGCTAGTTAGGTTGCAAGGTTTTCCCGGTTTTCCTGGGGTGTCACATCCACCCCCCGTTGATCTGGAATTTCGTCCCGAAATTCCGTAGCTTCAGCCTCAGTAGCGTTTGTACTGTTCTCAAACAGTTGGGGATACTTTTGTTTCATCCGATCTTCGCGCTCCCAGGTAAACTCTGGGCCGCGACGTGAGTTCCAACGAACTCGAACAAGGGGTATTCTAGTGCTCTTGAGGACCTTAACATCCCGGTCCGTGATTTCGACAGGTTCTTCGACGAATTTCAACTGTTCGTCGATCGTAAGTTCCTTCAGAGGAACTACGTGCGTCTCATCTGACAGACACTTCTTCAGATTCGACACATGGAAAACGTTGTGAACTGCACCGAGTTCTGCTGGTAATTTCAGTCTGTAAGCCACCTTGCCTATTTTCTCAAGGATTTCAAAAGGTCCAACGTATCGTGGGTTGAGTTTGCTGCGTTTACCAAAACGAACCACACCCTTCCAGGGTGAGACTTTGAGTAATACCCGCTCCCCAACCTGGAGCTCAAGTGGTTTCCTGCCCTTATCGGCGTATGCCTTCTGACGGTCACGAGCGGCCGCCATGCGTTGTCGTATTTGAGCAATCCGCTCAGTAGTGTCTACTACATGTTCTGGACCAGTGATCTGACTATCCCCCACCTCTGCCCAACAGAGGGGTGACCGGCATTTACGTCCGTACAATGCCTCAAACGGAGCAGCTTTAATGCTGGTGTGGTAGCTGTTATTATACGAGAATTCCACGAGTGGCAGATGTCTTTCCCAGCTGTTGCCAAAGTCGATTACACAAGCGCGAAGCATGTCTTCTAAGGTTTGAATAGTACGCTCGGACTGCCCGTCCGTCTGTGGGTGATACGCTGTGCTCATATCTAAACGTGAGCCAAAAGACTTGTGCATTGCCTGCCACAGTTCCGAAGTAAAACGTGCATCTCGATCAGAGATAATAGAAGTGGGCACCCCGTGCCTCGAAACAACTTCCTTGAGGTATATCTCCGCTAGAGTGGAGAACTTATCCGTTTCCTTGATTGCCAAAAAGTGTGCGGATTTCGTGAGTCGATCCACGATCACCCAGATAGTATCGTTTCCGCGCTGTGATCTAGGTAGGCCAGTAACGAAATCCATGGAAATTTGCTCCCATTTCCATTGTGGTATCTCTGGTTGCTGAAGTAGGCCTGAGGGTTTCTGATATTCCGTCTTGACTCGCGCACAAGTCAAACACTTGCTGACATAGGTTGCTATGTGGGCCTTCATGCTAGGCCACCAATACGTAGTTTTAATATCGTGGTACATCTTGTCCGAACCAGGGTGTACCGAGTAGCGAGATTTGTGCGCTTCATCCATCACAAGTTCTCGTAAGTCGCCATAGAGTGGGACCCAAATGCGTCCTGTTACATAATAAGCACCGTCTTCCTTCTGTTCTAAGCGTTGCCTTGACCCGCGTAGAGCTTCAGCTCTAACGTTTTCTGGTTTCAGTGCTTCTATCTGAGCAGCTCGTATTTGCGAAGGTAGACTAGAATGTATCGTGAGTTGTAAAGCTCTTACGCGCTTAGGCGTAGTGTCCTTCCGACTCAGGGCGTCTGCCACAACATTGGCCTTGCCCGGGTGATACCTGATAGAGCACTCGTAGTCATTCAGCAGCTCGACCCATCGTCGCTGCCGCATATTCAGTTCCTTCTGCTTGAATATGTGTTCTAAACTTCTGTGGTCGGTGTAGATGGCGCACTTGGTTCCGTACAGGTAATGCCGCCATAGTTTAAGTGCGAAAACAACAGCTCCCAGCTCTAAATCATGCGTAGTGTAGTTCTTCTCGTGAACTTTAAGTTGTCGTGAGGCGTAAGCTATGACTTTATCTCGTTGCATCAATACACAACCAAGACCTTGAATTGATGCATCACAGTAAACCACAAAATCTTCTGTGCCCTCTGGCAGTGAAAGGATAGGTGCACTACAAAGTCTATCCTTTAGATGCTGAAAAGCTAACTCTTGTGCATTTCCCCAATGATAAACAACGCCTTTCTGCGTTAGTAAGGTGAGAGGCTGCGCGATCTTAGAAAAATCCTTAATGAATCTCCTGTAATAACCTGCCAATCCCAAAAATTGGCGAATTTCCTTTGGTGTGCGAGGCGCAGGCCAGTTCTTAATAGATTCCACTTTGGATGGATCAACGTGAATCCCATCCTTGTTCACCACATGCCCTAGGAAATGGACTTCACGAAGCCAGAAGTCGCATTTCGAGAATTTTGCGTAAAGTTGTTCCTTCCGAAGGAGTTCCAAAATAAGTCGTAGATGTTGTTCGTGCTCTTCTTTGCTCTTAGAATAGATCAGGATGTCGTCGATGAAGACTATAACAAACTTGTCCAGATACGGTTTGCACACTCGATTCATCAAATCCATAAAAACTGCCGGTGCGTTCGTCAGCCCAAACGGCATGACCAGAAACTCATAGTGCCCATATCGAGTCCTAAAGGCCGTCTTAGAGACATCCTCTTCTCGAACTCTCAGCTGGTGATATCCCGATCTCAGATCGATCTTTGAATAGTAGCTCGACCCCTGCAACTGGTCGAACAAGTCGTCAATACGCGGTAGAGGATAACGATTCTTCACAGTCACTTTGTTGAGTTCGCGATAGTCGATACACATTCTGAAGGTACCATCCTTCTTCTTCACAAATAACACTGGAGCTCCCCAAGGCGATGAGCTAGGACGAATGAAACCCTTATCCAAGAGTTCTTGTAGTTGCGTGGAGAGTTCTTCCAACTCTGATGGCGCTAAACGATAAGGTGCACGGGCTACAGGCGCGGCTCCAGGAGCTAGATCAATCTGAAACTCGACTTGGCGATGGGGCGGAAGACCAGGTAATTCCTCAGGGAATACCTCAGGATAGTCGCGTACAACCGGAAAATCCTCTAGCTTCTTCTCCTTCTCTGTGGTATCAGTAACTAGAGCCAAAATCGCAGTGTGGCCCTTTCGTAAGCATTTCTGAGCCTTAAGAAGAGAGATGATGTTCTCAACAGCACTTCTCTTGTCGCCACGAATCATGAGAGGTTCACTACCTAAACCAGGAATACGAACGATCTTCTCGTTGCAAAGAATCTCTGCTCGGTGTTGGGATAACCAATCCATCCCAATGACAACGTCGAAACTACCCAAGACAATAGGAATAAGATCGATAGAGAAAGTCTGGTTAGCGAGAATAAGCTGGCAACCCTTGACTACGTGAGAGGCTTCCAAACTCTTACCATTAGCTAGCTCTACAGTGTGCTTGTCGCTCAGGGGTGTAGGAATACGCTTAAGCATCTTACTAACTTCTAGTGACACATAACTAGTATCGGCACCCGAATCAAATAAGACTGTAACATAAAAGTCGTCGAGAAGGAACTTACCCGTCACCACGTTGGGATCATTCCTTGCTTCACCTTGGCCAATCACGAACACACGTCCCCTAGCACCATTGTTGTTGTTCCCATTGTTACCATTCCCCTGATTATCGTTGTTGTTTTGGTTCAGTTGGGGACAATCTTTCTTGAAATGACCTTCAGCTCCACACTGAAAGCACCCTTTGTTGTTACCCTGCTGCTGTCGCTGATTCTGCTGAGGTTGCTGACGATTCTGGTTGACGGGGTATGCGCTTCTGCAATCCTTTGCAACATGACCAGGCTTGTTGCATCGATGACAGTTGCCCCTGGTGCATGGCCCACTGTGGTGTAGGCTACAACGATTGCACTTGGGGTGATTTCCTTTGTACCCACCATGACTTTGACCACCAGACGATTGCTGACTGGGGCTCTTGTGATCGTCCGTCTTTCTCTGCTGAGACTGAGTTTGCACCGAAGTTGAACCCCTGCTTGAAGTTCCATCCCATTTCCGTTTATCCCCACTAGAAGCACCAGAAGTAGTTGCAGCACCTATGCGCTTCGGTAACTTGTTCTGCTCCACCGCTTGGTCAGTGAGACGGTGAGCCAACTGTACAACCTGCTGGATAGTAGTCAAGTTCGCTGAAGTCACATGACTTTGGATCTCTGGCACCAAGCCCTTGAGATAGAGTTCAATTCGCTTGTAGGGAGGATCCACCATAGTAGGACACAACAAGGCAAGCTCATGCGATCTCTTAGTGTATGCCTCAATCTCCGACCCCGACATCTTGAGATTGTAGAACTCATCTTCCAGTTTGTGAATGTCGTCACGACTGCAGTATTCTTCCCTGATCATTTCCTTGAAAGTTTCCCATGGGGTGGCATTGGCAGCAACCAACCCTAACATCTGCACTTGAGCATTCCACCACGTGAGAGCCAAACCCTCGAGAGTACCAGTAGCATACTTCACCCTGCGCGCTTCAGGGCATTCACACATTTCGAACACAGACTCCAGTTTCTCAAACCAGTGTAGGAGACCTACTGCTCCCTCAGTTCCGCTAAAAGTAGTGGGTCGACAGTCCATAAAGGTCTTAAAAGTGCACACCGGTGCCTGAGCATACTGACCTAAGGTAGGTGAAAGAAAAGACAGAGTTTAACACAAAGGTTGGTTCACGAGAGTAGGATCCAAATGATCCTAGAACAATTTCGGACTGCAGGATATACCTCCTGCGTGTGCAGCTGCGAGCGCTGCGTCAATTCGCTCGTTGATCAAAGCCGTCAACTGGGCTTGTGTCATGTTAACGCGTCCAGACATGGTTCTTCATAATAAAAGCAATACGTGTGAGAGAGGTTCGCGAAAGCACGATAGTAGGACAGAGTAAGTACGCATGTGTTCAAACAACAGTAGTTATACTAGTCAAGCATACCATGAGCAATGTACTACGCAACTAACAAGTAGGCCATATACATACATTATATTACCTAGAACGTCGAGCCTTGCATGAGGAGCGAAGTGTCGTTGTGGACCGTTGAGCACTAAACCGGTTATAGTCTGGTTTTAACAAAAACGTTTCTCCTTTATTAAAACCAAGTTCACTATAACCAATGGCTCTGATACCAATCTGTCACACCCCCAAAATCCCACCTGCGGAGTACTACCGCTTGGAGGCGTGACTGACCAGGATCCAGCCACCAATCATACTGAACAAGCATATAAGTAATTATAAAAGTTTAACCAATACGATTGGTGTTCCAAAACAAATAAGTTTAAGTTGTAAGCGGAAGCATAAGTTTAAAGTTGTAACATAAGTTCCAAAAGTTTCAAGTTTAACATAGTCTTGTAGCAATCCCTGTCCCACAACGATCCTCCTCCATGCAAGCTCCCACTGAGTACCTATGGTCCTGCAAAGCATGTAGTAACGAGTCAACAACTAGTTGAGTGAGTTCACGGGTGGGCGTTCGTTTTAGTTGTTTCGAAAACAGTTTACTTTATCTGGCATCCTGCCGTGGGGGTTACCCCATAGTTTTAAAAACGTGACCAGTTCGTTCCCAGTTACTCCGGCACTCCGGCCGTGGGGGCTACCCCATGTAGTTATCAGGCATTTCGGCCGTGGGGGCTACCCCATGTACATCATCTGGCTCTCCAGCCGTGGGGGCTACCCCATGTGTATACTAGACTCGTTACCGTATCGATTGCTGACTGTAGTCATGTTTATGTGCCCTGAAAACATCAATGTCTATCATCATTGACGTGCCCCAGATCCATTAGTTCACGCCCGTCCTCTGCGGCACGGTGTGAGGCTTGTCAGACCTAAATAGCGCTATCTAACTAATGACCCGCTCGCCATTGGCCCGGCGATTAGTCGATACAAAAAGGAGGGACTTCGTGATAGAGTTTTAGTCTAGTACGTTTATCCGTCCATCCGGACGAGGAATCACATTCCTGAACCACTGACGTCCTGCCCAAGGAGGACGAGGAACCCACGTTCCTTAACCCAGTTCCCAACCCAGGGAATCCCATGCTTTGTAGAGGGTGTGAACTCACCTCGGTTTGCTCGGCAGTTAATCACAGAAAGTCAATCAAGTCGCAAGTAGTCAATAACGTCCTATCACGGTTATCACGTATAATCAGATTCGAACCAAGTAGTGCACGAATGTTCAACACGTATGGCAGACACGTTTAATCAGTAGCAGTTCATAGGTAACAGTTAATCACATGTTCAAAGTCCAAACAGTTGGGCTCGTGATAACAGGCCCAAATAACTCATCAACAGTAGCACAGAAGTTCATAAGTCCGGCCCACTAACTAAGGCCCAAAGTGTGGTCTCGAGTCGCAACCGGACTCGCAAGCATGGTCTCGAGTCATGCTGTGTGTTGATCATGGATGGTTGCGAGTCGCAACCGGTGTCGCAACCGTAGTCTCGGTTCATCATGCTAAGGTCTCGAGTCGCAACGGGACTCGTAACCTGTGGTTTCGGCTTGTCCTGCTATGGTTGCGAGTCGCAACCGCGTGGTCTCGAGTCATCACGCTGTGGTTGCGAGTCGCAACTGCGTGATTGCGAGTCGGTAGCAGTCGTTTTCAAGTTCACGTGTTGATGCAGATGTAGTCAGATTAGTGGTACAATATAATCAGGCCCAAATCCGGAAATAACCAATAGCATTCCACTAACAGTTTTCCTAATCAGGTTATTGGTCAAAGATGGATCAAAATCACAAGGGTTTTCAATCTTCAACTATCATTCAAAGTGTTCTTCACATATTCAAACATGTGTTCATCAAGTTCATAACATATTAATCACTTATTCAACCAACACTATGAACAACAATCAAAATACAATTTACTATCATGCATCCTATATGACAAACATGTTCATTAGCCGATTTGTTTAGTATAAACACCCAACTTTTCGGATCCAAATCCAAGTGCAACCAATATCATCATTCACCTTTTAACATACAATGAACCCATTTTTACATTAAGCATTTATGCATAGTTCCACACATAACAAGAACATTCATGAACCGATTTCTTTTCAAAACATCATGCATAACTAAGTTAACTACCATATTATCACGTAATCTCATCATACAAACATAACATGAACATACTAACACTAAGCATTCAACCATAATCTTTAAAAACACTAACCGGTTAATGGGTTTCGAGGGTGTGTGTAAAGCTTCCAACCGGGTGTGTGTGTGTGAGCCGATCCAAGTCCAAAGATCCAAGAATGATGAAGTGTTTGTGTTCTTAGGTTTAGAGAGAGAAGTAGGAGGGTGTGTGTGTGTTCTAATGTTCAACAAATGGTAAAAACTAACTAAGGTGGTGTATATATAGTCAAGTTCCAAGTGTGCACCCTTAGTGGGTTTCGAGTGGGGGTTCACGGCCCAAAGGCCCAACCGGCCACTAGGTTCTCGGCCCAAGTCCACTCGAGACCTCATGGTCTCGAGTCGGGTTCTTTGTTCTCGGGTTGGGTTCTCGGTTCACATAAAACACGTACACATATATATACAAATGCACACATAACAAAGCACTTATCACATAAAAAGGTTCACGTTATCATTTTAACTAGTCACATAACGTACAAGCAAGTTACAACGAAAGGTTCTAGATTTCGAGTTGTCACAGTGTAAGGCACTTACGTAAAACCTACGTAAACCCCCACGTACCCTATCCTCGGTTGTGAAGGATACTTACGTAAATCCTACGTAAACTTGTACGTATTACTGTTCTCGGTTGTGAAGAACACATATGGTTACGCATAGTTTAGTGGATTAATAACATGGGAAGCCCCCACCAATAGGAACCTATACTGGCCCAGTAGAGCCACCTGATACTCATGAACGTACTATTACGCATTTACTTTCTGTGAACTCGCTCAACTAGTTGTTGACTCTCTGCTGCATGCCTTGCAGGACCTTAGGTACTAATGGAGCTTGCACAAGGAGGAGCTGGTCGTTGTGGGCAGATGGATCGTGATTACTCATTAAACACTTTTGACGTTTCAAAACATTAACACTTATGTTGGGTTTTATATAAATGCTTCC
This sequence comes from Helianthus annuus, assembly GCF_002127325.2. Classification (NCBI taxonomy): domain Eukaryota; kingdom Viridiplantae; phylum Streptophyta; class Magnoliopsida; order Asterales; family Asteraceae; genus Helianthus; species Helianthus annuus. The sequence continues at coordinate 53,538,392 of NC_035439.2, forward strand.
GCTACACTTAACTATGTTGGTTTTGATAAACACCTTCGTATTGATGGATAACTTTTGCTATTTAATTACATGTTCAATATGATTGGTGGCTTGATCCTGGTCAGTCACGCTCCCAAGCGGTGATACTCCGCAGGTGGATTTTGGGGGTGTGACATCTCTGACCAATCACGAATACACGACCATGGGCGCCATTTCCATTATTGTTACCTTCATTGTTGCCTCCGTTGTTGTTTCCATTGTGGTTCCCGTTTCTTTGGTTATTATTCTGGTTTTGGTTCAGCTGGGGGCAGTTCCTCTTAAAGTGGCCTTCAGCGCCACACTGAAAGCATCCTTTATTTCCCTGCTGATGCTGCTGCTGGTGGTTCTGTGGAGCTTGTTGTTGTTGACGATTCTGATTCACAGGACGTGGGCTCCTGCAATCCTTAGCTTCATGACCTAGCTTGTGACACCTCTGACAACGACCCTTGTTGCACTGGCTGCTGTGGTGCAGATTACATCGATTGCACTTAGGGTGATTTCCCTTGTACCCACCCTGACCTTGATTTCCAGATGACTGCTGACTAGGGCTCCTGTACTCATCTGTCTTTCGCTGCTAAGATTGAGTTGAAGCAGAACCCTTGCCCAAATTTCCATCCCACTTGCGCTTATTGTCGTTGGGAGCATCAGAAGTAGTGGCGCTAATACGTTTGGGCAGTTTGTTCTGCTCAACTGCCTGATCAAGGAGACGATGAGCCAACTTGACGATTTGTTGTATAGTGCCAAGGTTAGCTAAGGGTACGTGGCTTTGAATTTCTGGCACCAAGCCCTTAAGGTACAGCTCAATGCGTTTGTAGGGAGGGTCCACCATAGTGGGGCACAGGATGGCCAGCTCATTTGACCTCTTCGTGTATGCCTCAATCTCAGATCCCATCATTTTCAGATTGTAAAATTCCACTTCTAGCTTGTGGATGTCATCCCGACAGGATGGCCACTCCTCCTTGATCAGCTCTTTGAAACCATTCCAGGGTGTGGCATTAGCAACTGCCAGTCCTAGTAGTTGAACCTGCGCCTTCCACCAGGTTAACGCAGCTCCTTCAAGTGTTCCGGTAGCATATTTCACCCTACGGTCTTCGGGGCATTCGTACATCTCGAAAACTGACTCAAGTTTTTCAAACCAGTGAAGAAGGCCTACAGCACCTTCTGTGCCGCTGAAAGTGCTAGGTCGGCAATCCATGAAGGTTTTGAATGTGCACACAGGAGGCTGAGCATGTTGACCTGTGGTGCAAGAATAAATGACAAGGTTAAGCACGAGGGTAGGTTTGCGAAGGTAAGATCTAAACGTCCTAAGATAGGTCGAAGTAGCAGGTTATACCTCCTGCAGGAACAGCTGCGAGTGCCTCAGCAACTCGTTCGTTGATCAGAGCCGTCAACTGGGCTTGAGTGAGGTTGATACGTCCTCCGCGTCCGCTCATGATCTTCATCACGAAGCAACGTAAGTGAGAAAAGTGTCGTGAAAGTGCGTAAGTGTGGGACGACAGTAGAGAGTAAGCACACAAGGTTCAAGTAGCAGCTATCACGTTAACTAATACACAGTGTGAGCTATCTAACCGACAATATAACATAAATCATACCACCTATTGTGTCGAGTCTTGCACGTGGAGCGAGGCGTCGTTGTGGATCGTTGAGCACTGTACAGGTTATAGTCTGGTTTTATCAAAAATCTTTTCCCTTTTTAAAACCAAGTTCACTATAACCAATGGCTCTGATACCAATCTGTCACACCCCCAAAATCCACCATGCGGAGTACCACCGCTTGGAGGCGTGACGTGACCAGGATCGAGCCACCAATCATACTGAACAACGTATTTAAATAAATAAAGCCAACCACAATACGATTGGTGACCATAAGCTAGTTAACCAAGTTTTAATTTAGACAGCGGAAGCATAAACATAAAGTTCAAAACATAAGTTCGCAGTTCATAAGTTTAAAGTCCGACAGATAGGTTTAATAAGTTCATATGGATTATATATTAAACTCGGGACATAACCGTCCGTACACCACAACGACTCCTTCCTCGTGCAAGCTCCAAGCAGTTAGCGACCTGTAAGGCATGTAACAACGAGTCAACAACAAAGTTGAGTGAGTTCACGTTTGGTTGTTTAGTTTTAAGTTGTTTTCCGAAAACGTGGTTTGTCTTTCGTTGGCGTAATTGCCATGGGGGTTACCCCGTAGTTGAAAGAAAGTTTAACCAGTTCATTCTTTATTACCCATACCCTGTTCATGATTAGTGGGGGCTTCCCCATGTGAACCACTAGACCGTATGATATCGACTACTACGCAAGTAAGTTGTGCCCTACATCAGTGTCTATCATCACTGATGGTTTGCCATAGTCCATTAGTACACGCCCGTCCGACTGGCACGGTGTGAGGTTTGTTAAACCTAATAGCGCTATTAACTAATGACCCGCTCGCCATTGGCCTCGGCGATTAAGTCGATATAAAATGAGGGACTTATGATAGAGTTTTGTCTAGTAAGTTTTAAGGTTGTTGTCCTACCCAAGGAGGACGAACGTACGTAGTTCTCCCGAAGAGAATACGCAGGATTAATACTAGCTTCCTACCCGAGGAGGATGGCCGTACATATCCTACCTAAGTAGGATATGTAGATTCCGTTTTTAATTCTTTAACCCATTCCCAAACCACCGGGAATCCCATGCCTTAGAAAGTGTGTGAACTCACCTCGGTTTGCTCGGTTAGATTCTCAATATAGCTAACAGTCAAGGTCGGTCAGTCACGTCCTAGTATGATTTACCAGTTAATCATTTAGTGGCTTTCAAATAGAACACAAAGTTTCTACACGTATCTATCACATAACATGCATCACTTTAACGGTTTATGCCCTCTAAGTTTCCCATTCATTCCCCACTCAAAATCAACCATACGATAATGCACATAACATATATAACATGTTAGATCATTCACGGATAGCATACTCGACATTTAGACACGCAAGTCACAACTTATATCAATTCAGCATTAATATTCAAAACCGGCTGTTTTCGGGCATCTAAATAAAATAGTTAAATTATTCCAAAAATTCCCAAATTTTTACAAAATGTCTTAAACGTTCCATATTTTATTGTGTAAAAATATCGGGTTCCGGTTAATTACTAATATTTTATAAAAATTCATGTTCCGGACTGAACTCAGATTTGTGTATTTCTGACCACAGTCCACAGAAACAATTTATTAAAAATTCATCGAGTGTCCGATTTACGAAATTCCAGTGGGGTAATTACATATGCATCGTTTGCCATCTGCTGTACAAATTTCATGGTCCGATTCATCACAAAACTCAGGTTATGACTGAAAGTATGACACCCATTTATTGCTGTCAAAATTCAGCTTAAGTTGCTGTTACAAATTAACACTTTAAAAATAGTAAACGGAGTCCAAAAATTACGATTCCGGTGCCATTAGAACCGTATTTCATAATAACATATTTTAGATTCAAAATATCGGTTTTTCGTTAAGTTTATGACCTGTTTACAGCCAACTGAAGTTGGCTGTAAAGTATGGACAGATTGCTGTTTTCAGCTTTTAGCTTTCTAACTCATGTTCGATTGATTCCGTTAACATGTTTAGTGATCACAACAACATCAAACATCAATATTAACAAGCAAATCATCAGGTAATCAACAACATATTCAAAACAACTTCATTCTAGCATTATTTCATCTTATTTCTTCATCTTTAAGTTTATGTTTCAAGACTTAAGATTCATGTCGTTTTGAGTTCATTTGATTTCATCATAAAACAATCTTTAACCACTTATATAACATGAAAAATGAACGGATCTAAGTTCTTACCACTAGTTCAAGAATAGGGAAGTTCAAGTGAAGAAATGTGGTGGTTAATAGCACTTGCAAGAGGTCCTTCAACTTCCGAGAACACCAAGCTTACTTATACACCTTCTAACACCTTAGAATCACCTTGGAATGCTTGTTAGTGGATTGGAAATGGTGGAGATGGGATGGAGGTGGTGAGCCGTGAGTATGGAGGGAGGGGAGAAGGAAGATGATGTTGGTGGTATGTGGTGAGAATGAAGATGAATGTTATGTTGGTTACTTATATTACCTTCCAACACACCTTTATCTAATGGTCACAATGTTCATAAAGAGGAGACATGATCTTGTTTAATATTCAAATAAAATCAATAAATGGGACCACATGGATCCGCCAACTAGGTGGGGGGGGGAGTCTAGCTTAGGTGCTAACCAATTTGGTTACAATCTAGTTATGAATCAAATGTTAGTTACATACTTTAGTTAGTAGATATTTTAGGAGGTGTTATGATTGTTCGGGGATCATAACTAGCTTGGTAAAAGTGAAACAATGTGTTTAACAATATTTTTGTGTTCCGGGTAAAGTCCGGTTGTTCGGTTCGTTGTTGTTCCGTTAAACTGCTTAATTAATCCGTAGAGCGTCCTATATATATATATATATTTGCAACGTTTTTAATTTTTAACACTTAGGAAGTCATAACAGATTATTTAATGACTTTTCTGTACACTATTAGTGTGTCAACATGCACATGTAAATATAACACAGATATCAGAAAGCAGTTACGTAATTCCACACAGTCGTCAAGCGCATTAATTATTATTAATAAATTGTACGGAATACATAGGATTTTGAGGGTTGTCACATTACTCGTACTTACGCTATTGCTAGACTAGGTTAGTCAGGACACTTACGTAAAACCTACGTAAACTAGTATCTACTACTGTCTCCCGGGTCGGGAGGACACTTACGTAAAACCTACGCAAAATCATACCTACTACTGTCTTTCGGGTCGGAAGGACACTTACGTAAAACCTACGTAAACCCCACGCGTACCACTGTCCTCGGGGAAGGGCACTCACGTAAAACCTACGTGACCTTGTACGTATTCCTGTTCTCGGATTAAGAAGAACACACATGGTTACAATAGTCTAGTAAGGATAAACATGGGAAGCCCCCATTAGTAACAAATATAATCATGGGAAACCCCCACTATTAGTACATACATACATGGGAAGCCCCCACTAAATGAACATACGATTTTGCTATTCTGAACTTACTTTCTGTGAACTCGCTCAGCTAGTTGTTGACTCTCTGCTGCATGCCTTGCAGGACCTTAGGTACATTTGGAGCTTGCACAGGGAGGAGCAGGTCGTTGTGGAGCATGGATCATGGATGCCATGTTAAACTTTATAACACTTGAACTTATTACATACATTAGGTTTTCATATTATACTTCCGCTACTTAAACTACGTTTGGTTTGAACATCAATTGTATTGAGTTGGATTTTTATGAACTACATTAATTATTATATGCTATGTTCAATATGATTGGTGGCTTGGTCCTGGTCAGTCACGCTCCCAAGCGGTGATACTCCGCAGGCAGATTTTGGGGGTGTGACATCTAGAGACTCGATCTGCAAGATCTACAGACAACTATGCTCTAGACGCTTATTCCTAGCTCGCCTTCCTAGCAGATAAGCATCCTAATTGCCTGTCACATACGTTAAAATAAAGTCAATACATAAAATGTAAAGGTGAGCATACAAGTTTGATATAGCGTATAGAGTTCGAAATAGTTTACGCATAACCAGCACGTACATAGAGGAAAACGAAGCATGTTAATTATCGACATGGATCTATCGATACCAATGACTGCGGGTTGACTGTCCGAGACAGTTCGCAATACATGATTACCACCGTAATCCATGCAAGTAATTGTCCTTAACAACCCCCGTGTGAACGGGTGCTCAGTCCAAACTATAGTACTATGTCGTTAAGGCGGGTAGACAGCATTCCACGTGTAAACATAACAACAAGCATTCATTTAGTCACGTAATACATGCGAATCGGTTAGCGTTCAAATAATTGAGTAGTGTGTTCGTTTGTGATTTTAGATAATTAACGTATGTAACACCCAAAAGTGCTAAAGCAAAAAGGGTTCGAGTATACTCACAGCGATTGATTGATGGATTGAAGGGAGCGCTTGAGAGTAGGGTCAGCCTGAATAGTTTGATAGCATAACGATGAGTAACACGTTAAATGGAAACGAGTGATGATGGGACGAACAGCCTGGTCGATCGAACATCCTGGTCGATCGAACAGCAGGTTCGATCGAACGGGTTGTTCGTTCGGTTAGACAGTCCGTTCGGACAGCCTGTTCGATCAGCCGGTAGGCTCGATCGGTTGGACTGTTCGAGTGGATTGTTTCTTCCTTTGAGTAGGACGTGTTTGTGTATAATGGCTTGACCTTTCGAAGTTTTCGTTGTAGTATTTGAGAACCTTGAAGTATTCTTACCCTACAGGTCGATCGATCGAACGGGCCGTTCGATCGGCCGGCTTAACCGATCGGTTAGACACTTCGGTAGTAAGTCCTCAGTAGGGTGTCACCTGAACGAACAGCATGTTCGATCGGGCGGCACTCCAATACGTCGAACGAGTTGAAAATCGATTAAGGGTTGAAGCATAGTATCTCATGATCCGAAGAGTAATGTGGTCAAACAGTCGTTCGATCAAACATCACTTCGTTCAATACTATACTTCATGAAATTGTCAAAATGTGGGGCCAAATGCTAGCCGATCGGCTGGCCTAGTCGATCGGCTGACCTGTCCGATCGGCTGGGCTGTTCGTTCGAACAGCCTGTTCGATCGGTCAGCATCCTGACCTGGTCGGCCTGTTCGTCTGACAATTGGCTGTTATGATTATTTGATGTTATATCGAGGTATTTTGACAACGAGCTGAACCATGGAACCTTCGTTCTTACTTGTTTCCCCTGCTCGGACAGGAATCACCCAAGTCCGGCCGGTGAACTGTTCGGAACGATAGTTCAATGTTTAACCTGAAATCGGTGAACCTCGTAGATAGAATCCGAATCTTGAACCACGCAACCATTAGAATGATTGGTGAGTTGGCTCAAGCTCCGTTTCTACCGGTTTGAAGGCATTGAGTGTAAAAGAGTTGAAAGAAAGTTGGAAATCCTTCTTTCAATCCTTCCAACCATGTAAATGTTCAGATCTGTGATAGATCTTAGTTTGTTTATGTGGAAATCGGCTAGATCCAAGTGATTCTTGGTGGAATGAGGCCAAAACATCAAGTTCTTGAAGAACACCATGATGACATCATCCTAGAATACTTAGATCTTGATGATTTCACGGTTAGAAATCAAGATTTGAAAGATAGAAAGGTGTAGGAGTGTGTATTGATCAAGAAAGTACAAGATTTAGCATGAAAACTTACCAAAATCGGAAGAAATCTGAGAAAAGAGGGAGGAGCACGAGCTGGTCGGTCAGAGGGTTTCCGAAAGTGGAAAGAATGACAATGACATGCCTATTTATAGGCTTCCAAAAGAGGAAAGTGCTGGCCGATCGGCCAGGTATCCCGATCGGACAGCCTGCTCGATCGGACAGTCCGTCCGATCGGCTGGGCTGTTCGATCGGTTGACAGCCTGATCGATCCACAGCCTGCTTGGAGTGTTCGGTGCGATGATTTCTAATATTTCGATTTCGATTGAAGACGATACGAGTACGATAGAGTTTCCTATTCAAATTACTTTTAATCCCAACCACTATATCTATATACAAGCATCTATATCTCGCATAATCTCTTCTCCACTAACTATCATGATTCGATTTCGATTGCATTCGATTGAGTTTCGAGTTTCGATTCGAGTTTCGATTGATTACCACACAAAACATAAAGTAAGCAGGCACAGGTAACACATAAGGCGCGCACACACGTAATATAACACCAAATTCGCATAGTTCGAGTTTCGAGTTCGATTGATGATTCGATTAGCTTGATTAACTTTATCGCATTGTTACTTCCTACTATTCACAGTCGTAAATCGTTTCGCGTAGATTAAACATTCGATTACTTCGATTCTCTTTTGATTAACAACACTTACTCCACATAATACAAATAAAACATAAAATAGACTAGTTACAGTCAAAGAAGTCAAACTTGACTTTGACTTTGACTTTGACATTCTAAAACACGGGGTGTTACATGTGCTCCCCGACTGAACCATCCTCTCTTTTTCTGGGGGAATGGCCCTTCAGGCTGAGCCTTAAACACGAATATTCCTTGTTCAGTATCAGCAGAGTACCCTGAGAGGGCAGGCTGTGAAGAGGCACCTTCGCTTCTAGGCGAACCAGACAATTGACGGTATGCGTCAGATGGCCCTTGGTCGCTCATACTGTAAACTAACAAATAGTCAAATAACACACAAAACAATAAAATACAATTATGCACGCATTTCCGTAATTTATTTCCTAACACTTTGAATTTTGGTGTCAGCAGAACACTTATGTGGCTGAATCAGTGGCTTAGCTCTGATACCACCTTTTGTCGCAACCCCTGTCCCTTGTAACAAACCCAGGAACGGGCGGCCGCGGCCAGTTTTAGTGGTATCTGGTGTTTGTCCATTTTGGCAGCGGAAATTACATCAGGATCGTAGTTAGGAAATATTTTATCAGAGTAAAATACCACATTTTTATAATATCAAATACATGGGATAAAACCCAAGTTTTAAGTACACACATTTTCATAGGAATAAATCCTAATTTTATTTAATAAAATCATCTATTTATTTTAGGTAACTTTATTGCCACTTTTTTCAAGCCTTCAGTTGTGACACCTGTGTCTGTAATCATTTTAAACTATTCAGTTATCAATAAAATAATGTTATTTGATCCCAATATTTGTTTGTTTATGTTTGACATTTTGCATGTTTTGATTTTTGTTCAAATCCAAACTCTATATCGCTTTCTTGAGAGTTATACGCAAACCGATGCGTAAACGTAATCAGTTTAATGTGAAAAATACCCCAGAACATCAATTTATGCTTAACATACCTTAAATAACCTTTACATAACTTAGAAATAAGTTTTGATGGCTTTGGTATGGCAAAATCAAGTTTATTCGCTTACAGGGACTAAATTCGACAAACTACGAAAGTTTGCTGATTCGCACTGTAACGACCAATCCAGAACATGACCATAAGTTAAACATACCCTAAATATCCTTTACATAGCTTAGAAATAGGCTTTGAGGGGTTCGGTATGCTAAAATAAACTTTTTAATCATTCAGGGACTAAAAGCGTCAAAAAGTGCATAAGTTTGCATTTTCGCGCATATCTTATGTTCTGAATACATTCGGACATCCAAAAATTTATGTAACCACTAAAATATTTTATTTTAGTGATTGGCATTGTCACATCCCCAAAATACCACATGCCGAATCCCCCGCTAGGCGTGTGACGTACTAGGATCTTAGCCACTAATCACATTGAACTCATATCAATAAATTAATTAAACTTTCATTTATTAGAATAAAGCGTAATTGTTGATGCATATGTATGTCGACTTCGTCTTGTATCAGGTCTTGTAATAGATTAGGAAGTTCAGGGCATGATTTACGAGAAAAATGGAAAACATAGAGGTAGAAGCCATTTCACACGAAATGGAAATTCCATTTCGTACGAAATGAAGTCTAACCATTTCGCACGAAATGAAGAATCCATTTCGTACGAAATGCCATTTCGTGTGAGCTGTTCCATGCGAAATGGTGAGCCTATAAATACGTGCTTTATTCATTTCGTTTGTATCTTTCTGATTCCGAAGTGCTGCCGAAGTGTCTCCAGGCTGTAAAACACTGTTATATCAATAAACAAGACAATTAGAGTGTATATCAAGCTGATTTAACTCCGATACGTCTGTTTCCGCCTTTTGTATTGGTCAAAAACTCTTCTGAACGACTCGTTTGGTCGTGCAAACGATCCTACAAGTGGTATCAGATCTCAGGAGGAAGAGTTCCTACCGAATTCAGCTTGATTTCATAAAAATTCTGATTTCTACACCTTCTTTTACATCATTTTTCAAATTTAAACAAGATTTTAAGGTTAGAATGGGCTAATTTTCACTCATTATACGCGAAAGACTATTTTAACAAACCCTTGAAAGAATCAGACTTAAAATCAACCTAAAACCGGATCAATTTGTCAAAAACATGGCCGATTGGGTGACGTCAGCAGCATTTCGCACGAATTGAACTTTTCATTTCGCACGAAATGGACCCCCAATTCGCTTGAAAGTTCATTTCATACCAAATATGATTCCACTTCGCACGAAAAGGACATTATAGATTCCATTCGCACCAGAGAGCCATTTCGCATAAAATCATTTCGTTTGAGATCTCATTTCGTTTGAAAGACTGATTTTGTGAACTTTTGATAACCGAATCATGGAAACCGAATTCTACAATGCGTTTGCTACTGCCCCGAGCACTCCAGTTACTGTTGCTTAGAGTGTGACCATGGAAAACGAACGTTACAGAAACCTCCAAAACTAATGGGCATTGAAGAATATCATAGTTGGAAAGAACGTTTCGAGAATTGGGTTCAAGCAAATCATCTAAGGTCTTGGGAAAGTATAGAAACTAAGTATAATAGACCATGTTCTGGTTTGGGAGCTGATAAGATTATCTCGGAATTTTCAGATAAAGAGAGGGATATGTACAAGGCAGAAAAAATGATGGTTAGTTTACTTCAACAAGCTGTGAAAGAAGATATTTTCATATTACTTCAACATGATGGTAGTGCATATTCAATTTGGGATGCACTTCACACAAAATTCGAGGGAAGTGCAGAGATGATCAAGAGTAAAAAATCATTGTTGAAGAAGGAATTTGAGTTGTTTACAAGTGTGCCAGGTGAAACTACAAAGACTCTCATTGAGATATATTGTCATTTAGTGCGTTCTATGTCTAGATTTGAGATTACTAAAACTCCAGAGGAATGGGTTGAGAAATTAGCAGATGCTTTACCTCAAAAAGAATGGGGTACATATCTCATGATTTTGAAGAATTCCGGTGAATATAGTAGATTGTCGATTGCTCAGTTCATTGAAAAAATTGAAGGACAAGATCTTGAACAGCAGAATATTGCTAGAATGAACAACTCAAGTGGTCAACAAGACTTCAAGTTGTATTACAAAGGTAATATTCAAAATGTTGAAGCTAGTCCGAAGATACAAACTGCTTTCAGCGCAGAGAACTCATCAGGATCACTCAATCAAAGCTCAAACAACAATAGTGGATTTTCTTCATATCCAAGTGTTAATCCGAATGTTTCAACCTCAAGTCATCAGTTCCAAAGCTCAAACAGCAGTAATGGTAATGTCTTACACTGCAACATCGCGTTGCATCTTCAGAACGGTCAAAATTTCTCTGAAGAAGTCGCTAAAGGTCACATGGCTATAAAACGCTGTTATATCAATAAACAAGATAATTAGAGTGTATATCAAGCTAATTTAACTCCGATACGTCTGTTTCCGCCCTTCGTATTGGTCAAAAACTCTTTTGAACGACTCGTTTGGTCGTGCAAACGATCCTACAGTAATAAAACATTTTCATTGATCAGCGGAAGCATAATACAATAGTTAACAATTTCGTAACTCAAGTGTATAAAAGCCATTAAATTTGTCTTGTGATTCCTTGTAAGTTGACCCATGACCACTCCAGCGTCCCAGACAACAAGTTCCAACAACATGTACCTAAAGGCCTGGAAGCATGCAGAAAAACGTGTATCAGACAACGCTGGTGAGTTCAAAGTTTTGTTAACGTGTTTAGATACCAGTTACCAGATTAAAACGTTTCACAGATGCATTGCTGTTAATCACACGCTTACCGCAGATGGCTCCAGATGTTTTGCCATAAACCCCAATGCCTCTATCAAAGCAATGGTCATGATGGGGGTCATTAGTTCATCACCGACCTCCCCGGTGCGGTGTGAGGGTGCCAAACCTAAGTAGCGCTACTAACTAATACCCCGTTGCCTCCCCGGCAACAATCGGTAGGAGGGACTTGAGTGATAGATATAGACGTGTATTAACCAACAACCCAGTTTAACATTCCAGTTAAACCCATTTACCCAGCATTCCTCCCCAGAACTTTTACCAAATGTCCCCAACCACCGAGACGCATGCTTAGAAAAAGAGCAGTGAACTCACCTTGGTTTGCTCGGTAGGATTAGTTACTTGTTCATACATAATCAGTCAAAGCCTATGATGTTCATGTTTAAGTGATTAGTTTTCATTCGCATGGTTTACGTATAATCTACCATCATAGTGTGCATTCGAACAACATAACAGTCATTCAAGTTCATACAATTTCACAATTCTCATGTATGTTTCACAACGGTGTTAACAGTTACATTTATTACTCATAACAACCAAATCACATATATTACACAGTTTGCATTCATCACAGGTTCAGTGTACAACACGTATCATGCATATCACGTAATAACCATTAACTTATGTATCGGCTACTCACACAAATCGAATCATGTTTCTCATTCTCAGGTAACATTATTAACATGTAACAGATAGAGTTTGGAAAAGTGATCCGACAACTTGCAGTTTGTTAATAAACAAGCAGCAATCCAATTAATTTTCATGGTGTACATTTGACGGACGGGAATCCGAACGGGTTACCTTCTGATCCAAAACTAATCTGTTCAATATCACACTTAAAACTCATCCAATCAAATAATACGCCCAATTGCATTTCATTTCAGTTGAGTGGTTCAATTAAAATCAAATGCTTTAGTTGTTCGGCCCATTTAAATGAGAAGGAAAAACTAAGTGTTGACCATGTGATCTTGTAATAATTCAGAGTGTGTCAGATCAATACATCTCGGCCCATGTGAAGTAATGATTAAATGTGCATGTGTAGGGTGGAAACATGAGTTAGTGTATTATTGCAAATTGTGTTGATACATGATACTGCCTTAACTTGTGTCCATGCATGATGAATGACAAATTATTGGGTTTTTAAGTTTGTTTGATTGGGCCGCCACATAATAGTCAACATTCACGTGTCTCAGGTTTGGAGGGTTTTTATCCATAAGAATCATCATCATCACGCGGACTTAGAGGTGGGACATCATAGCACATCAATTTCAATCCCTAAAGAAATCATCATCATAGCTCCTCTTAATACAAACAACAGTAACCGACAAAATTAATGCTTTAGTCAAACACATGGGCTGACAATCATACAATCAAATCTTTATTGTAATTGGACCACAATATCCACTAACCCTTATGATTATCATGCCACAAATATTCTTTAATCGTGAACCACATATACAGCACATGCTATCTATGATACAATTCAAACAGCATTAGGTACTAACCGAATAATAAATGTTGCTAGGCACGAGAGACAAACTTCAAGGGAAAAGAAATCAGAATTTCAAATGGTAAGGCTGCCATCGACTTCAAGGAATGGAAGAGGGTGTTTAGGGTTTGTATCTTGTGTTACCCAGCCTAAGAATGGACCGCATGCAGCATATAATGACTCGGTTGGGCTTTTTAATTCATGGGGGTTTGCTTTGGGCTTCATCGGTTTGGGCCGAGGATAAACAACAAAGCAAAGTGAGGCCCGGTGCTAATGTGTGACGTAGGTTATGTGCGGTTAAACACAACTGATCCGCAACCCTTAATAACAACAAATCCGATATTACGTGATTACTTAAAATATTACATATTTACCAAAAGCACAAAGCAAGTACACGTAACAATGCAAGTCAAACAATCACAAAACTTAGGTACGTAAGCCGTAGAAGTTCGGGTTGTCACATCATCCCCAACTTGAAAGAAATTTCGTCTCGAAATTTGACGAGTAATTCAAATCATCAAGATGTTAACTCAGGATGACTGTGGATTCCCGCGGGTACCACATCATCCCCAACTTGAAAGGGAATTTCGTCCCGAAATTCACCAATGATATCAGAAGTTGACACAACCGTTTGAACAACTGAGGATACTAGAGCTTACTTCGATAATCTTGTTCCCTCGTAAACTATAGTCCACATCTTGAGTTCCTACGAACTCTCCCCATTGGAATTCTACTACGCTAACGAATGTTGATGTCTTAGTCTATGATTTCAGTAGATTCCTCAACAACTGCAACTTGTCATTAACCTCAGACTCTAACAAGGGTATCACAAGCGTTTCGTCAGACAAACACTGCCTTAGATTCGATGTATAATTATCCTCACGAACGTTATGTAATTTCGTCAGTTAACTAGAGTTTGTGAGCCAGGTCCCCGAGTCGCTCCAGAAATCCGAATGTTCCAGCATACCGCAACTAAGCTTGCCACGTTTCCCATAGTGTACCGCACCCTCCTAGGGTGAGGCTTTCGATTATGATACGTTCGCCCACAGCGAACTCCCAGTGTTTCCGCCAAACGACTTTCGATCTAATCAATCTTCCCAAGAGTTTCAAGTACAAGTCCTGGACCTGCGATTACTGTCACACCCCCAAAATCCACCTGCGGAGTATCACCGCTTGGGAGCGTGACTGACCAGGATCAAGCCACCAATCATATTGAACATTGCATAACATAAATAAAGTAGTTCGTAAAACCTCATTCAATACAATTGATGTTTCAAAACAAACATAGTATCAGTAGCGGAAGCATAAGTGAATAACCCAAGTAAACCATAAGTTCAATTATTCGAAATGTTTAAACATAGCGTTCATAATCCACTGCCCACAACGTCCCGCTCCTCCAGTGCAAGCTCCATAGTACCTAAGGTCCTGCAAGGCATGCAGCAGATAATCAACAAACTAGTTGAGCGAGTTCACAGTTTAAAGTTCAATATCGTATTGTGTGAGTAATGGTTTAATCGTTACGTTCCATATGATTAGTTCCATCGCGGCCTCCCAGGCAGGTGTGCGAAGATTATGTTCGAATAGTTCGCGACCATAGTCTTTACCGACCAGGGTGTGTGCGAAGGCGGTTAATCAGTTCGTTCGCGACCATAGTCTTTACCGACCAGGGTGTGTGCGAAGGCAGTTGAGTAGTTCGTTCGCGACCATAGTCTTTACCGACCAGGGTGTGTGCGAAGGCAGTTTGTAAGTATCAACAGTTTAATCGTTCGTTATAATATCAAAGTATGCACAAGTAATCATCCAACCCATTCCCACCCTGGGAACCCATGCCTTGGCTGTGTGAACTCACCTTGGTTTGCTCGGTATGCTAGGTTATGCGCTCACTAGTAATTAATCACGTCCTATCGTATGCACGTATAACAAATCAGTTCATGTTCACAATGATACGCATGCAATTTAATGTTCACATAACAGTCAGTTTGCATAACGGCACAACACGTATCATTTCGCATTTAATCATTAACTATCATTCGATTCACATTTACCCATCCTTCGATATATTGCTCATCCTTCGGTCTAACAATTATCACAACCATCACAAATATGTTTCGACACATCTATCGATACACAGTTAGCATCTTACGATTCATGGTTATCTTTCGACACATCAGCTATGTTTCGACATAGTTATCCTTCGGTCAACACTACTATGGTTCGGTCAATGCTATCCTTCGGTCAACACCTATGTTTCGAAGGACAGGTATCTTTCGGTCACAGCTATGTTTCGATTACTAATATCTTTCGATGAACATCAGTTACGGAATGTCAGTTACGTTTTTTTCTCAAAGTTTCCAAGTTTTTCCTAACTGATTATCAATTAACACCAATTTCACAAATCAATTAGCATCAACAAGATCAAACAAGCATGATTCCCATGTTTATCAAGAACCCTAATCTGAATAACAAAATCATTCAAACTATCCGATTTACACATAGGTGCCGATTACATAAACATGTCCGATTACAATATGATCAATTCGATTAACCTACATCCGATTAACATACATATTCCGGTTAACAGGCAAACGACATATTGCAATACCAACATACATATCCGGTTATCATGGCCAATCCACAAGACATCATCATTGAACATCATCAAAACAGATCCGATTAACATACTAACAATATATTGCAAGACAATTTATAAATCATGAAATCAAAGCATCATAAACAACATCACACTAACCGGAAATCTGGATTACGGTATGGAATCCTTCGAACAGAGAGTAGGTTTGCTATATGCCGTCACACACACACAATAGCACTAGGGTTTTGAAAAATAACTGCCGGTTTGCATGTATCACGTATATAAACGTATCACAGAAATGGGCCAAGCCCATCAGAAAGGCTGGGCCGAAAGATGTCGAAGGATAGGGTCCTTGGTCGAAGGATATGTTTCGAGATCCTTCGAACCGAAAGCTGATCCTTCGAATCGAAGGATATCTTTCGTGGTCCTTCGAATCCTTCGAACAGTATGCCATGTTTCGTGATCTAGACTAAGTGTAATAAATAATAATTCCAATATTATCTTTTACAACCACAAGTAGTTACATGTATGCACAATGACAACACGTTTCATTAAAACACAACGCGTACAATTACAAATCCAACAAGTCAACTACTAAACAGTCAAAGTCAACGCGCATTTAATGCGAAAGTGAAAGTCAGAAACTCGAGTTGTCACATTATCCCCAACTTAAAAGAAATTTCGTCCCGAAATTTGGTACGCACTCACTGAGGAAGCTAGGTAAGTTACATCGTTCACTGGTTTTCCTGGGGTGTCACATCATCCCCCCGTTGATTTGGAATTTCGTCCCGAAATTCAGTAGTAGTAGCTTCAGCCTCAGAAGTGGATGCATTGGTTTCGAATAACTGGGGATACTTTTCTTTTATCTGGTCTTCGCGTTCCCAGGTATACTCTGGACCACGCTGGGAGTTCCAACGAACTCGAACAAGAGGGATTCTCTTGTGTTTGAGGACCTTAACATCCCGGTCCGTGATTTCAACCGGTTCCTCGACGAACTGCAACCGCTCGTCGATAGTGAGTTCCTTAAAAGGAATGATGAGGTTTTCATCTGATAGGCACTTCTTTAAGTTCGATATGTGAAAGACATTGTGAACTGCTCCGAGTTCAGCTGGTAGGTTCAACTTGTAGGCTACCTTGCCAATCTTTTCTGTAATTTCGAATGGTCCGACGTACCGCGGATTTAGTTTGCCCCGTTTGCCAAAACGTACCACACCCTTCCAGGGTGAAACTTTCAATAAAACCCGGTCCCCGACCTCAAATTCCAATGGTTTTCTACGCTTGTCCGCGTAGGCTTTCTGACGGTCGCGTGCTGCCGCCATGCGTTGTCGTATCTGTGCAATCTTTTCTGTGGCGTCCACTACAATCTCTGGACCCGTAATTTGACTATCCCCCACCTCTGCCCAACAGAGAGGTGACCGGCATTTACGTCCGTACAATGCCTCAAATGGAGCGGCTTGAATGCTGGTATGGTAACTGTTATTGTACGAGAACTCCACCAAAGGGAGGTGCTTTTCCCAGCCGTTGCCGAAATCAATAACACACGCTCGAAGCATGTCTTGAATAGTTCGCTCAGACTGCCCATCCGTCTGAGGGTGATATGCTGTGCTCATGTCTAAACGTGAGCCAAACGCTTTGTGCATCGCATGCCGTAGTTCTGACGTGAATCGTGCATCCCGATCCGAAATAATAGAAATGGGCACCCCGTGCCTCGAAACAACTTCCTTGAGGTAGATATCTGCGAGAGTGGAGAACTTATCCGTTTCCTTAATAGCCAGGAAGTGTGCAGACTTGGTGAGTCGATCCACGATCACCCATATTGTGTCGTTCCCACGCTGAGATCTCGGTAGGCCTGTAACAAAGTCCATGGAAATTTCTTCCCATTTCCACTGTGGTATCGTAGGCTGTTGAAGTAGGCCAGCTGGTTTCTGATATTCGACCTTGACTCTCGCACAGGTCAAGCATTTTCCAACGTACGTAGCAATGTGGGCCTTCATACTAGGCCACCAATATGTAGTGCTGATGTCGTGGTACATTTTATCCGACCCTGGATGTACCGAGTAGCGAGACTTGTGTGCTTCGTCCATTACGAGTTCGCGTAAACCGCCATAGAGAGGGACCCAAATCCGGCCCGTGACATAGTAGGCGCCGTCCGCCTTTTGTTCCATTTGTTGTCGTGAGCCGCGTAAGGCTTCAGCCTTGACGTTTTCGGGCTTCAGGGCTTCTGTCTGAGCAGCTCGTATCGGAGCAGGAAGGCTAGACTGAATCGTAAGCTGTAGCGCTCGCACGCGCCGTGGTAAAGTGTCCTTTCGACTAAGGGCATCCGCCACAACATTGGCTTTGCCTGGATGATACTTGATAGCGCATTCGTAATCGTTAAGTAACTCGACCCATCGTCGTTGACGCATATTCAAATCCTTCTGCTTAAGGATATGCTCGAGACTCCTGTGATCGGTGTAAATCGTGCACCTGGTACCGTACAGGTAGTGTCGCCATATCTTAAGCGCGAAAACAACAGCTCCCAGCTCTAAATCGTGCGTCGTGTAGTTGCGCTCGTGAACCTTGAGTTGACGAGAGGCGTAAGCGATAACCTTGTCGCGCTGCATTAACACACATCCCAGTCCCCGAATGGATGCATCACAATAAACCACGAAGTCGTCTGTGCCCTCCGGCAATGAGAGGATAGGTGCATTGCAAAGTCTATCCTTTAGGTGCTGAAAAGCAGTCTCCTGGGGCTCTCCCCAGCGATAGGTAACACCCTTCTGTGTCAGTAGCGTAAGTGGTTGCGCGATCTTTGAAAAGTCTCTAATAAACCGTCTGTAGTAACCTGCCAGACCCAAGAATTGACGTATTTCTGTCGGTGTACGCGGTGCAGGCCAGTTTCGGATCGAATCTACCTTGGATGGATCGACATGAATCCCATCCTTGTTTACCACATGGCCTAAGAAGTGGACTTCACGAAGCCAGAAGTCGCATTTTGAAAACTTTGCGTACAGTTGCTCTTTTCGAAGAAGTTCCAAGATAATACGTAGATGCTGCTCATGCTCCTCCTGACTCTTGGAGTAAATCAAAATGTCGTCGATGAAAACTATGACGAACTTGTCGAGATAGGGTTTGCACACTCTGTTCATAAGATCCATGAAGACTGCAGGCGCGTTTGTAAGCCCGAATGGCATGACCAGAAACTCGTAGTGACCATAACGAGTTCTGAAAGCAGTTTTGGAGACGTCCTCATCCCGGACTCTCAGCTGATGATACCCTGACCTCAAATCGATCTTGGAATAGTAACACGACCCTTGCAACTGGTCGAATAAGTCATCTATGCGTGGAAGAGGATAACGGTTCTTCACCGTCACCTTGTTGAGTTCACGGTAGTCGATACACATCCTGAACGTACCGTCTTTCTTCTTCACAAATAACACTGGAGCTCCCCAAGGCGAAGAGCTTGGACGAATAAAGCCCTTTTCCAAGAGCTCTTGCAGCTGTTTCGACAGTTCTTCCAGTTCGGTTGGAGCTAAACGATATGGTGCGCGGGCTATTGGCGCTGCTCCAGGTGCCAATTCGATCTGAAACTCGACTTGGCGATGAGGCGGTAAGCCTGGTAAATCTTCAGGAAACACCTGAGGGAAGTCACGTACAACTGGGATATCCTCCAGCTTCTTTTCCTTTGCTGATGCATCTGTAACGAGAGCCAGAATGGCAGTATGCCCCTTTCGTAAACATTTCTGCGCCTTCAAGTAAGAGATGATGCCAACCACAGCACCACTTTTGTCACCTTGTACTTCGAGAGGTTCTTGACCCGAATGAGGAATGCGAACAATCTTTTCTTTGCATAGGATTTCTGCTGGCTGTTGCTGCCGGCGATTCCGATTTGCAGGTCGTGGACTCCTGAATCCTTAGCTTCTGCTGTGCTCTGGTGATCACTATTCTTGCGCTGCTGTTGTGCTTGAGACCGAACGGTAGCTGAACCCTTGCTGGAATACCCATCCCATTTCCGCTTGTTGTCACTAGGAGTAGCGGGAGTAGCAGAAGTGGTAGCGGTAGTAATAGCGCTGATACAACTAGGCAGCCTGTTCTGTTCCACTGCCTGATCCGTGAGGCGATGAGCAAGACACTGAATGTCTTGGATTTTGTCGAGGTTAGCCGATGTAGCTTGGCTCTGAATCTCTGAGGCTAGACCCTTGAGGTACAATTCGATACGCTTGTTTGGAGGGTCCACCATGGTTGGACACAAGATGGCCAGTTCGTTCTATCGTTTCGTATGAGCTTCGATTTCTGACCCCGTCATTTTCAAATGGTAAGGCTCCACTTCCAACTTGTGGATGTCATCACGCGTGTAGTATTCCCTTTTAATGTGTTCTTTGAATTCGTTCCAGGGGGTGGCGTTAGCAGCTGCCAACCCTAGTATCTGTACTTGCGCGTTCCACCTGGTTAGCGCGATTCCTACCAAAGTACCAGTGGCGTACTTGACCCCTGCGAGCCTCAGGGCGTTCACACATGAAGTTCTTGAATGTGCCACTGAATGTGCTTGAGCGACAGTCCATGATGTTCTGGAATGTGTGCGTTCTCCTGCTTGTGCGGCTGCAAGTGCCGCAGCAACTTGTTCGTTAATGAGAGCCGTCAACTGGGCTTGAGTCATGTCAACACGTCCAGACATGATCGAACAGTAAAGGTAGCATAAGTAAGAATGGTTCACGAATAGTGCGATGACAGAAGAGTGTAAGCACGTATGTGTTCTCAAGCAATAACAAGTTGTGAGCAAAGTAATGTAAGCATACTACGAGCAAAGTTCTATGCAGTTCTAGCAAGCAGGTAATAAACATAAACCTTATTACCTAGGGAGTTGAGTCTTGCACGTGGAGCGAAGCGTCGTTGTGGATCGTTGAGAGCACTGTTCTGGTTATAGTCTGGTTTTAATAAAAACGTTTTCCCATATTAAAACCAAGTTCTCTATAACCAATGGCTCTGATACCAATCTGTCACACCCCCAAAATCCACCTGCGGAGTATCACCGCTTGGGAGCGTGACTGACCAGGATCAAGCCACCAATCATATTGAACATTGCATAACATAAATAAAGTAGTTCGTAAAACCTCATTCAATACAATTGATGTTTCAAAACAAACATAGTATCAGTAGCGGAAGCATAAGTGAATAACCCAAGTAAACCATAAGTTCAATTATTCGAAATGTTTAAACATAGCGTTCATAATCCACTGCCCACAACGTCCCGCTCCTCCAGTGCAAGCTCCATAGTACCTAAGGTCCTGCAAGGCATGCAGCAGATAATCAACAAACTAGTTGAGCGAGTTCACAGTTTAAAGTTCAATATCGTATTGTGTGAGTAATGGTTTAATCGTTACGTTCCATATGATTAGTTCCATCGCGGCCTCCCAGGCAGGTGTGCGAAGATTATGTTCGAATAGTTCGCGACCATAGTCTTTACCGACCAGGGTGTGTGCGAAGGCGGTTAATCAGTTCGTTCGCGACCATAGTCTTTACCGACCAGGGTGTGTGCGAAGGCAGTTGAGTAGTTCGTTCGCGACCATAGTCTTTACCGACCAGGGTGTGTGCGAAGGCAGTTTGTAAGTATCAACAGTTTAATCGTTCGTTATAATATCAAAGTATGCACAAGTAATCATCCAACCCATTCCCACCCTGGGAACCCATGCCTTGGCTGTGTGAACTCACCTTGGTTTGCTCGGTATGCTAGGTTATGCGCTCACTAGTAATTAATCACGTCCTATCGTATGCACGTATAACAAATCAGTTCATGTTCACAATGATACGCATGCAATTTAATGTTCACATAACAGTCAGTTTGCATAACGGCACAACACGTATCATTTCGCATTTAATCATTAACTATCATTCGATTCACATTTACCCATCCTTCGATATATTGCTCATCCTTCGGTCTAACAATTATCACAACCATCACAAATATGTTTCGACACATCTATCGATACACAGTTAGCATCTTACGATTCATGGTTATCTTTCGACACATCAGCTATGTTTCGACATAGTTATCCTTCGGTCAACACTACTATGGTTCGGTCAATGCTATCCTTCGGTCAACACCTATGTTTCGAAGGACAGGTATCTTTCGGTCACAGCTATGTTTCGATTACTAATATCTTTCGATGAACATCAGTTACGGAATGTCAGTTACGTTTTTTTCTCAAAGTTTCCAAGTTTTTCCTAACTGATTATCAATTAACACCAATTTCACAAATCAATTAGCATCAACAAGATCAAACAAGCATGATTCCCATGTTTATCAAGAACCCTAATCTGAATAACAAAATCATTCAAACTATCCGATTTACACATAGGTGCCGATTACATAAACATGTCCGATTACAATATGATCAATTCGATTAACCTACATCCGATTAACATACATATTCCGGTTAACAGGCAAACGACATATTGCAATACCAACATACATATCCGGTTATCATGGCCAATCCACAAGACATCATCATTGAACATCATCAAAACAGATCCGATTAACATACTAACAATATATTGCAAGACAATTTATAAATCATGAAATCAAAGCATCATAAACAACATCACACTAACCGGAAATCTGGATTACGGTATGGAATCCTTCGAACAGAGAGTAGGTTTGCTATATGCCGTCACACACACACAATAGCACTAGGGTTTTGAAAAATAACTGCCGGTTTGCATGTATCACGTATATAAACGTATCACAGAAATGGGCCAAGCCCATCAGAAAGGCTGGGCCGAAAGATGTCGAAGGATAGGGTCCTTGGTCGAAGGATATGTTTCGAGATCCTTCGAACCGAAAGCTGATCCTTCGAATCGAAGGATATCTTTCG
The DNA here is from genome assembly GCF_002127325.2 of Helianthus annuus. Lineage (NCBI taxonomy): Eukaryota > Viridiplantae > Streptophyta > Magnoliopsida > Asterales > Asteraceae > Helianthus > Helianthus annuus. Next base: position 53,561,057 of record NC_035439.2, read on the forward strand.
TGGTCCTTCGAATCCTTCGAACAGTATGCCATGTTTCGTGATCTAGACTAAGTGTAATAAATAATAATTCCAATATTATCTTTTACAACCACAAGTAGTTACATGTATGCACAATGACAACACGTTTCATTAAAACACAACGCGTACAATTACAAATCCAACAAGTCAACTACTAAACAGTCAAAGTCAACGCGCATTTAATGCGAAAGTGAAAGTCAGAAACTCGAGTTGTCACATTATCCCCAACTTAAAAGAAATTTCGTCCCGAAATTTGGTACGCACTCACTGAGGAAGCTAGGTAAGTTACATCGTTCACTGGTTTTCCTGGGGTGTCACAATTACGTTGTCCCCCACTTTAATCCAACAATGAGTTAGCGTTACTGTCCATATGATGTCTCAAACAGGGCTGTATGCATACTAACATGGTAACAGCTGCTGTAGAACTCCCAAAGATTAGTGTCCTTCCCAAATGTTTACTAAGGTCAATCACGCACATGCTCGCGGCATGTCTTCATGTATTCAGATGGTTTGTTACTCTGCTCGGTTGCCCTACAGTGATAATCAATGCTCATGTCCAGATGTGAGCCAAGGGTGTACGTATTGCCTGCCTTAAATCATGTATAGCTCAAAATCAACGGTAGTTGGAGTTGGCACCTCGTGCCTATAAGCCGTCTCTTCCAGAGGAATATTCACAAGCTGAGAAGACTCGTCAGTTCCCATGACTGCAAGAAGGTGTGCTAGTTACATGCAGCGATCAACGATCATCCATGTGTTACTATTTCCGTTTCGAGTTATAAGTAGACTAGTGACGAAATTCATACCAGTCTGCTCCCATCTTCCTTATGGGTGTTGCCGGTTCCTGATACTTCCTCGCCTTGACTTTTCCACAAGTCAAACGTCATACACATACGTTGCTATTCGGGTTTTCATGCCCAATCATTAGTACAAGATTTACAAATCCAAACATCCTTTTTCAAAACCCAGGTGACTAGAATTTCGAAGCCAGTGTGCTTTGCTCAACACAATTTCCCTACCGTTACTGCATAATCAGATATACACTCGTTCCATGAGGTAGCGCATATCGTCTGACCTGCCAAGGTTGCTTCTCCATGTTCCGCATGGGTTCAACTTGTAAATCCTCTTCTTTCACTTCTCCAGTTTGAACCGGGCGAGTCGGATAGGGTAAGTTAGAGTCGATAGTGAGCTGCAAAGCTCGTGCACGTTCAAGTTTCATAGTTGTAATCATCCAAAAGTTCCCTCCAGCGATGCCATTAACTGATTTAGCTCTGTCGAAGCCAAGGTACACGGGAGGCCCTTGTGATCGGTCTAAATAATGCACCTGGTACCGTCCAAGTAATGCCTCCATCTAAAATCCCAAGACCACGGTTTTCACCGCCAGTTGTGTGTCGTGCGGTTCCTATTTGTAACTCCATCACGTAAGTCATCACTCTCTCGTGTTGCGTCGGTGTGTAACTGGGACTCTGATTCGGACCATCATGGTATACCACTAAATCACCCGCTCCCTCGGGTAAAGACGATGCTCAGTGCATTGCAGAGTTGGAATTCGAAAGCTGAAAAGACGTCCTCCTGTTTCGTCTTTCACGAACACAGCACCCTGCTGTGCTAAAGAGATTTAAGTTGTGCGACCTTCGAAAATCCTGTGAGTAAGCTGCGATAGTATCTAGCGAAACCAAGGAATTGCTGCATCCCCGAAGGAATCTTTGGTGTCGATCAGTTTCTAGCAAGATGCATCTTAGCGAGACCCACATGTATTCCCAGTCCGTTGGTTACATGATCAAAATGCATCTCTCGAATCTAGATGTGACATTTAACAAGACTTCGCACGTAATGGCTCCTCCCACAGGAGCGCTAAAGTAGGATACATATGCCACCCATGGTGTTCCTTTCTCCTGGTCATGATTCAGAACGTCATCAACAAATACGGCCGATTCATGTGATCCCTAAAGCTGCTGGTGTCACACCCCCAAAATCCACATGCGGAGTACCACCGCTTGGAGGCGTGGCTGACCAGGATCTTAACCATCAATCACACTGAACTCATAAGAATAGGTGAATAATACTTTCATTATAAACAACAAGTGTTACAATATTCCAATGTTTCACAGTTTACAGCGGAAGAATATTTAAATCAATGAGTGTTTAGTAAACCACATGTAAGTTCTTAGTTCTTGTGTTGCATTTCCATGTGTCTCGACCCATGACCACTCCAGCTTTCCAGACAGCAAGTTCCTTGGATATGCACCTATAAGCCTGCAAGGCATGTAATAGAGAGTCAACAACAATGTTGAGCGAGTTCACAGTTGGATGTTCGTTTTAAGTGTTTTACGAAAACATAGTTTGTCTTAAGTTGGCTTACGTGCCGTGGGGGTTTCCCATAATTGAAAACATGATTAACCAGTTTACCCTGTTTCCCAAACATATTCATAGATGGTGGGGGTTTCCCAAGTGAAATGTTTATTGTTTAGTTATAGTATCCGTATTGTGAGCCTTGTGCTCGTTCATTAAGTCATATATCGTATTAGTTCGTATCGCAGCCCTCTAGGCATGTATGCGAAGATTAGGGAAAGTTCTCAAGTATTCTAGACTAGGTATGTTTGTATCGCGGCCACCCGGCACCTGTGCGAAGTTTTAGTGTATAGTTCGCAGCCTTCCTAAGCATGTGTGCGAAGATTAGTCATATTATCGCAGCCAACCCCGGCGTGTGTGCGAAGATCAGTTCTATAAGCATCACTAGTCTAGCAGTATCTTAACCAATCACCTTCCTCACCCGAGGATCATATCATTACGTTCCATTATCTAGGGAAGTACAAATTAATAAATCATTCCCATTCCCACCTTGGGAACCCCATGCCTTGGCTGTGTGAACTCACCTTGGTTTGCTCGGTATGCTATGCTCTAGGGTTTATCAAATGTCTAAGTCCGTTACACACGACCTAGGATAAGTGTTTGCATCAAATTAGGGTTTACAAATCCTTGATATTTCGAGTAACTGTGCTCTGTGTGTTTATTGTGTACATGATGATATCACATAGAATGTTCACGCATGCAAGATCATACAGTTGCATTCAGTATCATACGATCATATATAGAATCATACGTCACGTAAACAGTTAATCATTTTCACGTAATTCATGCGTCGCGTCTTGAACTTCAGAGTTTAGTCTAACGTGAATATTAACCTAATGGCCACCGTTAACATACTTAACATATTAACATCGTTAATGAGCTTAACAATTTAACAGAGTTTGACTTCAATTTCATCATTCATTCCTTAACAGATCAACATGCTTTTATCATAAAACTTAGCTTCAATTTAAATCACACATAAGTAGGACAGGGCCATGCTCTTCTTAAAACTCAGACAAGTGTGTGTGGGGGGCGGGGGGGGGGGGGGGGGCTTCCCCTTGAGATAACTCGGACCTTATATCCTTACACAAAATTCGGACATGTTGCAATATAATAAAGATCGGACAAGGGTATGGGGGTCACAAAGCTCGGACATAGGGAGTGCTCACAAAGCTCGGACCCCCTCTTGAGTTAAAGGTCGGACATCACCCCCTTAAAGAACTCGGACAAGGTGTTTGGCCTTATTAAAATTCGGACATGGGTGTGGAGGTCACAAAACTCGGACATCAACACCCCCTTGTAAAGCTCGGACCCTTGGCTCCCTATCTTAAAGGTCGGACACTAGACCAACTCTTACAAAACTCGGACAAGGAAGCTTATCCTTTCAAAAGCTCGGACATCCCTCTCTTATAACAAACTCGGACCAATTCAACATTACAAAACTCAGATAGCATGATATACATAAACCTCGGACTTCATGTTATACATAAACATCGGACAACAATGCTATTCACAAAACTCAGACAACGAGCACATTTTAAAAGTCGGACTATCATCAATAACAAAACTCTGACTAACATTAATGCGTGAATTCCAATCTTTGCACAGAGTCGAGAGATCATAACAGTTACGTTTTCTATGTTCAAGCAAGTCGTGAAACCCTAATTACATACACTAGCAACCCTTTCAATCCTATTATCAATCACAATTGTAGCATATCATGTAACTTGACACAAACAAACCATTACGCAACTAATCATCATCATCATTATTATCACAATTATCCAGAATCAAATCAAAATCACAGAATGTATTATATAAGGAACTAGGGTTTCTATGAACACATAATCAAGAATCAAGAATTGATAATAATCAAGAAATCAATAGACAATTACCTTGTGTTGATTCTAAAGAAAATGTGGAAATCGAAAGTGATGAATGTCTTGTGCCAATGATGGTGGTGATGATGATTGCCAGAGAAAAGTACATGCTTGGATTTTTGTGAGTATGATTAGTGAACAAGGGATTAGGGTTAAGTATAATTTAGGTTTCACTAATTACTCTATACTACCCTAAGTATTATATTTTACACAAGAACACCATCTCACAACAATTTCACAGTTTCACCACCACGTTTATATATTTGTCAATTCTTTCAATATTTAACAAACAATCATGCACAATCACACAATACCATTCATTGCATCAAAGCGTATACAAGTCCATAGCAACTAATTGTGCAAATAAACAACTAAACAATAAATGAACGTGCAATAAATGCGAAATAGGAATCTTGGAAATTCGAGTTGTCACAGCTGGTGTGTTGATCAACTCAATAATCATGGTGTACAAAGTTGAAATGGCTGCATTGCGTTCGACATCCTGTTCTAAGAGCATTCTCCTCTTGGACTTCCTTCTGATGATAGCTCGTTCGCTAGCCAATCCTCGAATGGAAGCTTGTCCCTCGCAACTGGTCAACAGGTGGCCAATACATGGTCGAGACAAGCGGTTCCTAACTGTCACCTTGTTACGTTCTCGATAATTGGTACACATACGAAAAGGCTTATCTTCACTGGTATAACCGGGGCTCCCCAAAGCGAAAAACTAGATCCGATAAAACTCATGTCCAATAGTTCCTGAAGTTGATTAGGCAGTTCCTGCAACCTTCCTGGTGTAAGACAATGTTGGGATTGAACCCTACCAAAGGAACAGATAATAAAAGCCAAAACTGGATCACAGCAGTAGATTCAAAATAAGCAGATGTCTGGTTGCAAGTCTCTCCCCTTGAAAGTGGTTTCAACATCTGCTGACCTCCTATCTGCTGATCATGCAATCTGCTGACCAAGACAAAGTCTGCTGGGTTCCTGAAGTTGATTAGGTAGTTCCTGCAACCTTCCTGGTGTAAGACAATGTTGGGATTGAACCCTACCAAACTCTGCTGCTCAATCTACTGCCTTGGTTCAAGCTCTGCTGATCATGACAAGTACTGCTGGGTTCATAGCAGTGGAAGGATGCAGCAGCAGTTTATGTTTAGTTTATGCATTGAAATGTAATATCAGTAGTTAGCATAGCAGTGTTTGTATAGATCAGAGGTTAGAGTTTGTTAGGAGGTTAGAGGTCACTTTCATGGTGACGTCAGCTTTGATGCTCAGTGGTTTGCAAGTGCCTATAAAGAGAACAGTACTCTGTACTGTTCTGTTTAGCTCATTCACCATCTTCTTTCTGCACGAACAAACACTGAGCTCAGGCTGAGGGGGAGTTTGCATATCATACACACATTGTAATCAGAGTTTAAAAATAAATTTAATCATTTGATTCAGTGTTAGAAAATGTATGATTGATAGCATTTCTTCTATTTGATTGTGAAAAGTTTGGTTCCATTAAATTCCGCTGCATTACTCTTTCATCTGTTCATCTAAATTCAAACACAAATCACAATCAATCCAAACTCAGATCCTAACAATTGGTATCAGAGCTTGGACAGTCAAACTTGGTCTAACAATCATTTTGACGTAAATAGTTTAGCTCAAAATTGTTGATACTGATCGTTTGTTCGTTGTGTTGAAAAACAGAGTAAGGTTTAATCACCGATAAAGTTGATTAATCAGTACCTGTAAAACAACCGGAAAGATGTCGCAATCTCAAGATGATAAAAATAACATTGGCTCTTTGTTTAAACCACCTATGCTGAAAAGAAATGAGTACAACATCTGGGAGCGAAGGATGCATCACATCCTCGCTCAACAAAACACTGGATGTTGGAGGTCTGTCGTTTTCGGTCCTCATGTTCCTATGGTACCAAGCGCAGAGGACGCCAAAAAATCCGTTCCTAAACCAACTGAAAATTACACTGAATTGGATTTTCAGAAGTTTAAACTCGATGCCAAAGCGTTTAGCATCATAGCCTCTGCACTCCCTAACGAAATCTATGCTGGACTGTTACATTGTGATAGTGCAAAAGAATTGTGGGATGCATTGAAGGAACAGTTCGGAGGAACAGAGGAGGTTATCGAAAACAATAGGGAAATTCTGAATCAACAGTATTAAACGTTTTGTCACATCAAAGACGAATCACTAACCCAACAATTTGAACGTTTCAATTATCTCATCAGTGAGCTAAGGCTTGTTAAGGTTACATTTCCAAATGCAACCCAAAATAGCAGGTTCCTTAGATCACTGCCAGAAAAATGGGACACAATTGTTTTTGTCAACAGGAATTCAGCTGAATTTAAAGATCTGACCCTGACCCAACTCCATGGTAGACTCCTGACCTACGAAAGGGAGTTGAACCAAAAAAGGAGGTTGCAAGAGTCTGGTAAAGTTGCTGATGATTATTCATTCGGCAGCACAGCTCTGTTTGGTCAGGAAGAATATGGCAGTAGTAGTAAGGATCAGAGTTATGATCATTTTATTGACATAACAACTGGGGGTAACTTCGTCAACTCTGATTCTCACTCTACAAATTATGCTTTCACAGCAAATACTGAGAACCAGATGTCAGATAATTTGTGTTTTGAGCTGAATGATTTGCAACATTTTGATCCCACTGACTTAGAGGAGATGGGCATCTTGCATCAGTTAGCCTTGCTTAGTGTAAGAACAAGCAAGTTCTATAAAAGAACAGGGAGAAAATTTCCAGGGCTTCATGGAAATTTAAGGGTGGGGTTGGATAAATCGAAAATCAAGTGTTACAAGTGTAGTAGGCTAGGTCACTTTGCTAGAGAATGTAGGAGTCAAACTATTGGTCCCATAATAACTCACCCTAGCACAAATCCTAGACCACAACAACAAAACACTGTGCACTATACCCAATATGCCCCTGCAGCACATGTTAACACTGCTCATTATGCTGCAACCCCTGTGCCGGTGCATTATGTTCAAACCACTGTTCCACAAATTCAGTAGGTTCAAGCCCCTGTCCCTCAGGCACAAGTGCAACCTGCTACACCTCAAACAACTGCTCCAACTGTGACACAACCAGATCAGCAAAGCTTTTTCACACAAGGCTTTGTTGATTGGAGCAGCATGCCTGAGGAGCTTAGTGATGAAAATTTTGCTCTATATGCTTCTAATGATGCTTGTAATGATGAATTTTATTTGATGGCATTAGAGTCAATACCAGAAGGGGATGAAGCTGAAGGTGAACAGCTAAGTGCTGAAGCAGTGGTTACTGCAGTTGCTGGTGAACTACTGCTGGAAGAAAATTCAGAAATCCTGATTGAATCACTGACCAACCGCTGGTCCAAAGAAGACAAAGAGGAAGAAGAATCAAAGGAAGCTGGTGATGTAGAAGAGATAGCCGATGAAGAAGATAATCATCAATGTGATTGTGCCATGATGGCTGCTGCTAAGGTATCACCTCATGTTCTTGAAAAACTGTGTTCAGACAACTGTATTATTGCATTTGCTAACATTAAAGAGGTGAATGAAAACCTTAGAGATAAAATCTTGTCTGATGAGGTCAAATTTGAAAAGTCATTGAAAGAACTGAAAAACAAATTGACTGAAAAAGATAAAGAGATCAGCAGTTTGAAAGAAGAACAAAGCATAACCAAAACTCAACTCCAAACTATGGTAGAAAAATACCAAGTTTGCAAAAAGGAGTTAGAGTCTACCCAGATCACCTGTGAAAGGTGGGTGGAGTCTTGCAAAGGGTATGAGGTTATGGTTGAGAAACAGCTTAAAAGCAATGTCAAGTTTGGTATAGGTCATAGAAAATTTGATGACATTGCAAGCACTGCTGCAATGCAAGCTGTTTCTTCTGAAATCATACCAACCAACAAAAATGGCCAAGAGGTTAAAAAAACCGACAAACTTGGTAACAAAATTACTCTGGAAAGATCTGTGGGATCCTCAACTTTTGAGGAAATTGAGAAATACCAATTTAAACCCACATGGTCTGATGAGTGTGATATCCTTGAAAATTTCAAACCAATGGATTTCACAACCACTGATGGTGTCAAAGCTCTAAAAGCAAGAGTCATTCATATCAAAGATATCCCAACAGAGGTTCAAAACTCTGTTGCAAAGGAATCTGAGAAAAGGAAGAAAAGAGAAAAGATCAAAAACTTGTTTTGTGAATTCTGTGAAAAGAAGAATCATCTAACAAAAGATTGTTTTCATCTAAAAGCATATGATATAAACAAAACAAGCAACATTTCACCTGCTGCTAGCTGCACCATCTGTGGTAAAAATAACCACAAAACTAAGGAATGTGTGTATCTCAAAAACTTTGATGAAAAGAAGAAAGAGTACACTGCAAAAACATCCTTAAGTTCATCAGCATCATCTGTTAAGTTCACCAAGAAACAACCACTGTTCATCCCTGTCCAAACTGCTGTCACAAAACAGCTGAACCAAACATCTGTTCAAAGGGATGTACAGGTGACAGATGCACCTCCAGCCAATCAATTCAGAAAAGGCAAGGAAAAAGCATCATACCAAAGGATTCCACACCTTTATGAGACTTACAAAAAGCCCTCTAAACCAAAAGTGAATAGGCATCCTTTTGGTTATCAACAGATGATAGGTCAAGAACCCCAACAGTGGTTAGAGAAATACATTCCCAAAAATGTACAAACCCCTGAGCTAACCACTGTCCATGCATCTGCCTCCATCCCAGACACTGTTGAGACCCCATCCAAAGCCCCGTTGGCTTTGGAAACCTTTTTGAACTAATCCTTTACTTCATGTGCATGGAGCTTCTGCATGTTTAGTTAGTCTTTGGTATGTAGATAGTGGAGGCTCCAGGCACATGACAGGATGTAAAGCCCTTCTTCAAGATTTCAAAATCCATGGAGGGGGTGATATATCCTTTGGTAATAATAGTTAGGGAAAGGTTCTGGGGTCTGGTACTGTAAAGTCTGGAAATGTAAAACTTGAAAATGTCAATCTTATTGATAATCTGAAATTCAACCTCCTGAGTGTGTCTCAAATGAGTGAAAAAGGGTTTGGATCATTCTTCACAAAGGATTGTTGTAGGATTGTTGGACCAGAAATGGTTAGTAAGATTGAAGCAATAATCAAGAAAGGCTCAACAAAACTTGTTGCTCAAAGAAGTGGCAATGTTTATGTTGTTGACATGTCAAGAGAGTGTCCCAGAGCTGATGCCTGTCTGGTCTCAGCTGCCTCTAACAAAGAGACAGAGTTATAGCACAAAAGACTGGGACACACAAATCTCAGAACAATCAATGAAATTTCAAAAAATGGCTTAGTAAGAGGCTTACCACAAAACATGTTTTCATGTCCTGAACACTGTGTTTCCTGTTTAAAAGGAAAACAGCACAAGAGCTCTTTTAAGTCCATTGAAGATTCCAAAACAACCCAGTGTTTGCAGATGCTGCACATGGATTTGTTTGGCCCAGTGCAAGTCATGAATCTCAAAAAGAAAAGATATTGTTTGGTTATTGTTGATGACTTCTCTAGGTTTACATGGACCTTCTTTTTACACTCTAAAGATGAGACTGCAGGCATTTTGCAAGACTTTGTGATACAGGTTGAAAAGCAATTTGACCTTCCAGTAAAAGTCTTCAGGAGTGACAATGGCACATAATTCAAAAATAAGGAGTTGGATGCCTTCTGTGTGAAGAAAGGGATTGTAAGACAGTACAGCATTCCTAGAACACCAGAGCAAAATGGAGTTGTTGAAAGAAAGAACAGAACGCTGATTGAGGCTGCCAGAACCATGCTTGCAGATTCAGGTTTGCCATTAACTTTTTGGGCAGAGGCAGTAAACACTGCTTGCTATGTCCAAAACAGAGTCTTAATCAACTCCAGGCACAAAAAGACTGCTTATGAAATTCTGTATAAAATAAAGCCATTAATCTCATATTTCAAAGTTTTTGGTTGCCCATGCTTCATTTTGAACTTAAAAGATTCTATCTCAAAATTTGCAGCCAAAATCGATATGGGATATCACTTGGGATACTCATCCACTGCTAAGGCCTACAAATTGTTTAATACACGGACCAAAGCAGTGGAAGAGACCTTGAATGTAAAGTTCAATGAAGTTTCATCACTGAAAATCCCAGCAAATCCTGCAGAATTGTTTGATCTTGAAAAATTCACCTTTGAAAATACTGCTGTCAAGACTAACACTGCAGGTCCATCAGAGGATTCATCACCAGACTATGGATATGAAATCATCATTCCTCAAAAGTCTGCCTCAAGAGGGGGAGCATCAGTTGTTCAAAACAGTTGTCAAAGCTCAACCACTGCTACCTCAACAGTTGTTGACCAAAGTAGCCCCTTAACCACTGCTTCCACCTCATCAAACACTGCTGACAAAAGTCCTCAAACAGATGATCAAAGTCAGCAGGTGTTCACACCTTTACCTCCAATGCCTTCACCTTTTGACGCCACTGCTGGGTCATCAAAGTCACCAGCAGTGGTTAGCTCAGATGATACACATCTGCAGCCTTCACCACAAAATGCCATCATTCCCTACCAAGGAGAGCTAATCTTCTTGAAATCTCATCCACCAGATCAAATCATTGGCAACATCAATGAAGTAGTGCTTACCAGAAAGCAATCCCAAAACATTTGTCTTTTTGCTGGCTTTCTATTACTCCATCAGCCAGTCAAGTACCAAGAGGCATTAAAAGACAACAGCTAGGTAGAGGCCATGCAAGAAGAGCTTCAACAATTCAGAAGACAACAAGTATGGGAGCTTGTACCACTACCAGAGAATGTAAGTCCTATTGGCACAAAGTGGGTCTTCAAAAACAAAACTAATGAAAGGGGCATTGTTGTCAAGAATAAAGACAGGATTGTGGTTCAACGCTACAGACAAGAAGAGGGAATTGATTATGATGAAACTTTTGCTCCTGTTGCAAGACTTGAAGCAATCAGACTCTTTCTGGCCTTTGCTATCAACCACAATATCAAGGTGTACCAAATGGATATAAAATGTGCATTCCTCTATGGTAAGATTCAAGAAGAGGTATATGTCTGTCAACCTCCAGGTTTTGAGGATCCATTTTATCCAGATCATGTCTACAAGCTAAACAAAGCTTTGTATGGCTTGAAACAAGCACCCAGAGCCTGGTATGAAACTCTTTCCACCTTTTTACTTTCCATTGGTTTCACCAGAGACAGGATTGATAAAACACTGTTTTTAAAATGCAGAGGGAAGGATTTGATGATTGTCCAGATTTATGTGGATGACATCATTTTTGGAAGCACATGTAATAAAATGTGTGAAGAGTTCAGACAACTCATGACAGCTGAGTTTGAAATGAGTGCAATGGGTGAACTAAAGTGCTTTCTTGGTCTCCAAGTAAAGCAGCTGCAAAATGACACTTTCATCCATCATGGCAAATATGCAAAAGAACTTTTAAAGAAATTTGATATGGATGATTGTAAGCCATGTAGTACACCCATTGCAACCAACAAATTGGCTATGTCTGAAGAAAAGGATGATTTGGTTGATCAGACCTTATATAGAAGCATGATTGGGTCTTTATTGTACCTAACTGCATCTAGACCAGATATCATGTTTGCAACATGTGTCTGTGCAAGATCCCAATCATCCCCTAGAAAGTCAAACCTTATTGCTGTAAAAAGGATATTCAGATACCTCAAAGGTGCTCCCACACTAGGTATCTGGTATCCAGCTGATGGTAAAATTGAGCTTTCAGGTCTCTCAGATAGTGACTTTGCTGGATGTGATAAAACAAGGAAGTCCACTTCAGGAGGGTGCCAATTCCTAGGCAATTGCTTAGTGTCTTGGCAAAGCAAAAAGCAAGCAGCTGTTTCCACATCCACTGCTTAGGCAGAATACATAGCTGCTGCAAGCTGTACAGCCCAACTGCTCTGGCTTCAGAATCAGTTACTGGATTTTGGTATCACTGCCTTGAAGACACCACTCATGTTGGACAGCCAGGCAGCAGAAAATATCATCAAAAATCCAGTTTCCCATTCAACCACCAAACATATCGACATCAGACATCACTTTGTGAGGGATTGCTATGAAAAACGTTTGATTTCTCTGCATCAAGTCCAACTAAGGATCAGCTGGCAGATGTGCTAACCAAAGCATTAGACACATCTACCTTTGAAAGCTTGATCTCTAGGATTGGCATGCTCAACATGGAATAATAGGCAAAATCCTGTTTTTCTATGAATAAAAGAATCAAAATGTTTTCAGAAAATCAAAAATCCATCCTTAAAAATAGCTAAAAATGAATCTTTCATTAAAAATCCTAAAAGTCTGTCATAATCACTGATTGGGTTCAAAAGTCTGTGCTACTACAAAAGTCTGTCCACTGCTGAAAGTCATCCCCTGTTCTCCTTTTCTTGATAACCACTGATGGTCATAATTAGTGTTGCATCCACTGCTGAGCTATCTACTGATAGTGAAAAGCATCCACTGTCCTCCATTTCCATTGTAACTACTGTTTTCACCAGTTGTTTTCACAAAAAGTACTGTTCAAAAGTACCGTCCTTCACTTCACCAGGGGATGGCATGCGGACAGTACTTAGTGGTAAGACCTTTTGTAACTGCTGCCACGTCAGCATTCACTCTTTCTCTATAAAACCCCCTTTCAACACCCAAACGGGGTTTCACTGTCGAATTGAATTCTCAAAAAAATCTCTTCTCAAAGCAGTTTTCATCACATTTCTTCAAATCACTCCACAATCTCATCTTCGATCCTCATCTTCAAAATCACAAAATCGAAATCATCTTCTTCAAAAGGGGCCTCTCAAAAGGCTACCTCCACCGACATCCCACACAAACCATCTCACAATCTACTGGGTCTTCTCATAAAACCCGGCAATCTCGATACATTTGACTCCATCCTCGACATTATCAACGCTTCAAAGTACAAAACTTTGTTGACCGCTGATGCACCAATTTACCTGCAAACTTAGAGAGAGTTTTGGAAAAATTTCATCCTTGAAAAACAAGGAAAAGATGTCATAGCCATTAACTCTACTCTGCAGAAGGAAACAGTCCAAATAACACCGCAATCCATATCTGAAGTCTTTCAACTCGATGATCTGAAAGGTAAAGACTCTTTTCCTAAAACCGAGTTAAAAATTGACTTCATTGAGAGAGGGTATGCAGACACAATGATGAGGAGGGATACCTTAGAAAAAGGTTTCTTCCCTTCTGCAACCAGATTTTTATTTCATACCCTTCTCATGTGTGTTTCAAACAAAACCACTTCCTTTAATGAAATACCAATGAAAATTCAAAACTTTGGGTATGCTATTTTGCAAGGCGAAAATCTTAACTACTCCAAGGCAATTTTCAATGATTTGGTTAAAAATGTTGAAACAAAATCATTCTTACTGTTCCCAAGATTTTTAAGTTATTATTTTGAGAAAAAGTTCAGTAAGGATGATATTGCGGTAATAAACCAAGGTGCCTCTTTTCAAATGAACAGCTTAACTGCTGAAACTTTTTCAAGAATGTCAACACCTTGTAAAACACGAGCAGAGGTGCCTGAGCAGATTTTAGCAGCAAACACTGCTCCTCAGGTATCTGCTACTGAGCCCACTGCTCAAGGTGATCAAGGCAGTCAAACAACTGTCTTGAAACCCACACCTAAAAACCCCAAAAAGCCACAGAAAAAGAAAAATCAAAAACCCCCCAAACCCATCAAAAAGGCAACTCTGGAGGATGAGATACCAGAATAACTGCCTGTGATTGCACAAAAATCACAACAAACCACTGCTGCTACTTCCTCACAGCAGTTGGTAGAAATATCTCAACCTATACCTGAAACTCCTCCTGTCTCTTCACAAAAAGAACAGGTTGTACACACAGGGTCACCACCTCATGAGGCTCTGGAAGCACTCGTTTCCATCCTCCACAGCCCAATACCTGGGGCAATTCCGCTTTCTAAACCTACCATCACATCCCCAATTCCACCAAACACCAAACTGCTGTTTGATGCAATTGATTTGAACCTAGCACAAACTAGTCCTTCTCAATCACCTGTTCATGAGAAAATACCTCAACAAGAGACTGGGCTTGATGTATCAATCTTTGCTAACCCACCAACACAACCTGAGGAGGTTACACCCCTTGAGTTACATGTAACTCTTGGTGGTATTCCAAGTGAAGCAACCACTACAAGTGTTGAACCTACAGGTTTACACTTGGACAGTGGTTACATCCATAAGACTTCCTTGGAGGAAATTCCTTCTATAACACCTCTGTTATCTACTAGTGAGTTTATACTAACCACTGGTAACATCAAAAGATTATCAAGTGTTGAAGGAAGAAGACCCCAGTACCAAGAAAAAGGGGCATCAGTTGTTGATGTTTGGAGTTCACTCCCTACTTCAACTTCTGATAAAACCACTGCTAGTGGGAAATCAGATGATCCCATTAAATTGGGTGATGGTTTAAAGTACCAAGAATTGACGGAACGTGTCGAAAAATTGGACACATCTGTTGCAGAAATTAAAGAAATGCTGCAACAGTTGTTAACAATTCAAAAGGTACCATCCACTGTTGTTCCATCTCAAACACCTGCTCCACCACCAGCAGATGTTACAAATGAGCTCTGGAACCTCTTTCAACCTTTTCTCCATCAACAGTTTCAGTTGGCCGAGCACCAACATGCTAAACATGTTCAAGAGTTCAAAAAGGCAATGGAGTCTAGGTTTTCGGATACAAACGATGACATCAAGGCTCTTAAGGCCCATTTGCTGAAAACCACTGGCACTGCTCCTCCGACTGTACTTTATATTGATGACCTCCCAGCAAATAATGCCAACAAGGGGGAGAAAATCAAGGAGTGGACAAAGAAAGGGATTTATAATGGGCTATATCTTGATACAGTAACAGGTGCAATGCTCAGAGATACTCCTTTGCCAGATGGTAGTAAAAAGGTTGATGTTACCCACAATGCACTTGATGATGCTGTCATAAGTGTAAAAAGGGATAGAGCGGCAAAGGCCTTGTCAAGGTGGAATGAGGAGAAGAAAGCTTTCATGAAGCTGAATGCGTAGGGTTGTTCTGGTGAAAAGGATGATCAAAATCCAATTCCAAAAAGAAATCTTACTAGAAAAGTAAGGAAACCCAAATCCACACCATCCAGCCTTCAAAAGCACACTACAAAATCACTGTCCAAAAGCCACCAACATCAAACCTCCACCCAAACAGTTGTTACAACAACTGCTCCCACTCAAACACACACCACTTCAACACACACCACCACCACTGCCTTACCACCACCATCTGTTCCTGCCCTAATGCAGAAGACAGCAGATGACAAAACATCTGCTGTAATGACAACAGTGGTTGAAACACCAGTTGTTTCAACAGCTGTTAGTCAACCACAAATCACTGATTCACCCAAAACATCATCTACCCTCCCTAATATAAAATGGAGAAGGGTTGTCATATCAGATGATGATTCTCCATCACCACCACCTAAAGCTTCAAAATCCCAAGCACTTGTCACAGTTTCAAAACCCATTCCTCTCTCTTCAGCTCAACTATACAAACCCTTACCTCCTGCAGGTGTTCAATTCCCTCTTGAACTTATAACAGTCAGAGAAGAAATAAAGTCCTTCTACTATGAGGATGACCCTGCCAAAAGGAGTTTGCCATCGATTGAAGGATATCCCAGGCCAACTAATATTGAAGAATGCTTGAAAAGCAAGGCCAAGCAAGCAGAGGATATCTCAATCAAAAACAAACAAGGGAAATCCGATAGAGAGTATCAACAAAACTATCAGTTTCTGCTTACACAGGTCAAAGCTTTGGAACAGTTTGCAAAGAATGTATGTCGGCAAATCTCAGAAAAGGCAGATGAGTCCTTGAGAAAAGACTACATTTAAAACATCATGACCTACAAGACATACAAGGGGGAGAAGCACATGTTCAGAAACTGGACTATTCCTGAGCTTGAAAAGGAAGTAGCCAGGATTCATGAAATGATCAAGAATAAAGTCAAACAGACTCCCCCAGAAAAATTTAAAAGGGTTGAAGCTGATAAGGCCTTAGTGCTGAAGAGAATGAAAGAGGAGCTGATAATAGCTGAATATGGGTCAAAGAACTCCGTGTCTAAGTGGGGAGAAGCGAGGGTCAGGGCCACCTACAAGAGTGTGGAAGAGCTAAGGAAGAAAGATCCAAAAGCTCCACAAAAGCCTGACTACTCCAAAGCAGAGGTTTCGAAAGGATCATCAAAGCCACATCTCAAAAGAACCATTGCTCCTGCGGGTACTGCCATCTACAAAAGAAGGAGACAAAGCCAGTTAGGTTCTGAAACAGTTCAAAAGATTCTTACTGGAAATGCCGTTGTGAAAACGGGCACATTGCTAATGTTGAAAGAAGAATTTGAACTGGAAAAATCTGCCCATACTGCTCAGCCAGTTATGAATAGGCCAGCCTCACCAAACTCCTCAACAAATAACAATCTCCCAAGAAACCCATCTCGCCTAAAAATACAAGAGTGGAAAACAGACAAACAGAACCACGTATTGACTAGGGTCAGGGCAGATGGCGAAGTGAAGAAATTTACAAGGGAACAAGCTCTTGGCCTGAGACTTGAAGATTTGCAGGATCTCCTTGATCTTCCACTTAGCAGGGATGAAGATGATACAGATGCCTTAACCTTCGAACTACAATTCAAAGGGCAAATAAGGGAACTGTTGTTGAGGCAATAAAAATCTACAATAATGGATTGTTTTGGCATTATCTGTTCCAGGGGGAGATTATTGGGATTGAACCCTACCAAAGGAACAGAAAATAAAAGCGAAAACTGGATCACAGCAGTAGATTCAAAATAAGCAGATGTCTGGTTACAAGTCACTCCCCTTGAAAGTGGTTTCAACATCTGCTGACTTCCTATATGCTGATCATGCAATCTGCTGACCTATAACTGCTGACCAAGACAAAGTCTGATAGAAGAACTAAAGCTCTGCTGCTCAATCTACTGCCTTGGTTCAAGCTCTGCTGATCATGACAAGTACTGCTGGGTTTATGTTTAGTTTATGCATAGCAGTGGAAGGATGCAGCAGCAGTTTATGTTTAGTTTATGCATTGAAATGTAATATCAGTAGTTAGCATAGCAGTGTTTGTATAGATCAGAGGTTAGAGTTTGTTAGGAGGTTAGAGGTCACTTTCATGGTGACGTCAGCTTTGATGCTCAGTGGTTTGCAAGTGCCTATAAATAGAACAGTACTCTGTACTGTTCTGTTTAGCTCATTCACCATCTTCTTTCTGCACGAACAAACACTGAGCTCAGGCTGAGGGGGAGTTTTCATATCATACACACATTGTAATCAGAGCTTAAAAATAAATTTAATCATTTGATTCAGTGTTAGAAAATGTATGATTGATAGCATTTCTTCTGTTTGATTGTGAAAAGTTTGGTTCCATTAAATTCCGCTGCACTACTCTTTCATCTATTCATCTAAATTCAAACACAAATCACAATCAATCCAAACTCAGATCCTAACAGACAATATGGAATACTAGTAACGAGGGTTGCTTCTGACCTGATACCGATCTGATATTCTACCTGACGATGTGAATGTACACCTGATAGTTCTTCTGTAGCACTTAGGAAGAAATCACGAACAATTGGTGGATCCTCGATCCTCTTTTCCGTAGCCTTAACATCAGTAACGAGTGCTAACATAGCGGAATAATCCTTCCGTAGACACTTCTGGGCCTTCATAGCTGGAATGGCGCTAACCCTTGCACCCCTCCAACACTTTAGAACAGACAACGATCCCCCACTAAGGAGAAGGATATGCAGAATCTTCTCCTTACAGGGTCTATCTACGCGATCTCTGGATAACCAATCCACACTAACTACTGCATCAAATCAATTAAGGATAGTAGTAGGAAGGTCGATGTCGAGCACTTGTCCCACGAGGTCGAGTTTACATCCCACAAAAATATGAGGTTCCATTTGTCTTGTCATCAGCCAATTCCACAACGGGTTCGGTTTCAAGAAACATCGGGGTTAAATAGAATAGAGACGAAGCGTTTAGCTTCCCATTCAAGCTACCATGTTGCTATAATCCTGGCGTCGCCCATGCCAATCCTAAATGCCCTTCCGTGGGTATCATTTTCAGTGTTGTTGTTATCGTTACGAGGATTTCCAGTACTGACGTCGTTTCCTTGGTTGTTGTCGTCTTAATTTAACCATGGCCAATCCATGTTGTTGGCACCTCTGTTTCCATACTGTTGGTTACCATTACGAGTATCTTGATGTTGCCGTGACGGTTACCTTTAATATCATTGCTTGTAACAGAGCCCTACGATCTTTCACTGACAAGGTCCATCTTTTCTCATTCCGCTTCACGTCCTAAGGCGTTACTCATCGTGCTGGTAGTCACACATTTCATACTACCGTCAGTTGTCCTCACTTATGCCCCGATTGATTCGTAAGAGTTGGTTCCCATGAGCCGCTGATTAGGGTTAAAGATTCAGTTGAAGTCAAATTACTGATGTTCGCTGCCGGAAATCAGGGTCGTCCAAATACTGGGGTCGGTAAAGTACTATGTTTACCCTCTTGTCCATCGTCCTTGCAAGTTGACTGAGGAACACACGGTATGTTTCCAAGGTGTTGCAGAAGTGATCGCACTTCAGGTTCTAAGGTGTCAATACGTTGAGTTCCAACAAACGAGGATGAGTGAGAAAGGTATAAACCAATCAGTCGACATTGCGACATCAAACTCAGGGACGTTCATACAAGTACCTAACATTCTACACAGTTCGCTAGGCATTCAGATGGGTGTTCAGGTAATACTCGATAGCATCGAGATTCGTAAGGTTTCAGAGAGAAGTGAGAAGGTCATGTTCGAGTAGGAGATAATCACTGCTATGGCTCCTATAGACTGTTGTGTTTCACATCAACCAAATAACGGAACGGAACCCCTTTTTCACTTGTTAAGTCTCACTGGGACTCGCATGCACCCCACATTATTATTATGTGTGCACCCACAATAATATTGTGTGACAACCCTCACAATTCAAGGTATCCGTACAATTAATTAATAATTAATTTATGCTTAATGACTGTGCTTGATTACAACTGTGATTAAACTGCTTTCTGTTTTCTGATACATACATACTCATGCATCACATTTTACACTGTCACTCTATTCATTACACACAAACATTAGTGACAAACTTGATGCACAAAGCACAGTTAGCACAGTGAGCGGATAACCCATAAAGACATGCTGACAATGCCAGCACATAGACAGACAATGTCACTAAGGCCAGTATGAGCCAGAGATAGAGTACTACACTAGTAGGGAGTGTAGGGAGGTGAGGACCATAAAACTGCGTCACTAGGTGATAGTTATAGTGCCCGGAAGTGCCTAAAACATACTTTAAGTGCAGAATTCTGCACTAAATAACCAAAATTCAGCATTTAACAATGCTAGTAAAGTGCAAAAACTTGGTAAAATAGTATTAGATACTTTCCAAAGTGTTGGGAATTTAATGTGTCACCAAAAGAATTATAAAAGACACTTTATGAACTAATTTAGCACTTTAACGGATCAACAACCAACCGAACAACCGGACTTTACCCGGAACATAAAAATATTGCCAAACACATTATTTTTACTTTTCTGAGCTAGTTAGGGTCCCTGAACACCCTAACACACCTTATATTTCATAACACACAATAATACACTAACTATATCATCTAATCCCAACTAGATTGTAACTAGAACTTTACAACCGAACCCCATACCCCCCCCCTTGGGCGACGGTCACCATAGGGTGACCCACCCTTTGTTTCTTTTCAATATTTTATTTAGATGTTGTGGTTAATGAGACATAAAATACAATGGTTAAAGAGATAGGATGGATTATAAAAAGGCACAAAGGTTATAGTTTCTCATTCACAAATCAACAACATTAGCAAAGCACTCTTTCTTCTTCTTCCCTTGAGTTCGGCAGCCACCACCACACCACCATACCACCACCTTCAAGTCTTTTCCAAGCAAACCATACATACCCAAAGTGCAAGAGACCCTACAACTGAACTTGGTGTGTTCGGAAGCTCAAGGACGGCTCTCATTTTCTTTTATCCATCACTTTTACGCTCTTGAACTCCCCTAGCCTTGTGCTAGTAGTAAGTGCCTTAGATCTTGAACCATTTTCATCTCTAGTTTATCAATACTTTAACCATTTTTCATCTCTAGTTAGTTTATACTTCAAGACTTTGATTATGTTCTTTAGGGTTCTTACATTTTCACCATTCTTTTTGCTATTAACTCGGATCTTATATGAACTAAACACATTTTTAGTAAGTAAACAAGTGTATAAACACTTGTGTAACAAGAAAATTTCACAAAGAAATATTTTTGGAAATCATGACTATAAGTTGTAAATGTTCAAATCCTTTAAAAATGAAGCTTTTAAGAAACTAATCACATTTTTAAAGGTAACAAGACTTACTAATTATGCTAGTAAGTTACTACTCGCTTTTATAAAAATATCAAGTTCCTAAGTTTATGATTTATGCTTATTTTCGACAAGATTGATGATTAGAAATTGTATGTTGTTGGATGATGATTGATTGAATGATTTTACAAAAGAAAATGATATGCTAGTAAGCATGGACGCCTCCATTTAAAAAGGAAACTCTGGCGAAATTTTTCTAATATTTCAACACTTAGAAATATTTTTCTAACAAGTGTTTACAAATATATTTTTAACTTGGTTTTCAAAATAAACTTCGCCATGATTTTTATTTCAAAAATTACCGGAGGTGGATTTCGTAAATAAAATTTGATAAATATATATTTAGAATATATATATTTTATAATAAAACGCTTGTGTGATTGTTTGTTATTATGTGCACTAGATATATTATTTTTAGGGTAAAAATAATATAACTTGAAAATACCATGAAATTACGACTCCAAAATAATACCAACGCTCTCACAAAATAAATATATATTGTTGCTTTACGACACGATAAAACGTAATTTATGTATATTTCGGAAAATACTCTCATAATTTGGATAAAGTATTATTTTGGAAAATGTATGAGGTAAAATATAATATTTTTGGGAAAATATATATATTTTGGAATTAAAATGTTTTGGACAAGTAAATTAAATATATTTTCTAAGTGGGACTTAAAATATATTTTTCGGAATGATAACGTGTACATGTATAAAAACCTCCATCCTTGGGAAGGAAATACACTTATAAACTAATTAAGAAGTGTGAATACGAAATAGTTGCCTAACTATTTTCCCAAAAACGTTAAACCCTAAGCCAAGGCACGGCCATCCGTCTATTAGGCATTAGTACGTGTAGGCCATTACGCAGCGGATCGAGTTTGAGATTGACATTTCAGGATACGCACTTCTGTGAGTTCATGTCCCTCTTTTCTCTTTACTGTTTTCAGTTTTATACTTCGGGGTGAAATACATGCGACAATTATTACAAACATTTATTTACATGGTATGGTTAGCGTAGGGAGGGTTTATACTACTAGATCATGTGAGGGGTGGGTACAACACTTGAGGCCATTAATCCTCGTTGTTAGGACCGAGGGACACAAGAGTGATAGACTTATTTGGGTGTCGCGAGCCCACACCCGTGAGGCTGTGGCGGCCCATAGAGGTGACTGTGTCTTCCAGCCGAAGCCCGGTAACAAATTTGCTAGGTTTGAGTTTCCCTACACTTTCTCACACATAATAGTGGCTTTGCAACCCATTGGTGATCTCTTTTTCCTAATTGCTACATACCAGGGACTTTTATACATACTTTAAAGGTTTATACATACTCACTTTTACATGAACTCGCTCAACTTTTTGTTGATTTTTCAAACTACATGTATTTCAGGAAATTAGTGGATCTGGCAAGGTATGCAATCACGTCAAGCTGCGTAGGGAATAATGATGTCATCCGAGTTTAGGAAGTGTGACCCTTGCCTGGACGGGTTACAAGTCTTAAACTGTGTTTTTATTTCAAGTCTTTTGTCGTGTCGTATGAACATGGTTTAATTATGTCATGGTTGTAATTCGTTTCATGTGTCGACTTTTAAAACAATGTTGTCGTAGTAACTTTTAAAAACTTGATGAATGGATGAACATCATGTGTTTTATTTTCATATAGCATTGTTATGATAATTGCTATGGTATTAATAAGTCACACCAAATAAACCCACGCTTCCGCAAAAGCTAGGGTGTGACAGCATGGTATCAGAGCATCGATCATAGCGAACTAGGATTCTTTCTCGAGTCTAGATTATGATCACTAGGGCTCTCACGAAAACATTTTTACATTGCATACACTAAAACGTCCAGATCCAGGATACAAAACATTTTTACAAATAAAAAGCACAAATACACTTTTTCAAAATTTATGGTTCATTCTTAGAGACTGAGGGGTTCAATCTTAGAGACTGAGGGAGGTTCAGCCTTAGAGGCTGGTGAGGTCGGTCTAAGAGACTGAAGGGTTCAATCTTAGAGATTGGGGAGGTTTAGTCTTAGAGACTGGGAGGTTGGTCTTAGAGGCCAGGGAGTTAGTCTGGGAGGCTAGGAAGTTCAGTCTAAGAGGCTGGGAGGGCAGTCTAGGAGACTAGGAGAACTACTTGTTTGCTTTATTGTGGCATACATGTTTAATTGATATCATGTTGATATATATGATTGTGTTACAGACACCATGGTTTCATCTTCAGACACAGTAGACCCCATGGCAGTTGTGTCAGATGACGAGATACCATCAAAGGGAGACGTATACACCTCAGACACCACGAGTACAGATGACGACGATATTCAGCGCTTCGCGCTGCCAGGCATCGGAGTTGAGCCTGCTGAAGGCATTCCTACTGGGGATTTACCTCTTGCGGTGATCCCTGCTCCCATTCCGCTTGTTGTTTTCCCCGTGGTGGATGCGCCACTCGATGTCGTATCTGATATCGACATAGATCTGTTTGAGGAGGGTCCGCCTGAGGACGACTATGAGGGCGGGGCCCCTATTGATGCAGGCATTATTCTTCCCATTGCTGAGGCCCCTATAGAGGAGCTTCCTGTAGGTTCACCTGTCCCGGACTCATTGGAGTCTGTGGCATCTGCGTCTTTGCACGACTAGAGTGTGCAGCATCACTCTTTTGACGCCGACCCCGACATGGCGATGTCAGATGCACCTGGTCCATCACACGAGTTTGAGTTTGACCATGAGGTTGATGATGATTTTGATCCAGCTTTTCCCCCTGACTTTGATCCTGACTAGGAGATCGAGTTTATTCACATGGACCAGCCCTTAGAGGCGCCCGTAGCTCTTATTGATCCTTTATTTGACATTCCTGCTAATTTTGATATGGATCTTGTTAACCCCGAGCCTTTCATGGCCCCAGAGCCTGCTGTTGCTCCTAATCCTGCACTAGAGCATGACCCTTCTCATGAGGATGCACCAGCCATTGCAACTCTTGTTGATGATATACCCATTGCCGATCTTCCCGTTGTCGCTCCACCAGCGGTGGATGATCCTGTTGTTGATGCACCGTTACCTGATCCCGTGCTGGTATTGGTCGATCGTGCACCTTTCGCCGCACACATAGATCCTCGTTATGCCGACACCCGCAACGGGTGGATAGATGACGATGACGATTACCCACCGTTTGTGCTACCTATCACTCCTCCAGTAGCACCCGTTTCTGCACCCACTGATATTCGGTTGTTTCCCTCACACAACACAGACGCCCATCGCACTGATCTTCGCATTACGTTCCTCCAGGACATACCACCACCTCGTCCTGGAGAGGGGTCATCGAGGCAGCCGCCTGTTTCTGTTCCACCCGTACTGTCATCATCTTTACCGTTCACATCTCAGTTTCCTCATGTTGCACCACCTACTGCACCATCTTTCATACCATCGAGCGAGCCATTTTTATGGACTACGCCCCCTATCATGCCATTGTCTGATCCGTACCACCCGTACCATGTTGGGTACTCTACGGAGGACATACTTACATCCTTGATGATACAGCAGGATGCATTGACACGTCGTATTCAGGAGTTGGAGAGAGCTCCACGACTACCTTGCCATTGCCAAACCCCATTTGCAGCACCACACACTCCTCGTCCACTTTCCCCTGATTCAGACGTTGGTTTCTTGACATCTGAGCAGCAGATTGCATATTTGTTGCGCGTCTGTCGTGCCTTAGAGGAGGACTGGTTACACATGCGTCGCTTGTTTTTCTCTCATTTTCCTCCTCCTCCTCCGCCATCAGCATAGGCATTTTGGTTCAATGCAGGTAGGCTTTTGGTGAGAAGACCGCGATTGCGCCGATTGTACAGCATCTTGATGACCGCATTTTGATGTCATGACTTTTGATATTTAGTTTTTGGTTGTTGTAGATGACTAGATAGTTCAAACAAGGGCGATGTGGCCCTTAGTCACTTTTGATCTACGATACAGTTATAAAACTTGTAAACATTGTATTATGGTCTTGATTTTATGATAGCACAATCGCAGTATTCTTATTATATGCGTTGTTGGATTAATTGTTTTAATTTTAAAACATGTGATGTTATTTTATTGGTGAATGTTATTACGTACGCATATTATTTACTTACTATGACCTGACCGACATGATCATATTTTAGAAGATGCCTCCAAGACGTGACCCGCGCATGCCCAGTACTGAGGCGGAACTCCAAGGGATCATTGCCGCAGCTATCGCACAATACGCTGCCTCTCATCCAGAGATGAGTGGAAATGTCTCAAACAACAACGGCAATAACAATCCACCCAATGGTAATGTTAAGTCGTTTGAGATATACTATGATACATTTGGATATTTATAGCACGTCCGCTAATACGATTTGTAAATTCTAACGTTTGTGCAGGGTGCACTTACAAGCAATTTCTCGATTGCAAGCCCGTGAATTTCGACGGAACAGGAGGTGTTGTTGCGTTTGTTAGGTGGGCTGAAAAGACAGAATCTGTCCTTAGAATGAGCAAGTGTGCTCCCGAGCAACAAGTGACCTACATCTCAGGGCTGTTTCTGGATGGAGCCCTATCATGGTGGAATCTGTAAGTGCAAACTTTAGGTGAAGCTGCTGCTTATGCGTTATCAGGGAATGAGCTGAAAGAGCTCATGAGAAGGAAGTACTGCTCACGTGCTGAAAGTCAGAAGCTAGAGACTGAGTTCTGGCACCTAAAAATGGAAGGTCCTTGTGACACCTGTGTCACTTCAACCATCAAACAAACGCCAAACCAATGAAATATTGTATTTCATACTTTGGAC
This sequence comes from Helianthus annuus, assembly GCF_002127325.2. NCBI lineage: Eukaryota > Viridiplantae > Streptophyta > Magnoliopsida > Asterales > Asteraceae > Helianthus > Helianthus annuus. The sequence goes on from NC_035439.2 coordinate 53,586,628, forward strand.
TTGTTTAAATATGTGTATCGTTTGCACATATCAACTCTTGTTCGATTTCAAGCTCAACATCGCTTTCTGGGGAATTATACGCAAACTGGTGCGTAAACGTACTCAGTTTAATGCCAAAAATACTCTGGAACGTCAACATATACTCAACATACCTTAAATAACCTTTACATAACTTAGAAATAAGTTTTGAAGGCTTTGGTATGGCAAAACAAGTTAATTCGCTTACAGGGACTAAACTTGACAAACTGCGAAAGTATGCCAATTTGAACTGTAACAAACATTCCGGAACATGTCCATAGGTTAAACATACCATAAATATCCTTTACATAGCTTAGAAATAGGCTTTGAGGGGTTTGGTATGCTAAAACAAACTTTTGGATCATTCAGGGACTAAAAGTGTCAAAAAGTGCATAAGTTTGCACTTTCGCGCATAACTTAAGTTCTGAATACATCCGGACGTCCAAAAATTTATGTAAGCATCCTTATATTATGCCTTAGTGTTTGGCATGAGAAAAATCCATTCGTCACGCATTTTGGATCGTTTTTCGCGCTTATGCGCATTCCGTCGTAATTAACCGAACATCGCATTCGTACGGCCAAATGAACCAACATCCGACATATTTTTGAGCATGTTTCATGTCCACAATGTTTAGGCATCATTTTAGGGCCTTAAAGTTGGCTTTACGGGCCTTAGAAGTGTCGGAAATGGCTTAAACATGCAACAGGGACCTAAACTGCCAATTCTGAAACTTGGTGCAGATCAGACATAGCCAGGCGGCCCGCATGGCACTTCCAGTAACAAAAATTTTGTCTTTCTTGCAAACTTGGCCTTTCAAACACATCAAAGGGCAATGCCATTTCACCTAATCAAGAGCCAAGGGCCATTTTCAGTAACCACAACATTTTGACAAGTGGACACTTAGGATCGTGGCACGAAAATCAAGAAACGATCCTAACGACTCTACTTTTCCAATAAATACCCCCCCCCTTTTTGCTAAAAACTCACACAATCTGATCAAAATGCTTTAAGTTGATGCCATTGCTTCATACCTGAGCTCTTTGATCTAGATTAGCATTCGGGGACCCTCCGTAGGTATTCTTTCGTTCTTTTATTCGCTTTTCGAGTCCGAAAGTCAACGTTTTGTTGACTTTCTACATTGACCAACCTATGGTCAACAAGAAGTTCGTGGAACTTCATAACATGAGCGTGATCACGATGGTTATAGTCCGTAGTGACTATACCTACTGATTACCACGTTATCTAGGCCCAGTGACGAGTCGTAGTTTCGGCCAAAATCCGCATTCTTGCGTATTTTGTAACCAAACTACTTGTGAGCATCAAAGTCGTTTGTTTTGATGCCAAACCTGTTTTCTAAACTTAGTTAAGCATGTTCTAACATGCTTAGCTCGTCACTTTTAGTTTAGTGCTTATATAGGGTCGTAAGGTAAGCGATCTAAACCATCGCTTATACTTTCGAACCCGACCCATTTGGTCGATCATTAGGATCCGACCAAACACATTAGGTGACCATAGCTATAACCTTCCGAGGTTATACCTTGTGGTCGCGATGTTAGGCGTTCCAAACGCGTTTTACGCAAACGACGCGTAAAGGTAGCATAAGCTACCTAAACGGGTCGAAATGGATCGTAAGCACTTAGGTTAGGTTTCATTTTAGTATGTAGGCTTTGTTAAACCATATTACACGAGTCTCCATTCTCGTTTGGTTTACGAACCCGCATACTATCCGATCCTTCCGATTTTGGTCCGGTATATTAATATAGCTACCTATTAGGTGCCGTTTGATATCCCGTGATCTTTAGCATTATCTGGTTATTATACAAGGAATTCAAAGCAATCTCAGGTGAGTACATTGAACCCCTCTTTTACCGTTTTCCAAACTGTTTTGGGGTGAAACACATGTGCCTACTTGTTACTTTCAAGCTTTCCATGTTTTCATATCATATACCTGCTATGTTCGTTAGTACATTATAGTACATGATTTCATTACATTTTATGCTATGTATGCCCATTGTGTGCGTACTTAGTACATTGCTTTACAATACATTTCATGCTATGTATGCCCATTGTGTGCGTACTTAGTACATTGTTTTACATTTACATTTCATTCTATGTATGCCCATTGTGTGCGTACTTAGTACATTGTTTTACATTACATTTCATGCTATGTATGCCCATTGTGTGCGTACTTAGTACATTATTTTACATTACATATCATGCTATGTATGCCCATTGTGTGCGTACTTAGTACAATTATTTACATCACATGCCTTCATCTTGGTACAACATTTGGTTTGTTTAACATGGAACAATACATTCATTAACATTAGCTACGCCATTCGTTAGTAGGTAGTGGTACCATAGGAATTGACAACTCCCGTTCCTGAAATCCTGGGTTTGATAGGATTGGAAGGAATGACCGAATTCGATATACATAACTTAGATAAACCTTTAATTTGTTTAAGGGTTTATCGCCACAGTCTCAAGGCTTGGATGTATGCATATTTCACAATACCGCATAAATGTTTATATCAGTAGAGCATGCATTGTTCCACGAAACATAACGTTGATTTAAACTATGTTTACTTCAACACCTTGTTTTGTGCATTTTACATATGGTTGAGTAGATACATCTCGCTTACCATACAAGATATATTTTGGGTACACATTACATTATCTACATTGAACATAAACATTTTGACATTGATACACATTGTCACACCCCCAAAATCCACCTGCGGAGTATCACCGCTTGGGAGCGTGACTGACCAGGATCAAGCCACCAATCATATAGAACAATATATATATTATAAGTATTTGCCATTAAACCAAATCAATCCATATGAAAGGTGTTCCAAAACCATAAGTAAGTTATCACTGTTTAGCGGAAGCGTATAAATAAAACCCATCATAATAAGGAATCAAATGTCATAAGTGTTTAACAAGACAAACGCGATCCAAGCCCACAACGACCAGCTCCTCCCTGTGCAAGCTCCATGAACCTAACCACCTGCAAGGCATGTAACAGAGGATCAACAACTAGTTGAGCGAGTTCACAGAAAGTAAATGCGTAATAGTAAGTTCGTTTGTAACATGTGGCTCTACTGGGCCGATAGTACGTTCTATTGGTGGGGGCTTCCCATGTTGTATAACCACTAGACTATTCGTAACCATAAGTATCCTTCACAACCGAGGATAGTAGTAAGTATAAGTACACGTAGGTTTTACGTGAGTATCCTTCACAACCGAGGATAGTAGTAAGTATAAGTACACGTAGGTTTTACGTGAGTATCCTTCACAACCGAGGATAGTAGTAAGTATAAGTATACGTAGGTTTTACGTATGTGTCCCGCACAACCGAGGACGATGGTATGGTAGTCTAGTAACAATGTATGTGCGAATCTAGTCAATCTCATTCCTTCAATCCCATTCCCAAGCCCTTGGGAATCCCATGCCTTAGTAAGGGTGTGAACTCACCTTGGTTTGCTCGGTATGCTATGTTATGCACTCACAAGTAATCAGTCAAGTCCTATTGTATGCACGTGTAATAAATCAATTCATGTTTGTATTAATACGTAGGTAATCTATATCACAAAGCGTTTGACAATTAGCATCATGAATCACATACGATAGTGTTCTTGGATAATACGTAAAGGTTATTCAGTAGCACAATTAACAGGGTCGTCGTGTTTAACAAGATCATCACGCTTAACCAGATAACATGTTTTCGCAGAACTATTACACTTATCGTGGTTAACACTTAACACCGTTAACACATGTAACAGGAATATCGACTTAACTGCACTAGTTCACTTACGAGAGTTAATAAGTAATTAGAGTTCACAACTTAGCAAAGATAATGCTTACATGATTAACTACGTTACATAGTGAACATGATTACGTGCAAATAATAGGGTTAACATCACATCAGACCAACAATCCATCTCCCAAAACTCGAACAGTATCACACCCCCTTATGAAGCTCGGACCAAAGTGTGTGGGGGTTAAGAATTCGGACCATGTGAGGGGTTTTGGGGGCTCAAAAGGTCGGACAGGAGACATGGGTCAAAAGTCGGACATGTGGGGGTTTGGGGTTGAAACTCGGACACCACCAAGCATATAAACCTCGGACAGGAAGTGGGGATTCCTTGTTTAAAATCGGACCATCCCAAGTGCTTGAGAAACTCGGACAACATGCCTTAAAAAAAACTTCGATCTTATAACTCCATGTAAAAAAAGTCGGACCACTTTGTTTACAGAAAGTCGGACTTTGATGACCCATGAAACTCGGACCAAGGCTTCAGCCTCTTAAAAATTCGGACACTTTGTTTATTATAAATGTCGGATTCATTTTAACTCATAAAATTCGGATCCTCATTGTATCACATAAAACTCAGAACTTTTTTTTTCTTATAATCAATATTCGGACTAAATGTTTTCATATAAAACTTCAGACCATGAGCTCCTTATAATAAAACTCTGACATAAATAATGAGCATACTCGGATCCTTATATCACACATAAAGCTCGGACTAACAACATTCACAAACTCAGACTAACAATCCTGCGTGAGTTCCTAGATCATATTACAGAATCAAAGTAGCAGTTACAATTTACATTGATGCGATCAGAAACCCTATTTCATACTTTATCAACGCATAATCAATTCAATCTTCAGTAGTTGACCAAAACAATCATCTAAATCAAGAATCTTAATCATCTAACAATGATTACACAATCATCATCATTCATTCATAATAATTCAGAATCAATTAACAAAGAATAGCACATGAAGAACTAGGGTTTTCATGAATCATACAATTTAGAATTGAAAACAATCAATCAATCAATATTACGATGATCAATAAACAATTACCTTGAATGATCCTAGAAGAAATATAGAATCAAAGTGTTGAATGTCTTGCCAATGATGATGGTGATGATTGCTAGGAGATTAGAGAATACAGTGCTTTGGTTTTTGTGAAAATGATTAGTGAAAAGGGGTTAGGGTTAACAATGATTAGAGTTTCACTAATTTCTCTATGCATCCGTAAGTATCATAATTTGCAATAGCACACCATCTCAAAATAGTTCACAGTTTCACCACCACATTCATACATTTGACAAATCTTTCATAATCAACACATATACTTAACTGAATCAAAAACGTTACAACTTCACAGCAAACTAGTTGTGCAAGCAAACAATTAAACAATCAATAGACGTGCAATAAATGCGAAATAGAAATCTTGGAAATTCGAGTTGTCACATTATCCCCAACTTGAAAGAAATTTCGTCCTGAAATTTAGCATGCGGTTACTGAGGAAGCTAGGTAAGTTATGTCGTTCACTGGTTTTCCTGGGGTGTCACATCTTCCCCCCGTTGATTTGGAATTTCGTCCCGAAATTCCGCAGTAGTAGCTTCAGCCTCAGTAGTGGATGCATTGGTTCCGAATAACTGGGGGTACTTTTCTTTCATTTGGTCTTCGCGTTCCCAGGTCTACTCTAGGCCACGTCGGGAGTTCCAACAAACTCGAACAAGAGGGATTCTCTTGCTTTTGAAGACCTTAACATCCCGGTCCGTGATTTCAACTGGCTCCTCGACGAACTGCAACCGCTCGTCGATAGTGAGTTCCTTAAAAGGAACTATGAGGGTCTCATCTGACAGGCACTTCTTCAGATTTGACACATGAAATACGTTGTGAACTGCACCGAGTTCAGCTGGTAGGTTTAGTCTGTAGGCTACTTTGCCTATTCTTTCCGTGATTTCGAACGGTCCAACATACCGTGGATTGAGCTTGCCTCGTTTACCAAAACGAGCCACACCCTTCCAGGGTGAGACTTTTAATAAAACCCGGTCCCTGACCCGAAATTCCGAAGGCTTCCTACGCTTGTCCGCGTAGGCTTTCTGACGGTCGCGTGCTGCCGCCATGCGTTGTCGTATCTGTGCAATCTTTTCCGTGGCGTCCACTACAATCTCTGGACCCGTGATCTGACTATCCCCCACCTCTGCCCAACAGAGAGGTGACCGGCATTTACGTCCGTACAATGCCTCGAATGGAGCGGCTTGTATGCTGGTGTGATAACTGTTATTATACGAAACTCCACCAACGGGAGATGCTTTTCCCAGCCGTTGCCGAAATCGATAACACATGCCCGAAGCATGTCTTCAAGAGTTTGGATCGTTCGCTCAGACTGCCCATCCGTCTGAGGGTGATACGCTGTACTCATGTCTAGACGAGAGCCAAAAGCTTTGTGCATCGCTTGCCATAGTTCTGAAGTGAATCGTGCATCCTGATCCGAAATGATGGATGTCACACCCCCAAAAATCCACCTGCGGAGTACTACCGCTTGGAGGCGTGACTGACCAGGATCCAGCCACCAATCATACTGAACGAGCATATAAATAGTTATAAAAGTCTAACCAATACGATTGGTGTTCAAACAAAACAAAGTTTAAGTTGTAAGCGGAAGCATAAGTCTTAAAGTTAAAACATAAGTTCAAATGTTTTCAAGTTTAACATGGCACGCAGCAATCCATGTCCCACAACGACTCTCCTCCATGCAAGCTCCAGCTGAGTACCTATGGTCCTGCAAAGCATGTAGTAACGAGTCAACAACTAGTTGAGTGAGTTCACTGTTGGGTGTTCGTTTTAGTTGTTTCGAAAACAGTTTCCTTTAGCTGGCATCCTGCCGTGGGGGTTACCCCATAGTTTAAAAACGTGACTTGTTCATTCCCAGTTACTCTGGCATTCCAGCCGTGGGGGCTACCCCATGTTAGTTATCAGGCATTTCGGTCGTGGGGGGTACCCCATGCGTACACTAGACTCGTTACCATATCGACTGCTGACTGTAGTCATGTTTATGTGCCCTGAAACTGTCAATGTCTATCATCATTGACGTGCCCCAGATCCATTAGTTCACGCCCGTCCTCTGCGGCACGGTGTGAGGTTTGTCAGACCTAAATAGCGCTATCTAACTAATGACCCGCTCGCCATTGGCCCGGCGATTAAGTCGATATAAAAAGGAGGGACTTCGTGATAGAGTTTTGGTCTAGTACGAGTTATCCGTCCGTCCGGACGAGGAATCACATTCCTGAACCACTGCTGTCCTACCCAAGGAGGACGAGGAACCCACGTTCCTTAACCCCATTCCCAACCCAGGGAATCCCATGCTTTGTAGAGGGTGTGAACTCACCTTGGTTTGCTCGGCAGTTAATCACAGAAAGGTCAACCAGTTGTAAGTAGTCAACTACGTCCTAACATAGATACCACTTATATCAGATTCGAACCAAGCAGTGCACGTACAAGTAGAAATCATGGCATACAAGTTCTTAGCATGGCAGTTCATCAAATAGTTCACAACAAGTTCCACAGTAACATGCACACATTAAACAGTAGCATAAGGAGTCCATAAGTCCGACCCATTAACTTAGGCCCGTAACTAAGCAAGCCCACTAAGCGTGGTTTCGAGTCGCAACCGGACTCGCAAGCATGGTTGCGGGTCATGCTGTTTATGTTGATCATAGATGGTTGCGAGTCGCAACCTATGTCGCAACTATGGTTTCGGCTCGTCATGCTATGGTTCCTAGTCGCAATCTATGTCGTAACTATGGTCTCGGCTCATCATGCTGTGGTTTCGAGTCGCAACAGGACTCGCAACCTGTGGTCTAGGCTTGTAAGGCTGTGGTCTCGAGTCGCAACCAGAGGTTTCGACTCCCCAGCAGCTGCTGATCCTTCGCAGATTGTACTATCCAATGGAATTCATGCAGAATTATGTACTATCCACTAAACATGTTTTGTTGTCTAACATTTACCAAAAATGGATCAAACAATTCAGATTTCAAATATTCAAAGCACCTTCAAAGCACATTCAAGTTGTTCTTCATATATTCATCATGTTCTTCAAATATTCAAATCACAAACAACCCTTATTCAAACACATTTTTGCATCAATCACCAACATAATCATGAATAACAAATCAACACATTTAACATAACACTACAAACTCGGTTCTATACTAAGCCGATTATATGACACATGTAAACCGGTTTCATGAACATCAACAACTAGTGGTTTAAGCTTCATTTAGACACAAATATCATAACTCTACATGCAATATATCCGAAATCAAGACATGTTAACCGATTTATCACCATCATACATATAATATCATCATTTGACAACAAGTAGCTATTTTCTATCAAGCAAACAATCATTTCTCATGTGCAATCTTAGGAAGCAAACATAATGTCATACTCATCAACCGAAACACAAAACACAACAAGGATTACTAACCGGTTAAGGAATAGGAAAGGTGAACTCCAAATGTCGATTTCCAAGCTTGAACCGAAGGTCCTAGTGCCAACCGATTGGATCCGAGAATGAAGTGTGTTTGTGTTTCTTAGGGTTTTAGTGAGAGGGAAAGTGGGAGAGTGTGTGTAGGAGAGTGAGTGTGTTGTCCAAAGAAATGGCAAAGTTGGCTAGAGGTGTGATATATATATTAGTTCCACAAGGTGCACCCTAATGGGTTTACAAGTCGGCTAAGGGATTTTACGGCCCAAATGGCCCAACCGGTTACTGTTCACTCGAGACCACATGGTCTCGAGTCGGGTCCTTGTTTCTCGGCTCACATACTCACACTCATTCATACATATATACGTAACATACACACATAACATCACATAAAAGGTTCACATTTATTATTAAGTTAACAAGTTAACTAGTCACATAACGTTCAAGCATGTTACATCGAGACACAACGAAAGGTTCTAAGTTTCGAGTTGTCACATCATCCCCAAGTTGAAAGAAATTTCGTCCCGAAATTTGATGGCACTCACTGAGGAAGCTAGTTAAGTTGTATGGTTTTCCCGGTTTTCCTGGGGTGTCACATCCTCCCCCCGTTGATCTGGAATTTCATCCCGAAATTCCGTAGCTTCAGCCTCAGTAGCGGTTGTACTGTTTGCAAACAGTTGGGGATACTTTTGTTTCATCTGATCTTCGCGCTCCCAGGTGAACTCTGGGCCGCGACGTGAGTTCCAACGAACTCGAACGAGAGGTATTCTAGTGCTCTTGAGGACCTTAACATCCTGGTCCGTGATTTCGACTGGTTCCTCGACGAATTTCAACTGTTCGTCGATCGTGAGTTCCTTCAGAGGAACTACGTGGGTCTCATCTGACAGACACTTCTTCAGATTCGACACATGAAAAACGTTGTGAACTGCACCGAGTTCTGCTGGTAAGTTTAGTCTGTAGGCCACCTTGCCTATTTTCTCAATGATTTCGAAAGGTCCAACGTATCGTGCGTTGAGTTTGCCTCGTTTACCAAAACGAACCACACCCTTCCAGGGTGAAACTTTAAGTAATACCCGCTCCCCAACCTGGAGCTCAAGTGGTTTCCTGCCCTTATCGGCGTAGGCTTTCTGACGGTCTCGAGCGGCCGCCATGCGTTGTCGTATTTGAGTAATCCGCTCAGTAGTGTCTACCACATGTTCTGGACCAGTGATTTGACTATCCCCCACCTCTGCCCAACAAAGAGGTGACCGGCATTTACGTCCGTACAATGCCTCGAACGGAACAGCTTTAATGCTGGTGTGATAGCTGTTATTGTACGAGAATTCCACAAGTGGCAGATGCTTTTCCCAGCTGTTGCCAAAGTCGATTACGCATGCTCGAAGCATGTCTTCTAAGGTCTGGATAGGGCGTTCGGACTGCCCGTCCGTCTGTGGGTGATACGCCGTGCTCATATCTAGACGTGAGCCAAAAGACTTGTGCATCGCTTGCCACAGTTCCGAAGTAAAACGTGCATCTCGATCAGAGATGATAGAGGTGGGCACCCCGTGCCTCGAAACAACTTCCTTGAGATATATCTCCGCTAGAGTGGAGAATTTATCCGTTTCCTTAATTGCCAAGAAGTGTGCGGATTTCGTGAGTCGATCCACGATCACCCAAATAGTATCGTTTCCGCGCTGAGATCTAGGTAAGCCAGTAACGAAATCCATGGAAATTTGCTCCCATTTCCATTGTGGTATCTCTGGTTGCTGGAGTAGGCCTGAGGGTTTCTGGTATTCTGTCTTGACTCGCGCACAAGTCAAACACTTGCTGACGTAAGTTGCTATGTGGGCCTTCATGCTAGGCCACCAATACGTAGTTTTGATATCGTGGTACATCTTATCTGAACCAGGGTGTACCGAGTAGCGAGATTTGTGTGCTTCATCCATCACAAGCTCTCGTAAGTCGCCATAGAGTGGGACCCAAATGCGTCCTGTTACGTAGTAAGCACCGTCTTCCTTCTGTTCTAGGAGTTGCCTTGACCCACGTAGGGCTTCAGCCCTAACGTTTTCTGGTTTCAGTGCTTCTACCTGAGCAGCTCGTATTTGCGAAGGTAGACTAGAATGGATCGTGAGTTGTAAAGCTCTTACGCGCTTAGGCGCAGTGTCCTTCCGACTTAGGGCGTCGGCCACAACATTCGCCTTGCCCGGGTGATACCTGATGGAGCACTCATAGTCATTCAGCAGCTCGACCCATCGTCGTTGCCGCATATTCAGTTCCTTCTGCTTGAATATGTGCTCTAGGCTCCTGTGGTCGGTGTAGATGGCGCACTTGGTTCCGTACAGGTAGTGCCGCCATAACTTAAGTGCGAAAACAACAGCTCCCAGCTCCA